>NC_141888.1:15762053-16069006 GCF_030686135.1 Camelina sativa
TTGTACCCTCTTTATCTTCACTTGGTCGATTTTATATTTAATTTGCTGTGCCACTTTTGATTGATTGTCATTGTGCTCTCTCTTGTTTGCTTTAGTTTCACCCCTTTGTTTGATTTTCTTGGATTTTCCCCAAACGTTTTATCACTGAATTCCTTTGTTCTCCCTTTGACTGTTCTGATTGTCTTTCTGGATTGAATTTCCTTGAACTTTCTTCAGCCGGTCTGATCACGCTCTTTGTTTGCGGGGTATGTGAATCCTCAACTAATCATGCCAATCAAAATTCAAGCTAATCATAAAATTAACTATGCAACCTATATGCAATTCAAGCAATCAAGGCAAGCAATCACACACAAAAAGACTAGTAAGAAGTCACACACAAAAAATGGACATGTCTTAGGACTTAGCACAATTTTCCCTTAACTTTACAAATATTTTACTCCAAAAATATAATGGTTCTTCTTCCACCTAGCCATTCATCTATTTTTAAAAGGTTCAGATTCTACTTGGCCAAATTTACAATTTCTAAATGCTGAGACAGAGACAAAAATACACCTTCTTCTTACAAGTTATACCGGTTAATCTTGTACCAAAAAGAATACCTAGCCGGCCCTTATACTTAGCCCAAAATAAAATGCCCCACCTAGTTATTATGATCTTACTGGTCATGGAGTTCCCTACACTTATCACAAGTGCACACACTCATCCTAGGCGTCTCATCAGGTTGCGGTTCATCGGGTGGCACGCTAGAGGTCGTGGCAGCAGACATTGAAGTTCCAGCTCCATCCAGCGTCGTTCCTTCTGTTTGTGTGGCTTGCTCTAGGCAGCTATGGGTGAATTGTATAGATGCTCCACACTCCTTACATATCACATGCTCCGTGGTTAGCGGACGATGCATGATCGCTTTCCAGCAATATTTATTTTGGTGCTCTGTCGATCCACACGCTGCACAGAGTATCATGTTCCTCATACAGAAGCGAGTCGGGTATGTCACTATCTGGGAAAAGGGCCATTTCATACCCGTACACACCTCAAAAGTGCGAATTGCTGCCTATACAAACAAAGAGTGCCAATTTAGACATGTACCCTAATACATTTCTAATTTCATACCTGTACTCACAAAATCGAGCCAATTACAAAGTCCACGTTAACGGATTTAAGTCAACCGTTAGAGATGCTGACTCAGAATCCACGTGTATGCAAAACGACGCCGTTTTGATACGTTTTCCTCGCAAAAAAATTTGTGGACATTCCACACTCGGGGAGATTTGAACCTTCAATCTCGAACATTACTAGCACTGGACTTAACCAATTGATCCCACAACAACACTCGGTAAAATCATACAATTATATTCTTATAAACCTAAGGTAGCATCTAAATCGAAGAAAAATGTGGGATATCCACACTCCCGTAGGTCGAACCCGCGTCCTCAGATTTTAATAGCAAGGACATAACCAACTGATCCAACAACATCACTCGGTTATATCACACAATGTTATCCTTATAAAGCGAAAAGAAATCTAAGTCCCAATTAAAAAACCAAAATCAATTTTAGTGTAACCAAAAAATTTGATTTTATTTTCTCAAAAGTTTTTAATATGAACAGATGTATTAAAGTAGATGTAATCTAAAAAATTTATATTAAAAATATGAATTAATCTAAATTTGGTTACATCTAAATTAATTAATCTAAATTTTTTTAGATTAATTTTTTTTTTTAGATTAATTTTTAATCAATTAAAGAAAAAAATGACTTAATTTTTTTCGATTAATTAATCTAAAAATTTTAGATTAAAAATTAATTAATTTTTAATTAATTAAAATTACATTTAATTAATTAATTTTTAATTAATTAAAATTTAGATGTAAAAATATGTCCTATTGAGAACATCTGAGGACGTTTACATTAAAAAATATATCCTATTTTTTCTTTAATTCATTAAAAATTAATCTAAAAAAATAATTAATCTAAAGTGATGTTGTTGGATAACATTGTGTGATTTAGATTTCTTTTCGCTTTATAAGGATAACATTGTGTGATATAACCGAGTGATGTTGTTGGATCAGTTGGTTATGTCCTTGCTATTAAAATCTGAGGACGCGGGTTCGACCCACGGGAGTGTGGATATCCCACATTTTTCTTCGATTTAGATGCTACCTTAGGTTTATAAGAATATAATTGTATGATTTTACCGAGTGTTGTTGTGGGATCAATTGGTTAAGTCCAATGCTAGTAATGTTCGAGATTGAAGGTTCAAATCTCCCCGAGTGTGGAATGTCCACAAATTTTTTTGCGAGGAAAACGTATCAAAACGGCGTCGTTTTGCATACACGTGGATTCTGAGTCAGCATCTCTAACGGTTGACTTAAATCCGTTAACGTGGACTTTGTAATTGGCTCGATTTTGTGAGTACAGGTATGAAATTAGAAATGTATTAGGGTACATGTCTAAATTGGCACTCTTTGTTTGTATAGGCAGCAATTCGCACTTTTGAGGTGTGTACGGGTATGAAATGGCCCTTTTCCCGTCACTATCTTCCTGGTAGTGGCACGAGTTTGCAGTCGGCCTCTTGGCAGCAGCGTCTCTAAGTGAAGTACTGGCTGCGTCCCTTCATCGTGCCTTCTTGGACGCTTGGTACCACCTTCTCCTTTTTCGAACTGCACAATTTCCCTTTTCAGCTTCTTCTCTTCGGCCATCTTCTCGATCATCTCCATCCTTGGTTCTCTTGGTACTCCATCTATTCCTCTCAAGCAGTTAAGTGATGCTTCATTACTTAAGTCAGCCTCCAACAACATCGGATCCCATCTTTTCCTGTCTTGGTAGCTCTCTCTCTTGATTAATACCTGGCTGCAATATCATCATCTGTTCTGAGACTTCTCCAACTGGACTGGATACTAGACTAGTGTTCTCCATCGGCTCCATATTTTCTTTGGATTCGAGTACTGCATCGCGTGGTACCCCGTTCCGGTTCCTCCTCACTTCGACAACCAAGGTTGGTATATCATCATCGCAATCAGATAAAATTTTGATCACTTCCAAGTATTCTTGCTCCGGCGTTAAAGATTCATATGACTTGCCATCACTTGAGTTACCTCCACTCGTATTTCTATCATTCTCAATCTCTGGTACGACTGCATCGCTGCTGGCTTCAATTGACGACACTAACGCCGACAGAGTGTTGAGGATTCTATTGACAGTCTCTGGATTTTCTTCCATAAAGTTCTCAGCATTGGTGCCATTGGACTGCTCCTCTACCAGCTCAAACAGTAGGTGTTGGAATCTATTAGCGGTACAGGCGCTTTCTTCTCCATAATCTCTGACTGGGACAGTTAGGATTCTACCTTCTTCGTCCACCGTGACTTGGATGCAGTTTAACTCGCCAATCTCCATCACAACTGACTGACCGTCTTGATTTGTTTTCGCCTCCTCTGACCCTTCTAAGCATTTTTATGGATCGGTTTGAATAGAAGTACTTAAATAAGCTTCTTAAAAAACTTCGAACATTAGCGTCTGATCTGCTGCAACATATGCACTACTACTCTTGGATTTCGTCGAAAGAAAACCATTATGATGATCTGGTTCTCCTTGCCTCGGCCACCCTCCTCCTGAACCATTCCTGCAACCTGGTTGACCTGGAAACATCTGAACGAAAAGAAAATAGGTAAGTTGCTAGTTAATTCTAAGGTTTAAACTTAAAACTAAACAAGCAAACCACCAGAATTCTAATAGTGTTTTTGCGACACAATTACTCGATAAAATCTATTGAAAAGCCTAAGTGTCGGCGAGTATTAAACCCGCTCTGATACCACCGTTGTAACACCTCCAAACCGTCCTATGGTCGAACAAGCCAATGGACAGCCACAGAACGCTACGATGGGAACCACGCCGAGGTGGTCCAGTCGAGGGATAGAGGCTGCAGAGTCCCAACTGGTCCTCCTTCAATACAATTCCACCCACGACTGAGACTGCTTCAGCTTTGCAACCCTAACGGTCTGGTGCGTTGTGTTGGCCCAGACGAGGCCAAGTATCAAATTCACTTGTCATGTTACCCCTAAAATCATTAATATTACTTATACTAAATTATTACAATCAAACAAGTTACCAAAGCAATATATAGACGGATCCTTTTCAAAAAATATATAGTAGGAAAAATATAGTTTTTACAAAAACACATAAAATTTCCTATCCGACACCCTAGTGTTTGCTCCACTCATCCTAGGTTTCCTGCATAGCAAAATATTATCATGAGTAAGCTAAGATTACTCAGTGAGCTTTACACCCCTTTCCTATTATGCATTCAATTTATCCCACCCCGACTACCGCAACAAACATTAAGTAAACAAAGTTGTGCGAGAAGATACATGGCGGAAGCTATAAACAAGCAATAATCAACGAAAGTTAGATAAATCAAGACAAGACTCGATAAACCTAGATACTTCACATCCTATTGGCCCTCGATAATCTGTTCCATTCCACAACAAAATAAAGTCTCATGTTGAAACCATAAAGGTAACCAACATGAGAAACAAAGGCTGCATCGTCATGCAGCGGTCGGGCTAGTAGCTAGCTAGACACCGAATTTTCTCTAATGTGAGAAACCACTTGGTATTAGGGTCATGAGACATCCTCACACCGCACTTGGAACAGAAGATAGACCACTCTATTCTAGCTATGACTTTGAAATAAAATTCAAGAGATTAGCTAAAATAAGTACAACAATTCAAAGAGTTAGTAATAACACAAAGAATTAAATACCTTAATCATGCAAAAAATTTCAACCAATAAAATAAGGCAGTAACATGCTAGCAAAATCAAGCAAGAAATTTAACTAAACAATCATCAAGCAACAAGAATTAAATTCAAGCAACTTAGATTGTTTTACATGAATGCAAGTCCCTTTTTATGCAAAATATTGCAATTAATCCATCAAGTAAACAATCTCCATCAAGTAAACCTAGGATAATTTTATATCATCATTGATCGTGCATGCAACCAATTTATCTGAATTTTAAGAAACAAAATTTGCTAATAAAATTCATCAAGTAAACTTAATTCATCATGTAAACATAAGATTTCTATCTCATCGGTTTTTAAACATGCACAGTGATTCTAGCGTCAATTCTATGTAATTAAACAAGAATCTAACAAAAACCCTGATGTCTCTCTATTTTACACAGTTTTAGGCATCTCTTTAGTCATATCTTGCATTGTTTAGATCCTAACCATAGCATTTTTAGGTCCTTAACCTTAGATATTTGCATTTAGGTTGTTTAGGGTGTTGCATTGTTGAATTTTGGATGAAAACAGGTGCTTTATAGCCCTAAAGAATAAGAATGAGGAGTAACCCGAGCATGTACCCGATGGTGTGATCGTGTAAGAAGAAAAACCCGAGGCCTTAACCTAAACAAGCAGATCTAAGCTCAGAAAAAACAACCCGAAGCCCAACCCGAGGAGGTGCTTAACCCTAGCCCGTGTAGGTCTTTGGATGACAGCTTTCGGCTAGGTCAAAAGGGTTTCCATATATAAACCCTTCCATAATTTTCGAGCCAGAGGAGGCCACATACGATAGAGAGAGAGCGAGAGCTACTGAGAAAGATTGAGAGCCGATTTACATTCTTAAAAACTTTTGATAGGATTACGCTTTACTTCTTTCTAATACATTATTTGCTTTTGTTTTTTCAATATTTTATGATGCAATCGTTATTTGTTTCTCTGCTTTCGATTGTAATCATGCTTTTAAGTATTCTTAATCGATTAAGATGTCTTAGCTTGATTTTTTTTATAAAAATTCACTTCTAGATTGGCGTTCTTGGTGCTAGTTTTAGACCGAGAGGTTGAGACTAGATTCTAGGCATTTCCGCACCGAGAGGTGTTCGATGAAATGCCTGAATCAACTAATGCCAGAGATTTATTCACTAAGCCTAAGAGATTAGATTAGTAAGCGATTTATTGTTAATAATGAATTGGATTTTAATGTCTGTTTGGTCATGTTTCTCCAACGAGAGTTGGGTAAGGGTGTGATTATGATTGATTGTTTCTACCACGAGAGTGGATTAGCAAGGTTTAGAGATTTATTGTATAAGGAATAGATTGCTTGAGGCATGTAAAACATTCTAGGTTGATTAGGAATACATATGAACCGATTACCCCCTCCTTAGGAGCTTTCATATGTTGATTGTTTAAGATTTTATCATTAACTCGACCACCAACTCGAACTGGTACTCGATCATCAGCATCGTGTGGTGTCTCGAGTTGTTCATCATTTTGCTCTTGTTTTCTTGTCACCCGACCACCTACTCAATCCGGTACTCGATCATCAGCATCGTGTATCTCGGTCGAGTAATTCTTTGTCTTATTTTTTTTTTTCTGTTCATTCTAGGTTGTTAGACAAAACCCCTTTCATTGCTTGGCTTGACTTGGATTGTTCTGATTGCATTATATATGCTAACAACAACCATTTGGATTGAAAAACCTACTATGAAATCCTACCAATTTTTAGCATGTAACTTATTTTAATTCAAGTGATTCTAGCATGCATTATAACTAAATGCAGCAAGCAACAGATGCATACAAGAGCCCTAGCGCCCAAGCAGCATCCCACACTAACTACCACAGACTCACAGAGATTCTAGGCAGCTGATTGATTGAGTAGAATCACAAATGAGGCTGATGGGAGAGTATTTATAGCCATACGGCGACTTCTCTCTTGGCCTTCAGCTCCAACATACCTTCGTCTTCTTCTTCCTCTTGAATGATCAAGTTTTTAGAGAGGTTTTTCTTTTGTGTTTCTTTGGCTATCCAATCACAAATGAGGCTGATGGGAGAGTATTTATAGCCATTTGACTCCCCCATTAAATCTATGTGTCTTCTCGTTTTGTACAAATGCTATGCGTTTTGCATGGTTTGACACGTGGTGCTGCATGCACTGCATGTGGCGCGTGAGACACACTCGCGGTGAAAAAGTGGCTTCAAATCGCACAAGTGGTTTCTCCCTTGCATGTTTCTTTTTTCCATTGTGAACCAAGTGGCTGTTTGCAATCTAGGAGTAGAATGTTCTAATATTCCTTTGTTTTTACGATCTGATATGCTTATTCTTTTATTATTATTTTCATGTGGTGTTACTTCTCCTCCTTTGCTTCTTTGGCTCGACGTTGGTAGCCGGCTAGGTTTGAGGCAGATCATCTAGAAAAATTGGGTCTCTGATTTCTTATTCCACATCTGCGAGATATGGCTTGAGACGCTGTCCATTGACAGTGAATTCACCTCCATCGCGGTTATGAAGTACCAAAGCACCATATGGTTTTATTTCTTTGATTTTGAATGGTCCGGATCATCGCGATTTGAGTTTTCTAGGAAAAAGTTTCAAACAAGAGTTGAAGAGTAGAACCTGGTCATTTCGTGAAAAATTCTTCGGGATTACCTTCCGGTCATGGTAGAGCTTAGTCTTCTCCTTGTAGATCCTAGAATTCTCATAAGCATTAAAACAAATCTCTTCTAACTCATTCAACTGAATCAAGCGTCTCTCAGCTGCAGGTATGATGTGGTAGTTCAACTTCTTTACCACCCATGCGGCCTTATATTCAATCTCTACCGAAAGATGACATGATTTCCTATAGACGAGGTGAAATGGAGTGGTACCTATAGGAGTTTTGAATGCAGTCATGTACACCCATAGAGTATCATCAAGTCTTACGAACCAATATTTCCTCATTTTTTCTACCGTTTTCTCCAAGATTCTTTTGATTTCTCTGTTGGAGACTTCCACTTGTCCACTGGTTTGAGGGTGATAAGGTGTAGAAACCTGGAGTCTCACTCCATGTTTCTTCAAGAGATTCTCAAATACTTTATTGATGAAGTGCGTACCTCCATCACTAATCACAACTCGTGGAACGCCAAATCTTGGAAAGATAATCGACTTGAACATCTTTACTACTATCTTTTGAATCGTTTGTGGGACTAGCAATGACTTCTACCCACTTAGACATGTAGTCAACATCAACAAGGATATATTTTTTACCATAGGACGAAGGAAAAGGACCCATAAAATCGATTCCCCAAACATCAAAAAGTTCAACTTCTTGTATGAAGTTTTGCGGCATCTCATTTCTTTTACTAATGTTCCCATGCCTTTGACAATCATGACACTTGGATATAAATTCATGGATGTCCTCAAACATTGTTGGCCACCAAAGTCAGCTTGTAATGCCTTGGTGACAGTTTTGAATTTGGCAAAGTGTCCACCATAATCTGATCCGTGACAAGCAAAGAGAATACCTAGAACGTCTTCCTCTGGAATGCACCTTCTAAACATCCCATCAGTGCACTTCTAGCCTCACGCAAAAACTTTTTCTTCCGGTAACCGAAGAATTGAGGAGAGTCGACCTCAGCTGCTAAGTAATTCGCGATGTGTCTGTACCAAGGAATATCATATGAGATTGGTATTGGGGTACCTTAGGATGTGCCTCAATGTGTAGGACCTCTCTAATCTCATTCTTATTGCAGTCATGCATAGTTGAAGTCGAGACTTTATCGCGTGAAACAATTTTGCAACCAGACTTTGTCGGTTTGAGAATTTCTTTCTTCGTCAGGCTTGGGGCTTCTTTTATAACGCCATGTGGCTTCTTATCATCACCTCCAATGCCTAAAATCTCATTTTCTTCATCAGATTTGGTTTCATGGTGAGAACAATCTGTAGGAACAGCATGGTAGAAGACTCTCCTCTTGATTTTAGAGAAAGAAACTCGTCTTCTCGGATAATCGATATTTGCCCCTACTATCGCAAGGAATGCACTCCCAAAAATCAATGGCATATGAGATCCATCTCTCATCTCTACTATATGAAAATCAACAGGGACAAGGCAGCCTCCTACTTACACCAAAATATTTTGCACAAATCCGCGTGGAGTTTCGTTGTACGCGTTTCCAAACTTTAAAGAAATCGTTGAAGACTTGATGTCACAAATTTCTAGCTTGCTTGCAATGGTCTCCAACATAACATTACAATCAAATCCTGTGTCACAAATAGATTCAATAAAATCCACACCTTTGATAGTGCAAGGGAATTAAAACTTCACCGGATCATCTATCTTATGAAGCTTCCTTTGGTGTGGTGGTTTTTTAATTGATTCGTCCTATTCTCTCCAGTAAGGTGGATGAACTTTAATGCGTCGATTTGTTGTAATGGAGGTATCATCCTCCTTCCCTTCAGCAGCTATGACATTGCAACTTCCTCTTGGATTTATCTCGGCTTCACTTGGAAGATAATTAGCTTGAAAATTTTTACCTTCTTCCAACTAAGCGATTCTTACTTCAACATTGCTAACATAAGCAGATAGGCCTATAATCCCTGCATTCATTATGGGCTTCATACTATTCATGCCTTCGAACCTAAAGCCAAGATTTTCGACGTTTTGAGAGTTCTGTCTCTCCTGTTCTGTAAGTAGTTATTGATTCTCTAAAAGTTGTTGATGACTTTCTAGGATATGATGTTGATTCTCCATATTCTCCTGCATAAAAAAGAAATCGGCATGATTTTGAATTTGTTGGGCGTTCTCTTCACCAACAATAAAGGCGCACGTAAACTTGTTTTCCCGAGACGTAGGGGCTGGATTAGCAACGTTTCGTGGAGGTGCATTAGAGATCTTGTGTGTTGCATCTTCTTCTCGATGGTGAATATTGTACCCATGGAGACCTTGATTAGCTTTGAATCTCTTTTCTTGCTGCATTGGATGATCTTTCACCTCCTTCATCATGGTTTTGAGCTCGACAACATCTTTGGATTCAGAACTTGTAGACATTGAGGATGTTTTGTGGTCATGGCAATTGTTGATTTTACTTGAGGCAAAATTCCCAATTAAAATGCATGCCGCTTGTATCATCTTTGTAGAGAAGTCTCCATTACTTCCCGCATCTAAAGTCAATAGGTATTGATCTTCCATCCCATTGTAGAAAATACTTATCATTCACCCTTTAGTAAATCCATGGTGAGGAAAATCTCTTTCATAGCTTGTAAATCGTTCCCAAGAATCAGAGAACGACTTCGTGGATCCTTGTTTAAATCCAAGAATTTCTTTCCTCATATGGTCGGACCGAGACTTAGGGTAAAAACAATTAACAAAGCCTGTTTTGCCCTCGTACCAAGTAGTGATTGACGCCGGAGCTACATACTTCAGCCATTTACTAGCTTTTTCTCCAAGAGAAAACGAGAAAAGCTTACATCTTGTGTAGTCTTGAAATTTTTCACTCGACCTGATGATACCACATATTTCTTCGGAATTGTCAAAATGGTTCATTCGGTGCTTCATACTTGATTTTGCTAAACCGAAAATTGCTTGAAGGCTTATCTCGACATCTTGTCTGTGCGGTTTCAACGGTTGAATGGCAAATCGATTATGAAAGTGTTGGTAAGGGGTGTCGAAATCTGCTATCCTTCGAGCTGATGGGTCATTAGCTCCAGCGATTTCTTGATTGTTCCTCCGAGGTGGTGGATCATCAAGCTCTCCTGGAGCTTGGTTTTGGTCCTCCATTCGAGCTAGGCTCGAGAGTACCTGAAAACAAAAGTAAAATATATCAAAGGAAAACTGAAAATAAAACGTCTGAAAATAAAATGTCTTAGACTGATATCCTAGTCCTAAAATCGTAAGTAACTTAAATAGTCCCCAACAACGTCGCCATAAACTTGATGTGTGTCAGGTTTTAACCTAGAATAACACAATAGAAAAGCTGCAGGTGCAAAGCAAATTGACTGTAGTACTTAAGGTATCGATCCCATAGAGACTAGTAAGTTACACGAAGAGTTTTATGAAGAAGAAATATGGCTAGGACAAAATAAAACGGGGTTTGTTGTGGGTTTTCCTACGAACCAAAATAGAAAGCAAATAAGAAATAAAGCGATGTAAATATAAATAGACGAAGTGTTGGGTAGCAGGGAATTCTCAGGATATCATGGATCGAATCATACTAATAAACTAAACAGGGAATTTTCGATTATTAAGGTTAAAGAATTCAAATTTGGACTAAGTAACTGGCCTATTCTTATAGAACCGAATCACTATGTTTAGACAACCTAGGTAAATAGGAGCTAAACACACATAAATAATCCAAGTTTGATAAGTTCACAAACAAAACTCCATAACCCAACTTTCGGTTGGTTATCCCGCTTTGCTCATCTAAATTACTTCAGGCGATTTAATTCTATCATAAAAGCAGTAGCTAGGGCGTCAATCAAGCAGTAAGCAATGAAGATATATTTAGATGGAGAACAATAAACAAACAAACCCAAATCAAATCATCCTATTCAACAATCCATGGATCCCCTTTTGAAAACCAATAAACCCAACAAGAGAACTACTCAATCATACTCATGCAAATCAAAGCTATATGAATAAGATATTGCGTAAAAGATTAAGAGTGTGAGAAAAGGGTTTAGAGATCTTCTATGGAATACAAAGTAGATGATTCTTCTTCCTTAAAGAAAGTAGAGAATAAAAACGAAAGAAACTAGAAAGAGTAGAAGCGATTTGGATGACTTCAAAGGTGAAAGGCGATGGCTTCCAAGAAGAGCAGAAGGAGGACGAGCTTAGACGGATGTGAAGGAGTCTCTGGTCGTCTCTAGGACATCTCGTGGAGGCACAAATGAATCACAAAGAAGGCACATTGAAACCCTAGGTGAGTATTTATAGGGTTTTTGTCTGGGATTAGGGTTTGTAAGAGTAAAGTTATGATGGTTGATGGTCCGTTGTGAAGGCTTCGAATGGGCCGTCGTGATGGTTGCTGGTAAGGCTTCAATAAAAGCCCATCGGCTAGATGTTTCTCTTCACGTCGGTTAATGACACGTCTCGGTAAATCAAGGATAACTTTCTGATGGCTGAATGGATTGACTTGATTCTACTTCCAGGTGAAAGATGACTCTTCAAGATTTCTATAGACACAAAGAATGATATAATAAGAGTTTTGGAAGTTCTTCAAAAGTGGCCCGTACTGTAGAGCTCTGAATCTGTCCTAAAACATGTTTTCCTTGTCTTTTAGTCAAATTTGCTATAAAACTTGTAAAAACTTGTTGAAACCTTAAATACTTGATAATAGACTTTTTATTCTTGAAATCATATCAAACTCTTCCTAATGCTAAAATGGATCAAATATTGATGTAATCATTAGACTTCCTAGATACCATAGCTTGAGGGCCGAGGCCTGATAGCAAGTCGGTAAGACTCTAAGGTCGAGACATGAGAGCGGAGGCTATGCATGAGTTGAGAGAGAATAACATCATAGACGCAGATTCTTGGCCAGATAGAGTCCTCATGGATTAGTCGAAGGATGTGTGGGCTATAATGTTGGTTGCACGGGAGATTGATAACTCTCTAATTTACATGTTTTAAGCATCCTTTTTTGTCCATATTTTGCATTATTTTTACCCTAACCTTAGCATTTTTAGGTCATTAACTGTAGGAATTCGCATTTAGACCATTTAGGGTGTTGCATTCTTGCATTTGCACATTTTGGATGAAAACAGGTGCTTTAGAGCCTAAAATAGGGAGAAACAAGGTCAAATCCGAGCATATACCCGAAGGAGCTATTGAGCATGAAGAACAGTTCGAACCCCAACCTGATCGAGGAGGATCCAAGAGAAGGAATAACAACCCGAAGACCTACCCGAGGATGAACCCGACCTTATCCTCGTGCACCCCATCGAGCAGTCCCTCGGGCTGGACTGGGAAGCTAGTTTAAAAGGGTTTCCATATATAAACCTCTCTTCTTCCTCTCGCCCTAGCACGCCGCAGACACTCAACACAGAGAGCGAGAGCTTCTGAGAGAGATCTTGAGCAACTCAAACACTTTTTCCACTTTGTTAGGATTTATTTTATATTTCTTTTTGCTATCTTTTTAGATTTCAACTCTGTACTCTTTTACTTCTATCTTATTTTTCAATACAATGCAATTTTCGTTTATCTATGCTTTTATGTTTTCTGCAATGAGATCTGAGTAGTGAAACAAAGTTTCTAGGGATGGGATAGACAATTATGTGTTCTTAATCGGTTAGAATGTCTTAGCTTGGTTGTTTATGTTATATAAGTTCCTTTCTAGATTTGTGTTCTTAATGCTATCAATAGACCGAGAGGTTGAGATTAGATCTAGGGTGTTTTGCCATCGAGAGATGTAGTTGAAATGCTTGAATCAATCAATGCTAGAGATTTACTCACTTAGCCTAAGAGATTAGATGTGTAAGGAGTTTATTGACAATAATGAATCGGTTTGTATTACCTGCTTGGTCATGTTTCTCCAACAAGAGTTGGGTAGGAGAGTGATCAAGGTTGATTGTTTCTATCGCGATAGTGTTTTAACAAGATTTTAGAGATTCATTGTCTAGAGAATATTTTCTTAAGGCATGTAGGACATCCATACTGGTCAGTAACACTTAGGAGTCGATTACTCCATCCTTAGGAGCTTTCGCATCTTGATTGTTTACATTTTTATTCATAACTCAACCCTATACCCGAACTGGTACTCGATCACCAACTTCGTGTACACCTTCGAGCTGTTCATACTCTTCTTGTTTACCCGATCACTCCACCCGATCCTGTACTCGAATGCCTACATCGAGTGCTTAGGTCGTGTGGTTCTTGTTTATTTATTTATTTTTAATTATTTTAGGATTGTTAGATCAAACCCTATTTTTGCTTGGCTTGACTTTCAAAGTTCTGATCATATCTCATCTTCTAGCATAACAACCATTTGAATTGATAACCCTTTGTACTACAACTGCATAGGGAATTGATACCCTGGGTGAAAATCCTGTTATCAATTTGGCGTCGTTGCCATTTGGCTGAATTTTATTTGCTACGTTTAAGATTCTAGCACTTGCTAGATCAAGTTCTATTATCTACTTTGGTTCGGAACTAACTTGTTTACCTTTGTGTTTGTTTGTTTTGCATTTCAGGTACAACCCGAGCACCCACCCGACCGTCACTCGATCACCTGGATTGTGTAGACCTTCGTGTACTCACTCAGTTCACTGATTGTGTATGCAAACACGATACAAGGGTAGTCAACACTTGAGTCCATTCATCAATAACATCGACAGACCAAGGCTACTCTGTCAACAACAAGTCCAGCAACCACAACCAACAACAATTGAGGAGATAATGAATAATCAGAATAGTCCACCAGATCCTCAAGAGAGGACCAACATAGGAGCAGGGGATGCTCCATCTACTCATACTCAGAGACATGACATTGTGCCACCTGCTGTCCAAAACAACAAGTTTGAGATCAAGAGTAGTCTCATCAGATGATACAAAGCAACAAGTTTCATGGATTGCCAATGGAGGACCCATTGGACCATCTGGATGAGTTTGATAGGCACTGTAGCCTAACCAAGGTCAATGGAGTTAGTGAAGATGGATTCAAACTCTGGCTTTTTCCATTTTCTTTGGGCGACAAAGTAGACATCTTGGAGAAATCACTCCCCAAGGAGTCCATCACCACTTGGGAAGCATGCAAGAAGGCGTTTCTAGCCAAATTCTTCTCCAACTCCAGAACCGCAAGGCTGAGAAATGACATCTCCAGCTTTGTTCAGAAAAGCAATGAGACGTTCAGTGAAGCTTGGGAACGTTTCAAGGGATACACAAGCAGATGCCCTCATCATGGATTCAGCAATGCTTCATTGCTAAGTACCATGTATCGAGGTGTAGTCCCTAAGATCAGGATGTTGTTGGACACCGCAAGCAATGGTAACTTCCTCAACAAGGATGTCGATGAAGGATGGGATCTAGTGGAGAACTTGCCTCAATCTGATGGGCATTACAATGAGGAGTATGATCGCACAATACGCCCTTCTGGAGAGGATGATGCCAAGTACAAGAGAGACATGAAAGCCCTAAATTACAAGTTGGATAAGCTCCTCAGCCAGCAGCAGCATGTCCATGCCATCTCAGTGGAAGAACAGTTTCTGTAACAAGATGGGGAGAGTGCTCAGCTAGAGGACATGAACTACATCAATAATCAAGGCGGTCACACAACCAGACTATCAGCCCAATACCTTCACACAATTCTTCATCCCTCGATTTGCTCTCAATGATGCACCACGTCCTGTCAACTGAGAAGACCGATGCCATACAAATTGATACAAGATTCGATGATCTCGCTTGCCGCTTATCGGCCAATTATCAGCAACTACACAAAAAGTTTGATGCCTTGAGCTCTCGAATTCAGGTGCTTACAGATAAATCGGCTTCAACTTCAAAAAGTCAAGAGTCTGCGCTCGCCATAGCCCTATGGAGTTGACACAAATTACCACCTCAGACGGCACCACCAGACATTAATGAGGACAGCAATGACTTAGATGGGGAGGATCTCCGTGAACCGCCCACTCCTGCTCAACCACCAAACCATTCTACAGAGCAACCCGACCCTGTACCCGATCACACTACCCGGATAGATGATCGGGTTGACATTCCGGTCAGTCCACCTCCTACAGACAAAATAGGAGGAGAGAAACAGAAAGAGAGACGATTCATCCCTCCACCTTACAAGCCACCCTTGCCATTTCCTAGACGATTTCGCAAGGAACTCTTTGAGAAGTACAAGGCATTGTTTGAAAAACAGATGCAGGAACTCGAGCTTCGCATGCCTCTAATTGACACTTTCACCCTGATACCCCCTTACCAGAAATTCCTGAAAGATACGCAAGTTCAAGGAATGGTCATACTCAATCACGAGTGCATTGCTATAATCCAGAGGACTACTGCACCTAAGAAACTGAGGGACCCGAGGTCGTTCACTTTACCTTGCTCGATTGGACCTTTGACGTTCAGAAGCTTAACTGTAGCCAAACATCTTGGATTTGAGAAATTCAAACCCACCGACATCCAACTAGTTCTGGCAGATTGAAATACAAGGTTGCCAAGTGGAGTATTGGAAGACTTGCAGGTCAAGGTAGGGTCAGTAGACGTACCAACCGACTTCGTGGTTTTGGAAATGGATGTAAAGCCAAGGGATCCGCTTATCTTAGGACGACCATTTTTAGCCACCGCAGGAGCAATGATAGATGTGAGGAATGGAAGACCGATCTGAAGCTCAGGGAAGACCTTACTATGCAGTTTGATATTCGGGAAACTATGAAAAAGCCCACAATCGCAGGGCTAACCTTCTTGATAGAGGAGTTAGAAAAACTGCGTGAGGAAGCGTTAGAGGAGATAGCAATCGGGGATTGCCTACAAATAGTGCTAACAAATGATAGTGAGGAGGGATTCGTACACCAAGAAACATGAGCTGCTTGATACTTATCGGGAAGTCATCGAACCGGAGTTAACTGAAGACATAAGGGAGGCTGAAAAGGAGGGAATGATGCTCGACGACCGAAGCTTGAACAAGTCAGTAGTCACCTCCTGCGTCATGTCGTGCAGTTGCTCAACACCAGGCCACCCGATCACCAGCCCGGTCACTAACACGACCATTCCACCGAGCAGGGTGATCGAGCACCACCTCGAGTCGCAACTCCAAACCACTGATGATTGGTCCGAGTCAAAGGCGCCTAAAGTAGAACTCAAACCTCTTCCGTCTGGGCTAAGGTACACTTTCTTGGGACCAAATTCAACTTATCCAATTATCGTCAATTCTAGCCTGCCCGAAAAAGAGCTGAAATTGCTTTGCACTCAGTTAAGAAAATATAGAAGAGCAATAGGCTACAGTCAAGATGACATCAATGGTATATCCCCTGATCTCTGCACCCACCGGATAAACCTGGAGGATGAATCGTATTCTAGTGTAGAACCTCAGCGTCAGCTGAACCCAAACCTGAAAGAAGTGGTGAAAAAGGAAATTATGAAGTTGCTCGATGCTGGAGTTATCTACCCCATCTCTGATAGTACTTGGGTGTCCCCGGTGCACTACGTTCCGAAGAAAGGAGGAATCACCGTTGTCAAAAACGAGAAAGATGAGCTAATTCCCACAAGGGTGATAACAGGTCATTGAATGTGTATTGACTATAGGAAGCTTAACGCAGCCTCTAGGAAGGATCAGTTCCCCCTGCCTTTCATCGACCAGATGCTGGAACGTCTCGCTAACCACCCCTACTACTGTTTCCTTGACGGGTATAGTGGATTTTTCCAAATCCCTATACACCCTACCGACCAGGAGAAAACGACATTCACCTGTCCTTATGGTACTTTTGCCTATAAGAGGATGCCTTTCGGTTTGTGCAACGCTCGTGCAACTTTCCAAAGATGCATGACGTCCATCTTCTCAGATTTAATAAAAGAGATGGTGGAGGTTTTCATGGATGACTTTTCAGTATATGGAGCCTCTTTCATATCCTGTCTTTCAAACCTCTGCAAAGTGCTCAAAAGGTGTGAAGAAACCAACCTAGTGTTAAACTGGGAAAAGTGCCACTTTATGGTTCAGGAGGGGATAGTCCTTGGCCACAAGATCTCAGAAAAGGGGATAGAGGTTGAGAAGGCTAAGATAGAAGTGATGGTTCAACTGCAACCTCCTAAATCGGTGAGAGACGTCAGAAGCTTCTTAGGTCACGTAGGTTCTACAGGCGATTTAATAAAGACTTCTCTAAGATCGCCTGACCATTAACGCGGCTCCTCTGCAAAGAAGCAGAGTTTATTGTCGACAAGGACTGTTTAGATGCTTTCAATAAGATAAAGGAAGCTTTGGTGAGGGCACCAATAGTTCAAGCACCTAACTGGGATCATCCTTTCGAGATTATGTGTGACACATCAGATTACGCTGTGGGGGCAGTACTGGGCCAAAGAATAGATAAAAAGTTTTATGTGATCTACTACGCCAGCAGAACCATGGACAATGCCCAGACGAGGTATGCAACAACTGAAAAAGAGCTCCTTGTTGTGGTTTTTGCGCTTGAGAAATTCCGAAGTTACTTGGTCGGATCGAAAGTGATTGTTTACATGGATCATGCTGCCCTAAGGTACATTTACTAAAAAAGGACACCAAATCTAGGCTCCTCAGATGGATCCTTCCTCTGCCAGAATTCGACATAGAGATTCTGGATAAGAAAGGAATTAAAAACGGGGTCGCAGATCATTTGTCCATGATGAGAATTGAGGATCCACTTCTAATAGATGACTTAATGCCCGAAGAGAGACTGATGCACATCGACTTCTTGGAAGAGATGAGCCACACGATCGGACAAATGATAGCTCACTCGATCCCCGAGTAAACCGGGTTGATCGAGTTCATGGCAATCGAGTCGGCTAAGCTACCATGGTACTCAGATTTCGTGAACTACATGGTGTGCAGGGAAATTCCTAAGGACTATGATGCTCACACAAAGAAGAAGTTCTTCAAGGACGTCAATAGCTATTACTGGGATGAACCTTATTTATACAAAAAGGGGACAGATGGCCTGTTCAGACGATGTATAGCAGAGGAAGAGGTCCGAGGAGTACTAGAGCACTGTCATGGGTCCGCCTATGGAGGTCATTTTGCTACCTTCAAAACCGTCCAAAAGATACTTCAAGCTGGTCTCTGGTGGCCAACCATGTTCAAAGACGCACAGCTCTTCATAACAAAATGTGACCCATGCCAGAAAATGGGTAACATCGGTAGGAGAAACAAAATGCCCCAACAACCGATCTTAGAAGTAGAAGTTTTTGATGTCTGGGGAATAGATTTCATGGGACCTTTCAACCCACTTCGGGTGGAAACATGTACATCCTGTTGGCCGTCGACTATGTCTCAAAATGGGTCGAAGCAATCGCCAGTCCGACAAATGATCACAAGGTCGTAATGAAAATGTTCAAAAACATCATTTTCCCGAGATTTGGAATCCCAAGACTAGTGATCAGTAATGGAGGAACCCACTTCATTAACAGAGTTTTTGATGGCTTGTTAAGAAAGCACGAAGTCAAGCATAAAGTCGCAACAGCTTACCACCCACAAACCAGCGGACAAGTGGAAGTAAGTAATAAACAGATCAAAGCGATATTAGCCAGAATCGTGGAAATCACAAAAAAAAGGATTCGACATTCAAGCTAGATGATGCATTATGGGCTTACAGGACAGCTTACAAAACACCGATTGGGCGAACGCGTTTCCAGCTTCTCTATGGAAAAAACTGTCACCTTCCAGTCGAGGTAGAGTATAAAGCAATCAGGGCGACCAAGCTCCTGAATTTGGACATAAAAACTGCTCAAGAAAGGAGAGCAATGGATCTCCACGAACTTGATGAAATACGGTTGGAGGCTTATGATAATTCGAGGATCTACAAGGAAAGAACCAAAGTCTTTCATGACAAAATGATCCAACACAAGGATTTGAGAGCTGGAGACAAAGTCCTTTTATTCAACTCGAAGCTTCGACTGTTCCCCGGGAAGCTCAAGACCCTTTGAAATTAAAGAAGTTATGCCCTATGGAGCAATGACCTTGCTCGGGAAGGATGGGACTGAGTTTACTGTAAACAGGCAGAGAGTGAAGAAATACATGGAAAATGAGAGCACAAAGGCGGGGTCATCTCTGTATCTCACCGATCCCGCACCAGTCTGAAGAGAGTCGAAAGTCAAGCTTAGCGACTATAAACAAGCTAAGTTGCGAGGAAATCCCAACAGCAGAGTTGTAAATATAACTTACGTTTTTAAATCTTTTCTCTACTCAGTATTTTCGAGCTATGCGATTGCATACTCGATGCACCCTACAAGCAGCTACACGGGTGACCATTCAGGACCTGTCCCACTGTACCCATCGTACAACCCGATGCCCTACCCGATGAGTTACGCGATGCCTTACCCGATCAACCCCTCGGATGCTGGTCCGAGCAAGTCGTCTGTGCACATAACCGAGCTCTCTGATGAGCGAATCCCGACACCTGCTAAAGCCGGTGATGACCCTGGCTACACGTTGGCGAGCATGGAGGCTGCCACAACCTCCTTCTTCACCAACCCATGAGGTACCATTTTCATCCAAACCATTGTCTATACCATTGCATTTTCTTTTGTTTCATTTTGTGTGATTCTAAGACTTCATTTTCAGACTTTTATTTACACCGTGGACTGTGTAATTTAAGTTTGGGCGAGGGTCTGATAATGTACATAACATTGTGTTTTATTTTCTTACTTCAAATTTTTGCATACTAGTTTTATTCATTTGAGTCTGCATCTATTTGCATAAAAAAAACTCAAAAAATTTGAAAATTTAAAAAAAAAAAAAAAAAAAAAAAAAGAGTGTTCATGTAGTTGCATTTACATTATTAGGATTGAGTCTAGATTGCTTCATATAGGATTGTTGCATATGCATCTTAGAGGACAATGATTAAAACCACCTTGTTTAAAGACAAACCTTAAGATTGAAGTTATAGCCCTTAATCACAGTTCATTGTTGCTAGATCAATCTTTGGAAAAAATGAAAAATCTTTGTTTAAAACTTTGTGTCTTTTGAAAGTTTCCTCCACTTGCTTGAACATTGAATCATCTCTATATTATTGGACTTAACCTGAATTTAAAATTGTCTTGCTTGTGGAATTTGAATACTTGCTCATGGTAACTCTAAACTCGGGTTAACACTCTTTTTTGTCAATCTTTTCGTTTACCCCGATTCGTTTTTCCCTACCCTTGAACCCAAACCTTTCTTTCAAACCTTGTTGTGAATTGTTGAGTGAGGCTTTTTCATTGTGCAATAGGTTGTGAAACCTTGAGAGTATTGAGAACGACAAAGAACTGGCTCTTGATTTAGCTAAGTTAGAATCATTTGGACTAGCTAATGGAATCGGTTTTGAAAGATAGGTGGTTAGCATGTTTATTTGGGGTTGGGTTGAGAAATAAAAAAAGAAATTAAAGAAGGAAGTCCCTAAGGTTCGATTCAATTAGCTATAACTCTCTAAGTAAAAGAGAAAAAGATCTTGCTATAGTCTCCTAGAAAAGGAATATTATTAGGAGTTTAGCAAAGAAAGAAAAAAAAATTAGATGTTTAAAGTTTAGACCTTAAGGATTATTAAAAAAAAAGAGTTAAAATCAAGGATGTGGGTAGTTCTACTCTAGGGGGGTTTGATAAAAAAAAAAAAGTGAATGAGAAAAGGGTAGATTATCAAGAGATAAGCTTTGTATGCCCTAATTGTTCTCAATCTTAGATAGTTTTCACAACTGTCTAGCATTCCATCTTTTGAGAGAAAACCACCCAAAGATATTGTTTGAAACCACCCTACCAAAAAGCCTTACCCTTGAAACCAATTGAGTTTGATTCACCTTCCATTTGCAAGAATTCGCCAAACAGTTTAATGAATGTGAAAGAGATGTTCTTTCGGATTGCAAGTCTTTACTTTTTGTTGGAGGTTGAACTAGATCGATGCATGGTAATAAGCATAGAAAAATATTTGTAAGTATGTTGATTGATCTTAGGACCATTGAACTATCTTTAAGGACTATAGCTTGAATCCTCCGCTTAGCACAAAAAGGTTATGAGTCCCCATTTTTAAACCTCATCCTCCTACTTCCTTGCTAGAGGACTAGCAAGATTTAAATTTGGGGTGTGATAACTCTATTATTTACATGTTTTAAGCATCTTTTTTTGTCCATATTTTGCATTATTTTTACCCTACCTTTAGCATTTTTAGGTCATTAACTGTAGGAATTCGCATTTAGACCATTTAGGGTGTTGCATTCTTGCATTTGCCCATTTTGAATGAAAAAGGTGCTTTAGAGCCTAAAATGGGGAGAAACAAGGTCAAATCCGAGTATGTACCCGAAGGAGCTATTGAGCAGGAAAAACAGTCCGAACCCCAACCTGATCGAGGAGGATCCAAGAGAAGGAAGAACAACCCAAAGACCTACCCGAGGATGAACCCGACCTTATCCTCGTGTACCCCATCGAGCAGACCCTCGGGCAAGAATGGAAAGCTAGGTTAAAAGGGTTTCCATATATAACCCCCCCCCCCTCTTCTTCCTCTTGCCCTAGCACGCCGCAGACACTCAACACAGAGAGCAAGAGCTTATGAGAGAGATCTTGAGCGACTCAAACACTTTTTCCACTTTGTTAGGATTTATTTTACATTTCTTTTTGCTATCTTTTTATATTTCAACTCTGTACTCTTTTACTTTTATCTTATTTTTCAATACAATGCAATTTTTGTTTATATATGCCATTTCTATCCAGATATGCACTTGGGATGTTTAGAAGCATTTATGGCGTACATTTTGTGTATTCGTATTACTATTAGGTGTTATGGAGCTCTAAAAGGCTAAGGAAAGACTTGGTGTTATTCCTGGAGCTAAACAAGAGGATTGTAAGTATCAGGAAGAGAAAACAAGGCACTCGACCACACCACCCGACCAGGCACACGGGCGAGCACACAGGCGAGCACTCGGTCAGATGCATGACGAGCCCTTCAAATATCAACTCTAATGAAGATATTCCATTAGGACTAGGCTTCCACGTTCTTCATAAACGTTGTGGCAACTCGAGTTAGCTTTCCAATGCCGGTGGTTTCAGGTCAATTAGAGGTGTGGTTCATGAGTTCTCCCTGTTTTACTGAACAGATATCATCCCAGATTGAACACTAGAGCTACTCGACCAACCACTCGACCATGCACTTGGTCGAGCATACGGTCGAACACATGGTTGATTCAAAGTCACCGACTCTCTATTTTTCCTCTAGCAAACTAAGACTACCCCACTCTACTATATATATGTGTTGTCACCTATGGCCGCAAACACAACCTACTTTTTGCCACTTTTAGCTATTTTTATCTGTTTGTATAATCTTATATTTTCTAGGGTTTTCATAGACTTTTAATCTTTATAACTCTAAATCTATTAAGTTTTCGCTTTCATTTCTTTTTGCAAAGTTGTTCATCTCTCTTTTATCTGTCTGTTTTATCAGTTTCTGGGTTTGTATTTTTCATTATGTTTAGTAGATCTGATTAGTGATCAGGATCTTGGAGATGGGTTAGGTTGGTAAAGAGCTTAGTTTGCTTAGATTGTTTAAGCCTTGATTGTTATAAATCTCTTCTGGATTAGGTGTTCTCTATACTATCTTTGTTACGAGAAGTTAAGGATAGATATTAGGTGTTTTATCATTTAAAAGATATTTAAGATGCTTGATTAGACTAATACCAGAGATTAATGTGTCAAGTCTAAGAGATTAGTTTTCTAGGGTGATTTTTGACAAATAATGAATCTGGTTTTTAATGTCTGTTTATCCATGTCTTAGCTAGTGAGAACTATGTCTAAGAGTGTTTAAACATGATTGCTATTGTCATGAGAGTAGATTAGCAAGTTTATGAGGTCATTGTCTATCCATTAGCTTCTATGAGTTTGTTAAACAATCCAGATAGACTAGACTTGATACCAACTCATTATTCTCATCTCTAGGACCTACTTGTTCATTGTTTGCGTATGTTTTCTTGTTTAATCGCTTATAATCGTTTTTTCAGTTGTTATAGTTTCTAGAATTGCTTCTGTTCTTTTGTTTTACTTCACTTGATCACTTGCTCGACCACTGTTCATGATGTGCTCGATCGAGTGCCTACTCGAGTACACTTTGTTTTCCTTATTTATGTTCTGTTTCATTTCAGTTTTTTTTATTTACTTTTGCTTATTAGTTCATCCTGCTTATCACAGTTTATTGCTCTTGTTCTATAGTTTCATTCTGCATTTGTCCCTACTTTAAGTTGTTTTAGTATTCTGCATTTACATTTCTGTTCATTAGGACTGTTAGAATCAAACCATCTTTATATTTGGCTTAACTTGAATGCATTGATCACATCTTGACTGCTTGCATAACACTCTTTATGGTTTGACAGTCTTTATGCTACAACATCATAAGGGTATTGAAACACCTTGCATTGCACATCATCATCATATCTGCATATAAGATCTTGGTTTATGTTTTTTTTTTAAATCTCTATCACTCATTCATAAGACCATAAAAACATCTTGTTTCTCTCGCCTATAAAAGGGAGTTCGACGCCTTAGAGGCTTTTTGGCCGTTTTTCGTCCCAGAGAGATGAGAGAAAGAGAATTCTTGGTGAGATTGTTTTGTGAGCGAATGAGAAGGTTTATGTAACTGTTTTGGTGTGTTTGGAACGTGGAGAAGAAGATCTGAGCATGGGTGTCGAGTAGAGGTTGCTGGAAGGCTTGGATCTTGCTGTTTTTTGTTAGTTTCAACCAAAACAAGAGGTGAATGCGAGACCATGGCTTATCTAAGCGATTCAATGTATGTTTTGTGTAATTTTGTGTGATTGAGTTCTTGTGTACTTGTTTTTGAGTGATTGTTGTGGTGGTTGTCGCCTGTTAAAGGCGCTTTTGAGGATTACAGACGTTGTGGCGACAGTTGAAGCTGAGAGAAGTCAAGAGAGATCGTGTTTGGTGATGTTTCGTGCAACTACATCGATAGACGCAGGAGGGCATCGATCGACGCAACGAGGGATTTGATGGAGACGCAGAGGGGTGTCGGTCGATACATGTGTTCAGAGTTTTCTGGTTGCTTATTTTTGTGCATTGTTTGTGTTTGTTTATTCGCTTGTATATATAGTCCAGTAGACGGGAGGATTGCATCATTGAGTATTTATGGTAATACTCATTCATCTCATTGTTTTTGTGGTGCAGGTAAAACGAAAGTGTGACTATGGAATCAAGGCGATGAAAAGGAGGATGTTCTAGTGGCTTGTTGATGTGTTGTCTGGTTTCCATCAGGTTGCTAGAGTGGGTCATTAGAATGATGATAGGGTCCTGGTTTATTGCTTCTTGATTTTACTGAATTAATTGTTGTTGGTTGTTTATTTGTTCGTTAGTTTATTGGTTACTGGATTAATGAATTTGGTTAAGTCATCTGCTGTTGTTTGATTGGAGTTAGAATATTAGTGAGTATAGGATCACTAGCTTAATATTACATTAAAAACACAAACAAAATGGGTCGGGTCATTTTAATCATCCTAGAATTCTAGGTTGGCCAAAATTGTTCGGTCATAATTCAACTCTTTGTAAAGCGATGTACATTGTCATATGAATTTTAAAAGTATGCCTTATCTTTTATCTAGCTATATCATACTATATTGGAGGAATACTAAAGATATATGCTTTCTTGTCTCTATGATTCCTTGTTAATGTAATGAATTTTTATTGGCATACATTCTTATCGTGTTTAGTACTGCTTAAATGTTTTTATCTTTTAAAACTTTATTAACTTTAGCAAGTTATAATTAGAGGTATCATTGTTTAAAAGGTAAAAAACCTTCCTTAATTCTCACAAAACATAAGAAATTTTTTCTACTCTCTCTTACATATAAAAGATCATTAATTAGATAAGAAATTGAAAATAACTTCAAACCAATGTTATTCCACACAAGAAATATCAAATGGTTAGAGCTTTGAAGTCTTTGATCAATTATTTTAAAGGTTTGAACTGGTTCACGCAGAACGAGGTAGAGAGCAGCATGCTCGCAAAACTATCAAATTTTAATTTGGGAGATTTACATAGAAACACACTTTTTATCAAAACTTATGCAAAAGACACACTTTATAATCATGACATACTTTTTGTCTCATTTTACATTGTTCAATAAATTTTTGGATATTTTTACCCTCTAACTTAAAACATGAGTCTAATTAATGAATGTGAAGAATAGATTTGATAAGATTTGTCACAAATAATAAGAACCAGTTGATTAAAACTATTAGTTAAGATTCAATGATAAGATTTTATGTTACATTTTTTTTTTCTGTTCTTCACTTTTTTTTCTCTTTTTCTTTTTCTTGTTTCTCTCTTTCTCTTTTTGTAATCACTTTATTTAATTATTATGACATATATTTTCGATTTTGTTCTTATGATTCATTATAATGTTATTTTTCTACATTTTAAGATCTATTTACTATATTTAAAGTGAATAATAATATTACAAATTATCCAATTATAATTGAATATTTGTTAATTATTATATGTATACTTATTTGTGGATACATTTTGTGGATACTTATTTGTAGATACTTACTCGTGGATATGTTTTTTTGTGGATACATAAGAATACCTAAATCACATAACAATGCCCTATTAATGCATTATTTCCAATATGAAATTTAGAGTATTTGAATTGACCTATCTTTTGAATCGCTAGTTTCTGTAATGGTGTCCATTATATATTGTTTATGTGGACAACATTCTTTGCAAAATTGGTGTCCATTAATTTGTATGGAGCAGATTGTATTTGTAGCTTAATCAAATTGTTTTTTGTTTTAATTACTCATATTCATATAAAATTTTCCATTGCAACAAATGTTTCAAACATCATGTATACATTTATTTTTTTTTATTTTTTTTTTTGTCAAACATCTTCCATTAAAATTAAAGCCTCAAAAGAGGTGAGTTCATACAGCAAGGTACACAATAACAAAGTACAGGGTAATTGAAACAAGTTATTTTATATGGTGGTGAATGATGATGAATGTATGCAATGGTGGTATGAATGGAATGATGGATGGGTGTTTCAATTCCCCTTATGCTGTTGCAGTATAAGAGGTATCAATCCTAAATGAGTGTTTGTGAACAATTAAGATGTGCATATGAATCTAAGTTAAGACAAATGTAAAGATTGTTTGTCACTAACAATCCTAAGATGGAAATGTAAAGATGCAGAAAGTAAACTACAAGAACTAAGAACTAAATGCAAATGAAACTGAATGATTGCAACAGTAATGAAGCAATAACAGAAATAGAAACTACTACTAATGAACTAATGCAAGACGATTAATGAACTGAAAACTAAATGAATCCAACTAGAATGAGACAGGAATGAAACAGGACAATCACAAATCATAAACAAGAGTTCTGGGGATGAACTCGAGCAAGCACTCGACCGAGTGTAGGTCGAGTGGGTGGTCGAGTTGGTTAAATCCGGAAAACAGAGCAACACAATAAAAACAGAGCAATGCAAATATGAATCAAACAACAAGCAAGCAACAGGATTAAGACTTTAAAATCAATAAACAAAGAAGGTCCTGAGGATGGATTCATGGGATGAACTAATCATTGTGGTTATCTAACTTGGTCAACAAATCTCAAGCAAACTTTGAGCTAACCTCTAGACATATAAATCTAAGACAAGTTTCTCCCACTCTCATGGTCAAGAAACAATCAAACCTATGCAATTCTAGACTTGTTCTCACACAGTAAAGAATCTACACAAGCAGGCATTAAGCAATACATCTCAAACCAAACAAGACCTCTAATCTCTTAGCAAGCCTAATGGTAAGCTCTAGATCTAGCCTTATCTATGCTTCTTAAACATTGGTGTGATGCTAAGAAGCTTGAAATCATATCCTAACCTCTCAGTTCAGGATCAGCATTAAGAACATCTAGCCTAGAAGAGATCTACAACAATCAAGCTTGACCAAATCACACAAACCACAAGATCAATCCATCCTAACCCATCTTCAAGATCCTAAGCAAACTACTCACAACAATACATGATGAACAAAGTCAAAAACCCAGAAAATATTGAAGCTTGCATTATTAGAAAGATGAAACAAAGATCTTCAATATTGATGAAAGGATCAAACTCAAATTCTCAATATTAAGAAAGTCATGAAACCAACAATATTGAGGAATTTAGTCTTTTTCAAGTACAAGATCTAAGGAAAATAAAGTGGAAAAAGAATAATTCCCAAAAAGGGTAAAAACTAGGTTTAGAGAATATCTAAAAAGCTGGACTCTTTTGGTGGCTGCAGGTACAAGGCTTTATATAGGAAAGGAGGTGGAAGCCCTAAAAATACAAAAAGTCAAAGTAGTCAACAGCTCGGTCAACTCGACCAGTGCTCGGTCGAGTGGGTTGGTCGAGCTGGCTTCTCTCGTGCAATCTCCACTCGGTCGAGTCCTCCTCAGCACACGGTCGAGTGTCTGGTTGAGTGTGCGGTCGAGTTGGATTCTGGACCTTGGTTCTTCAGCCTTAACTCCCTTGTTTCCTCCTCATGATTGCTTCACATCTCTTCTCCATTGCTTCCATGCTCCTTAAGCTCCAGAATCACCTGTTTATGCATGAAAAGATGCAAATGCAATGCAACTAAACTCTAATGCATGATTAGTGCTAAAGCTACACAATAATGGCCTAAATGGATAACAAAAGATGCAAAAGATGTGAATAAACTAAGGGAAAACAAGGTAAAATATATGAACATCAACACCCCCAAACTTAGTCTTTGCTTGCCCTCAAGCAAATAAGCAAGACATAAGAAGGTAAGTGAGGTTTAAAAATGGGATCTCCGCTCCTAAAGCTTGCAAATAGACCATCTAGAATCAATGTCCAAGTTACTAGTACTATGATGCAAGTTGAATGAGCTGGAATCAAAGACTTTAGACAAGCATTTCACAACCTTTATTGATTTGAACCTAAGACATCCACATGCATTCAAATCAACCATTTCCTTTAACATTCATTAAACAAGAACATGAATCAATTCTATGCAATGCTTAAACTCATTTGGCTTGGTAATAAAGGGTTTTGAGACAATGATGGTCTCTCTTTAGAGTAGGGCTTGTCAATATCAAGGTTCTCTCATGAAAATTGATTGAGCTTTAGAAGAATGCTTAAGGTAAGAACACCTAGACACATACAAGAATAAAACCTTGTCTACCCAAAGGCACCCAAAGTGTTTATCCTAGCAATCTAAACCCAAATGATCCTAGTGCTACCCTTTACTTCTTCTTTTCTCTTTAACCCTTTTCTCTTTTGGTTTTCAAGTCTTAGGAGATGTTTTCTTATTTGATCTTTCTATTGGGATGGGGGATTCTTACTTATTTGCTATGGTTCTCTTTTCTTCTTATTCTTAAGACATATAAGCATTTTGCTAAACTTTTCTTTTCTTCTTTTCTTTTCCTTAACTAGAACCATCTTAAACAACATTTTACTTCCCATCCTTTCACTAGACTTTGCTTAAACACAATCTCCTCTTAAAGACTCTACCCTTTGTTCTCTTTCTCTTTTTCTTTCTTTTCTTTTCTTTTCATAACAGCCAAGTCCCAAACCCAACAAGTGAACCACCTAGTCCTATCTAGTTTGAAAAATGCAAACTAGAACTACACAAGGTCTTACTCTTGTCAGTTCAAACCTAACACTTTCTACCAAGCTCAATCCCAAAAATAGGCCTCACACACTCAAGAATAAACAAGGCTTGAAAGAAGGTTTGGTTTAGGGGTAGGGGAACTGATCTTAATGAGGAAATCAGCTACTTGGATCAACAAGAGTGGTAAAAAGGAGAAAGATGATCCAAGTATGTATATGGTATCCATGAGTTTAAAGCAATGCATACATTGATAATTATAAGTCAATATTAGGTTCTTATAAATAGGAAATGGTTTCAAATCTCAACATGCTTCAATTTAGACCAAATGCAATGCAAGAATTCAAGGCTTGGTTCAATCTTATGCTTCTAACTACTCAACTAGCATCAAAGTACTATTAACTTGGACATTGATCCTAGTCTAGTGAATAAGCTAGCTAACAAGGCAAACTCATCATAGATCCCTAATGCAAATATTATACAATTCTATATGAAACATGCTAAACAAGATCCTAATATGCAATGCAAACTACATGAACACTCTTTTTTTATGAAGATTTTTTCAAAAATTTTCAAATTTTTATGGTTTTTCTATGCCTTAGATGCTTATGCAAGTGCTAACATGATGATGATAAAAATTTGAAATAAGAACACAAAACACAATGTCAAATGCTATCTCAAACCCTCCCCCAAACTTAAATCACACAGTCCTCTGTGTGAAAGAAATTTGATTGAGGATTCAAGATTAAAAACAAAACAAAACACAACATCAAATGCAATTGTATTTACAAGTGAAGGTGATAGTGGTACCTTAGGGGTTGTGGAAAAAGTTGTCCACATCCATCTGCATGCTGTCATAGGAGTAGTTGGGGTCTTGTTAGTGCCTTGGAGAAGGACTTTTGGGCAGCTCAACGATGGAGATCGACCGGCACTCGGTCGAGTGCGTGTCCGAGTGGGGGGGGTCGAGCTGGACCGCGAGTGTCCATTACCTGTCCCTTCCTCTTCTATTCAGACTCCCTAGCCTCCCTGACCATGAAAACACTAAAGCAAAAATCAAAATACCAAAATTCCAAAGCAATATATACAAGGATACCTTAGGGACTTCCTCCCTAGTGAGCTTGTTTAAAGTCACTAAGCTTGACTTTTGATGCCTTTTCAGGCTTGGTTTAGAGACCAAGGAGGTGATGAAATCCCCCTGGTTCTACTTGATAACCTTTGTGTTCCTTCTTTATCACTACTTCCTTAGCACTTGAACCATGTTTCTTCTTGAACTTGAGTCTTGGTCTTGCCTCCTTCAAAAACCTCTTGTTGAATTTCTCTTGAAAATTCATCACTAGACAAGCCAACCTTTGAACTGAACCCTTGAGCTTCTGGATAGTCCTGTCTTGGGCCGAACTTTTAATCCCAGGATTCCCTCCTTCCTCAAAAACTTCACAACTAGCCTTTTTTCCTATCATAAAGTGCTGGCCTTCAATAGTAGGCTGATGAGTAGTATTCTTGATGTCAAACTTCAGAGTGAAGTCCTTAGCAAGGTGAAGCTTGATGGTTCCCATCTTAACATCTATTACAGCCCCAACTGTGGCTAAGAATGGTCTCCCCAAGATGAGAGGGTCTTCTGGCTCTTGGTCCATATTCATGATCACAAAGTCAGTTGGGATTCTTGCCTTCCCTATTTTGACTGGAAAGTTTTCAATTATCCCAAGCACATCCCTCTTGGATCCATCTGCCATGCCAATATAGAGATTGCAAGGCTTAAAGTGTTCATACCACAACTTTTCAGCCACTGAGTATGGCATTAAACTCACTGAAGCTCCTAGATCACACAAACATTTGTTGAAGTGCATGTAACTAATGGAACAAGGTAGATTAAATGATCCTGGGTCTTCAAGTTTGGTTGGTATAACAGCTTCCCTAATCTCTTTTAGATCCTTCATGTCTTGTTCCTGAGCTTTCATCTTGGATAATTCAAGCAGCATGTCCTTGTAGGAAGGATTTTGAACAAATTTGTTCAAGTCAGGCCCTCTCTCCTCTTCCTTGTAGGCAATGGTAATCTCTTGTATAGCCATTACTTCCTTCAAGACTTTCACTTCCTCTTGTTGCAAGGCCATCACTTCCTCCTTCTTCTCAAGGACAACCTCTTGTTATATGGCCATTACTTCCTTCTTTTCAATGACTACTTCTTCCTTCAAAGCCATCACTTCCTCTTTCTTCTCAATGACAACCCCTTCTTTAAAAGCCTTCACTTCTTCTTGTTGCAAAGCCATCATTTCTTTTTTCTCAATAATTTCCCTTAGCTTCTTTAGCTTTTGTGCCTTGAAACGCCCAGGGAATGGCAGAGGTGGTTTGTAAGCTGGAGGAATGTACTTAGCAGGCTTGACAGCGTTTGTGTCTTCAACTCGATCATGCACTCGGTCGAGTGCTAGCTCGAGCACCTGGTCGAGTGGTTTCCCTGCTTCAGTCTGCTTTGAAAAACCTTCACTCTGGGCTTCCATAAGTAACAAATCCTCCCCAACTTGAACCTCACTGTCCTCAGTGATATCTTTCTCATGGAGATGGATTGCTTTAACAGTGATCTCCCTTGGGTTTTGAATGGCTTGTTTAAGAAGTTGGTGTGGCTTAGGAGCTGAAGTAGAAGCAATGGAGCTCTCCATGTACTAGAATGAAGAGGTCAGACTCTCAAGCTGGTTACTCAGGTCATGAGAATAAGAGTTCAATTTGTGGGTCAGCTCTTAAAACTGCCTTGCCTCCTCAATCTGCTTATTGGCTTGCCCAAGCAACAATTGTTGCATCATATTGCTTAAGTCAGGTTCTTGGGCTTGGTAGGTCTGAAACGCTGGAGGGTGACACCATTGAGTCTGGAAACCTTGTTTCTGGTGCATGGGCGCATAATAGAACTCACTGCCTTGAAACATGGTTACTGACTTCAACAGACACTCGGTCGAGCACAGGCTCGAGTTGATTGTCGAGTCGACTGGGAAGTGCTGTCTATTTAGATCCGGCGTCTGACTCGATCAGGTGCTCGATTACGACTCGGTCGAGTGGTGGTCGAGTTGAGGGTCGATCTGGCACCTGAAACTCAATCACAGACAAGCAAGAGAAGAAACGAGAGCAGTAGTGAACAAGTGGTTATACGAACTTAATCTTATACTAATATGGATCCTAAATGTCACAAAAACACACTCAAATGGGCAACGGCGCCAAATTGAAACAAGATTTTATATGGTGGTGAATGATGATGAATGTATGCAATGGTGGTATGAATGGAATGATGGATGGGTGTTTCAATTCCCCTTATGCTGTTGTAGTATAAGAGGTGATGTGATCGCAGGACGCGACCTCAGCCAAGAAGACCAAGACACGCCGGACGCGACCGAGACGCCTGACCAAGACGCATCGGACGCGACCAGGGCAACCTCTTCAGACGCGGCCAAGGCTCCAACGATCCTTCCCGGAGCCACCACACGTTCCAAGAGCTCAGCAAAGGCGGCCAAACAGCGGCTCAACCTATTTATCCGAACCTACGTCCAACACCAGCCACCCCACGAAGACTCCAAAGGCTCAGTCCGCTTAGTCTTCACTCTTACCCAAGAGTGAAGATGGTCAAGTCGTTAAGCGAGGAAGTGTACTCTTTTTCCTCACTCCGGGTTTGTCCCAATGGGTTTACCGGAGGAGGTTTTAACGAGGCATGGAGCTAAACGCAAAACGCCTAAAGGCTAAGTTGCTTCACGCGCAAGGCCAAGGCGGTTATCTCTCTTTCCCTCTTATTTTTGGTTTAATTTTGAACTTGAGAATATTCTCTTTTGATCCTATGTTTGTGAACGTTGGAGAGTGTTTGTGGCTAAGCGTGTTAGTCAAAAGATGGCGATGTGTTCTCTTTGTAAAGGGGACACGTCAAAAGGACGATGTGCGGATCAAGATGAATCCGCGTGTCCTTAAGCTTCTATCTAGACCTAGCTATTTAAACTCTCCTTAAGCCCTTGTTCCTCCTTAGACTTGTATGAAAATAAAACTTTTCCTCAAGAGAGATTCTTGAAACTTGTCTCACTCTTCTCTTTCTTCAATCCGGGATTGGACCTTGAGAAAACCCTAACAAGCCGCGAACCGGGTTCGCCCTTGTTAGCGACTGTATCAAGAGGAGAGCCAAACCTCTTGTGTCGTCAATCGATCCATCCGTATTTCCCCTCACCTCATTTCCATCTGTCCTCTTCTTAAACTCGAGTCCTCTTTCATCTTTCTCGAGCCCCCTCGAACCACCTCAAATCATTCCCGCTATCGTTTCCTTCGAAGACGTCCACCCGCTCGTTCCGCATCCGTACTGTCCGATTGAACCGTTCGTGGCTTCCCGAAGTATCTCCTGAACGGCTCGTTTGAATTCCTTCAAACTCTGTTTCCCTCGTTTGATTCTCTCCTAGATCCGAAGCCCAGAACCTCGGCCGAGAAAAGCTTCACCGACTGAAAGTTGACCGAGAGCTCAAGCCGCGTTCGTACCGCGATCGTATCGTGACCGTGTCCCCGGGTCACATCAGCTTGGTATCAGAGCTTCAAAGCTCCTACGAGGTTGTTTCTTTCCAGAACTCTCTGTTCCTTTAAAGTTTCAATCTTTGAGTTTAAAGCTTGCATCTTTTAGCTCCATAGGACTCGCTTGTTATTTTTGGTTTAATTTGGTGCATGCTTAGGACTGTCTTTCGTCCGCTTAGGTTGTTAGAATTCGCATTTGTTCTTCATGTTCATATCTCTGTTCCTTTGTGTTCTTGCGAGCTCACTTTTAGATCCATAAAGCTAGTTTCGCGTTTAGTTTCTGTGTTTCCGGTCTTAGGCATAAAGCAATTCTTGTCGCGTAGCACTTTTACTTTTGCTTTTGCTTTATTTGTTTTAGTCATAGGATTGCATGTGTCATAGCTGTCCTCAATCATTGTTAGTGAAACGAATCTTTGTGTGGTCCTCTTGAGCGTGTGAGACTCACGTGTGGTATTCTTTTTGCGAGGTTTAAACTCAAACTTATACCGCGGAGCCACGCCACGTCACCAACAACCAGTCCGTACGATGGCCGAAGAAATTCCACCAGCGCCACCAGAGATTGGTGTCACCCTCGCCGCATTACGAACCGGCCTAGAGCAACTAGCTGATCACCTCACGAGGATTGAACTTATGAATCCTCCTCGCGAAAATCCGTTACCCGCGAGGCGACCACGACGCGAGCCGGCGAGTGATCAGTCCGATGAGGACTTTGAACCGAGGCCTAGACGATGACACCGCTATGATGATCAAGACGACGAAGGTCCGAGACGTTATGAGCCGAACCACAAGATGGTCCCACCAACGTTCGCAGGCAAGTCAGACCCCGAGGCCTATCTTGAATGGGAAAGTCGCATGGACCACTTATACTCGTGCCATGCCTATCCGGAGCTACGAAAGTTCCAATATGCGGTGGCACAATTCACCGATCACGCCCTTACCTGGTGGGATCGACTGGAAGCTGAACAACGACGCAACCGCGACTGACCTATCACTGTTTGGGAGGTCTTGAAAGCAGAGATGCGAAGGCGCTACGTGCCTCCCTACTACCACCGCGAGCTCCAGAAGAAGTTTCGGCGACTAACGCAAGGCGCACGGAACGTGGAGGAGTATTACGAAGAATTTGAACACTTGCGCAACCGGTTGCAAGTCGATGACTCCGAAGAGTCACTCATGGCTCAGTTCTTGGATGGATTGCAAGAACGCATTGCACGCAAGGTCGAGCGCCAACCCTATCAAACCTTTGAGGAGTTATTGCATCTCTCGGTGCAAATTGAGACTCAAATCAAGAAGAAGAGCGCCTCTGCGCCTCGTGGCCGAACTCAAGGAGCTACCAATTGGACTCCTAACGCGTCGCCATCAAACCGATTGCCGGAAAAACCAAAGGCGACCAGCGCGGACTCGAGATTCAAACCTAGGGAGCCGGCCACCAATGAGCGCCAAGATCCGCGACGCAACACCACCGACGTCCGGAGCCGCGACATTGTATGTTTCAAGTGTCAAGGGAGAGGCCATTACGCTCGTGATTGTCCGAACGCACGGACGATGATACTGACTGAAGCTGGCGAGATCGAGTCCGACGATGAGGCCACTGAAGAAATGGTGCGAGGAGAAACCGAGCTGGAAGAAGCTGTTGCGGAACCCGAGGTCGGAGAACTGCTCATGATACGCCGCATCCTGAACGCCGGTGTAGCCACGGATGACGCCAACCAACGTGACAACATTTTCCACACAAAATGCACTGTAAGTGGTCGCGTTTGTGGCTTGATCATAGATGGAGGTTCTTGCACTAATGTGGCAAGTTCCAGTCTTGTCAAGAAACTTTCTCTTGAAACCACAAACCACCCTCGCCCTTATCGCTTGAGATGGTTAAATGATAAGACCGTGATCCAAGTAAAGGAACAAGTCATGGTCCCATTCAGTATCGGTCCGTATAAGGATCAAGTCCTTTGTGATGTGGTGCCTATGCAAGCTAGCCACCTCTTATTGGGGCGCCCATGGCAGTTTGATAAGCGCACCACACACTGCGGCCATACTAACCAATACTTTTTCGTTCATGACAACAAACGTATTTGCTTGAAACCCTTGAGCCCCACGCAAGTACATGAAATGCAAGACAAGTTGTCTAAAGACTCGAACGATAAAAAGAATTTCCTGATTCAATATGGTGATGTTAGAAAGTCCCTTAAGGACTCAGCCCAAGTGATTTTGATGTTGTTTCGAGATGCATTGCTTTCAGGTCTTGATGGTTCACTAGAGTTCTTACCGGAGGTCATACGCGGCGTCCTCAAGCGATTCGCCGATGTGTTCCCCGAAGAACTCCCCGAAGGCCTACCACCGATCAGAGGCATCGAACATCAGATCGATCTAGTTCCAGGAGCGCAGCTTCCCAACCGGCCAGCCTACCGTGTCAACCCCGAAGAGGCGAAGGAGCTTGAGCGACAAGTCAAAGAGCTCATGGCGCAAGGTTACGTCCGAGAGAGTTTGAGTCTGTGTGCTGTACCAGTGCTACTAGTCCCGAAGAAAGACGGATCATGGAGGATGTGCGTTGACTGTCGAGCCGTCAACAACATCACTATCAAATACCGCCACCCCATCCCACGCCTCGATGACATGCTAGACGAGCTTAGCGGCGCCAGTGTCTTCTCAAAGATCGATCTGAAGAGCGGCTACCATCAAGTTCGGATGAAAGAGGGTGACGAGTGGAAAACGGCCTTCAAGACAAAACAGGGTTTGTACGAATGGCTGGTAATGCAATTCGGTCTTTCTAACGCCCCCTCTACCTTTATGCGTCTTATGAACCATGTTTTGAGATCGTTTATCAATAAATTCGTAGTGGTTTATTTTGATGATATATTGGTATATAGATCTAGTTTGACTGATCATGTAAAACACCTAGAGGCTGTCTTGTTTACCCTCCGCGAAGAGCAACTCTATGCAAACTTGAAAAAGTGCGTGTTTGCTGCTGATGAATTGGTCTTTTTAGGCTTTGTTGTGAGTTCGCAGGGCCTCAAGGTCGATGGAGAGAAGATACGCGCAATAGAGGAGTGACCCACACCAACGAGCATCACTCAAGTCCGGTCGTTCCACGGCCTAGCCAGCTTTTACCGGAGGTTTGTGCGAGATTTCAGTACGATCGCCGCGCCTCTCACCTCCGTGATCAAGAAGAACAGCGAGTTTCGATGGGGAGAGGAACCAGACAAGGCGTTCACCAAGCTCAAGAAACGCCTCACGCAAGCACCCTTGCTTACATTGCCCGACTTCAACAAAACTTTTGAGGTTGAGTGCGATGCGTCGGGAGTTGGAGTCGGAGCTGTCCTGACTCAAGGAGGCAAACCGGTGGCATACTTTAGTGAGAAGCTTAGTGGAGCTACGCTTAATTACCCTACGTATGACAAGGAGTTATACGCCCTCGTTCGTGCCATGGAGGTTTGGCAACATTATCTATTGGCGAGAGAGTTTGTGATTCACACTGATCACGAAACTCTCAAGCACCTCCGCGGCCAGACCAACCTCAAGAGACGTCATGCGAAATGGTTGGAGTTCATTGAGTCGTTTCCATACGTCATTAAGTACAAGAAGGGCAAGGAGAACGTAGTCGCCGACGCCTTGTCGAGACGGCCTGCACTAATCACCACAATGGACGCGCGCGTATTGGGTTTTGAAAGCATCAAAGATGCTTATGCTGGAGATGCTGAGTTTGGAGATTGCTTCCAGAACCATGGGAAAGGAATCTACACCGAGTTCTACATTCACGAGGGTTTCCTGTTCAGAGGTCGAAGGCTGTGTATACCAAATGGTTCTATCTGGGAGTTGCTAGTTCGTGAAGCCCATAGTGGAGGTTTAGCGCGTCATTTTGGCATCACCAAGACCTTGGCCGTGCTCAAGGAGCATTTTTACTGGCCAAAGATGCGAAGTATGGTAGAGAAGCACGTCGGCCGTTGCATAGTTTGTCGCACCTCCAAGTCGACAACTCACCTGCATGGCCTCTACATGCCTTTGCCCGTGTCCACCGCACCATGGATCGATCTCTCCATGGATTTCATCCTCGGCCTACCCTTCTTGGCGCATAAAGATAGTATCATGGTGTTTGTTGATAAGTTCTCGAAGATGGCTCACTTCATTCCATGCAATAAGAACAATGATGCTGTGCAATTGGCGAACTTGTTCTTTAGTCAGGTCGTAAGGCTTCATGGCGTTCCGCGCACCATCATATCCGATCGGGATCCCAAGTTTCTTGGTCACTTCTGGCAAACTATTTGGCGCAAGCTCAGGACAAAGTTACTGTACTCCACCGCGGCTCACCCTCAGACCGACGGCCAAACGGAGGTCGTCAACAGATCAATAGGCGCCTTACTCCGCACAGCTATCGCCAGCAACAAAGGCTCCTGGCTCGAGTGCATTCCGATCATCGAGTTTGCATACAACCAAGCGGTGCATTCAGCTACGAAAAGGTCGCCATTCGAGGTCGCATACGGATTCAAGCCTTTGACGCCCCTGGATCTCCTCCCTATACCACCGAATGAAGCCGAGAATCAAGACGGAGTCGCATGAGCAGAAATGGTCAAGGCTTTGCACGAGGAGGTCCGAGCCAACATAGAGCGAAGGAACGAGCAGTATGCACGCTTTCTCAACCGAGGACGTAAACCGATGCTGTTCAAGCCTGGTGATTGGGTCTGGTTACATTTAAGGCCGGAGAGGTTCCAGCAGAAACGCAAGGACAAGCTCAGCCCGCGAGGAGATGGCCCATTCCGAGTCATGGAGAAGATCAACGATAACGCCTACCGACTTGAGCTGCCAGGTGAGTTTGGTACATCCACCTCATTCAATGTCACTGACCTCGTTCCGTTTGATGTAGGTGAAGACGAAGATGTTTTGGGGACAAAACCTTTTCAAGGGGGAGGGAATGATGTGATCGCAGGACGCGACCTCAGCCAAGAAGACCAAGACACGCCGGACGCGACCGAGACGCCTGACCAAGACGCATCGGACGCGACCAGGGCAACCTCTTCAGACGCGGCCAAGGCTCCAACGATCCTTCCCAGAGCCACCACACGTTCCAAGAGCTCAGCAAAGGCGGCCAAACAGCGGCTCAACCTATTTGTCCGAACCTACGTCCAACACCAGCCACCCCACGAAGACTCCGAAGGCTCAGTCCGCTTAGTCTTCACTCTTACCCAAGAGTGAAGACGGTCAAGTCGTTAAGCGAGGAAGTGTACTCTTTTTCCTCACTCCGGGTTTGTCTCAATGGGTTTACCGGAGGAGGTTTTAACGAGGCATAGAGCTAAACGCAAAACGCCTAAAGGCTAAGTTGCTTCACGCGCAAGGCCAAGGCGGTTATCTCTCTTTCCCTCTTATTTTTGGTTTAATTTTGAACTTGAGAATATTCTCTTTTGATCCTATGTTTGTGAACGTTGGAGAGTGTTTGTGGCTAAGCGTGTTAGTCAAAAGGTGGCGATGTGTTCTCTTTGTAAAGGGGACACATCAAAAGGACGATGTGCGGATCAAGATGAATCCGCGTGTCCTTAAGCTCCTATCTAGACCTAGCTATTTAAACTCTCCTTAATCCCTTGTTCCTCCTTAGACTTGTATGAAAATAAAACTTTTCCTCAAGAGAGATTCTTGAAACTTGTCTCACTCTTCTCTTTCTTCAATCCGGGATTGGACCATGAGAAAACCCTAACAAGCCGCGAACCGGGTTCGCCCTTGTTAGCGACCGTATCAAGAGGAGAGCCAAACCTCTTGTGTCGTCAATCGATCCATCCGTATTTCCCCTCACCTCGTTTCCATCTGTCCTCTTCTTAAACTCGAGTCCTCTTTCATCTTTCTCGAGCCCCCACGAACCACCTCAAATCATTCCCGCTATCGTTTCCTTCGAAGACGTCCACCCGCTCATTCCGCATCCGTACTGTCCGATTGAACCGTTCGTGGCTTCCCGAAGTATCTCCCAAACGGCTCGTTTGAATTCCTTCAAACTCCGTTTCCCTCGTTTGATTCTCTCCTAGATCCGAAGCCCAGAACCTCGGCCGAGAAAAGCTTCACCGACTGAAAGTTGACCGAGAGCTCAAGCCGCATCCGTACCGCGATCGTATCGTGACCGTGTCCCCGGGTCACATCAAGAGGTATCAATCCTAAATGAGTGTTTGTGAATAATTAAGATGTGCATATGAATCTAAGTTAAGACAAATGTAAAGATTGTTTGTCACTAACAATCCTAAGATGGAAATGTAAAGATGCAGAAAGTAAACTACAAGAACTAAGAACTAAATGCAAATGAAACTGGATGATTGCAACAGTAATGAAGCAAGAACAGAAATAGAAACTACTACTAATGAACTAATGCAAGACAATTAATGAACTGAAAACTAAATGAATGCAACTAGAATGAGACAGGAATGAAACAGGACAATCACAAATCATAAACAAGAGTTCTGGGGATGAACTCGAGCAAGCACTCGACCGAGTGTAGGTCGAGTGGGTGGTCGAGTTGGTTAAATCCAGAAAACAGAGCAACACAATAAAAACAAAGCAATGCAAATATGAATCAAACAACAAGCAAGCAACAGGATTAAGACTTTAAAATCAATAAACAAAGAAGGTCCTGAGGATGGATTCATGGGATGAACTAATCATTGTTGTTATCTAACTTGGTCAACAAATCTCAAGCAAACTTTGAGCTAACCTCTAGACATATAAATCTAAGACAAGTTTCTCCCACTCTCATGGTCAAGAAACAATCAAACCTATGCAATTCTAGACTTGTTCTCACACAGTAAAGAATCTACACAAGCAGGCATTAAGCAATACATCTCCAACCAAACAAGACCTCTAATCTCTTAGCAAGCCTAATAGTAAGCTCTAGATCTAGCCTTATCTATGCTTCTTAAACATTGGTGTGATGCTAAGAAGCTTGAAATCAGATCCTAACCTCTCAGTTCAGGATCAGCATTAAGAACATCTAGCCTAGAAGAGATCTACAACAATCAAGCTTGACCAAATCACACAAACCACAAGATCAATCCATCCTAACCCATCCTCAAGATCCTAAGCAAACTACTCACAACAATACATGATGAACAAAGTCAAAAACACAGAAAATATTAAAACTTGCATTATTAGAAAGATGAAACAAAGATCTTCAATATTGATGAAAGGATCAAACTCAAATTCTCAATATTAAGAAAGTCATGAAACCAACAATATTGAGGAATTTAGTCTTTTTCAAGTACAAGATCTAAGGAAAATAAAGTGCAAAAAGAATAATTCCCAAAAAGGGTAAAAACTAGGTTTAGAGAATATCTAAAAAGCTGGACTCTTTTGGTGGCTGCAGGTACAAGGCTTTATATAGGAGAGGAGGTGGAAGCTCTAAAAATACAAAAAGTCAAAGTAGTCAACGGCTCGGTCGAGTGGGTTGGTCGAGCTGGCTTCTCTCGTGCAATCTCCACTCGGTCGAGTCCTCCTCAGCACACGGTCGAGTGTCTGGTCGAGTGTGCGGTCGAGTTGGACTCTGGACCTTGGTTCTTCAGCCTTAACTCCCTTGTTTCCTCCTCATGATTGCTTCACATCTCTTCTCCATTGCTTCCATGCTCCTTAAGCTCCAGAATCACCTGTTTATGCATGAAAAGATGCAAATGCAATGCAACTAAACTCTAATGCATGATTAGTGCTAAAGCTACACAATAATGGCCTAAATGGATAACAAAAGATGTGAATAAACTAAGGGAAAACAAGGTAAAATATATGAACATCAACACCCCCAAACTTAGTCTTTGCTTGCCCTCAAGCAAATAAGCAAGACATAAGAAGGTAAGTGAGGTTTAAAAATGGGATCTCCGCTCCTAAAGCTTGCAAATAGACCATCTAGAATCAATGTCCAAGTTACTAGTACTATGATGCAAGTTGAATGAGCTGGAATCAAAGACTTTAGACAAGCATTTCACAACCTTTATTGATTTGAACCTAAGACATCCACATGCATTCAAATCAACCATTTCCTTTAACATTCATTAAACAAGAACATGAATCAATTCTATGCAATGCTTAAACTCATTTGGCTTGGTAATAAAGGGTTTTGAGACAATGATGGTCTCTCTTTAGAGTGGGGCTTGTCAATATCAAGGTTCTCTCATGAAAATGAATTGAGCTTTAGAAGAATGCTAAAGGTAAGAACACCTAGACACATACAAGAATAAAACCTTGCATACAAGGAATTCCACACAAAGCTTGTAGCCGGTTTGGTCTTGAGGTATTAAATCAAACCCAAGCTTGCGATCTAGTGGCGGTATGTGATCAAAGGGACCAATGTGGGTAAGCAACGGATGCAACCAAACTGGTGGTACATGTTCAGATTTAGCATTACACATAGCATACTTCCAAGGAACATTAATCAACCAGCCTCGACAAACAAATATATCAAACAATTCCAAAGACATCACAGTTCTGCTATCGAGGAAACCTCGACTTGACTAAGCAGAGACCGGAACTAGAGAAATTGGTCTTGACGTTAATCTACTACAACCAGACCTAGGTAGAGGAGTACTACAGCTAGAGTTCCAATGTCGGGTAGGAGCCAGGAAGGTTACAAAAACTTGCATCACTAACCAGGGTATAAACCTATCAACAGCGGATCTTGGAGGATTTAGACTCGATACAGGACCATATAGCAGGGAGACTTCCTGCGCATCACGTCCCATGGTCGAGAAAATAACGACTCCACAAAAATATATTAATAAGCATCCATCCGGTGACAAGTAAAATCCAATATCCATAAGGTTTCGAGAGTTGAATAATCTAGTTTTCTCTAAAAACAATGCTCCTATGATCGAATGGGAGACTCTCACCATTATCACGCAAGCACGTTTCTGAGATAAACTAAGCAGGGCTTTTAAAAATTTAAACCTGGATATGGGCCATAGGGAGGTTGATGGGCCGCAAGGGTAGTTGAAGCCCAGCTTGGCAAAGTCTAGGGTTGTTGGTGTTGAGTGATGAGAAAAGGGGTCGCCGCCGTTCTGTAGAGTTGGAATCGGGATGACGTTCGACGGTGAAACACCTAGAGGGACCATCCGCCAGCTGTTGAGCTCACCGTGTGCCGTCGGTGTTCTCACTGGAAGGGGCACATCTGATGGTCCAAGAAAAATTCCTGCCATCAACGAGATCCAGTGGGAAGGGAACAAAGATGGTATCGGTGCTAGTCCAGATTTGAGCCACAAGGTGAAGCAGTAGGACCTTGCCCAGATGTATGAGATAAGGAGCAGCTGGATTGGTGAGGAGCTGTTACTGTCGGGTTCACGAGCGGGGTCACACACAAGATCTGATTCAGGTTGGTGCTTGTAGGGTAACAAAATACCCTTCCGTCGTGTAGAGGAACCTTTGAGAAGCAAACTCCTTTCAAAGTTTCAGTTGGATTTTTAGGGGAAAGGGAAGTGGAACTAGAACAAACTAGAAGAGTAAATTTTAAGAAGATTTGAGAAAGAATAGAAAGGTTTGTCACCCCCCGACGCCGGCGAACATAGGTCTCACCGGCGCCGGAAGGCATGGTTAGAAGAGGAGTCTTGATTACCGTGCCTGGGAGCGTTTCTTATTGTTTATTTTTTCTTCCATCATGTATACATTTATATGGACTAAATATTATGGAAACATCATTTTTTATGTCAACTTAGGTTTTATGGATACAAAATTTTTAAGTTTATTGTTTAACTCGCGTTTTTTATTAATACACTAGTTTTGTAGATACAAAAGCAATAACTATTAATTTAGATATTCATAATAATATGTCCATGATAACATATCCACTTAAAATTTTCAATATGGAAATGCCTTTGAAATTTTAGTGGTGAAATGTGTTTTTATTTTTAATATTTGGATGTTTTATTAGGGTTAAAAGAAAAATGAAAAAAAAAAGAGTAAAATTTTTTGAGTAAAAAGGTATCTCAAAAAGAGAGGAATGAATTGGTTATAAGGAAAGTGTTTAGTCAAGGGTGTTGTAGACATTACATATCAAAAAAGTGTGTCATGGTTGAGAAGTGTGCTAGTTAGTAAATAAGTTTTGTAAAAGTGTGCTAGAATGCTATTTTTCTATATAATTTTATCCAGTTTCCCAAATATAGCAACTAGACAGCCTTTAGATGCAATCTTTTCAAAAAAAAGAAGTTTCTCTCTCTTCTCTCTCTTTCATCTTTCGGAGAGAAAGAATACTTTTCCTTTCTTGCTTAGCTGGTGTTTATTTTCTGGTGATTCTTGTAACATCCGTGAACCGGAATCCCGGTTTGGGATGTGCATCGATCGATGCAGTAGGAGCATCGGTCGATGCTGGCTCAATTCTCTGCGTTTTGACTTAAGTCAAACGCTGCGTTTTGGGGAAAGAAACCCTTAAGATCGTGGTTTTTGTCTCATGCGCGTGTGGAGCCGTTTTTGAGAGAAACGAAAAGAGAGATTGTTCTTGAGAGTTCCCGGTGATTTCTGGAGATTTGAGGTGTTTCTTGGTGAGATCTGTAGGAGCTTCCTAGAGGCTTGGTCTTGTGTGTTTAAGGTTCAGATTCTTCTGTGGCAAAGGTAAGTGCATGACCATGGCTTATCTAAGCTAGAGAACTCATTAATCTTCCTATTGTGTGTTGTTAGACGTATTAGGATGTTGCTATGGACGTTAGGAAGCTTTCTTGTGGCTTGGGATCGAGTTATGTGGTTGTAGGAACGAAGATCCGGCGAGAAGCTTCGGGGAAATCACGGTGCTCCACGTTACGTCGATCGATGCATATCGTGCGTCGGTCGATGCAAGTGCGAGGACGGCGCGTAAACTCTAGAGTTTTCGTGTTACGTCGAGCATGCGTCGGCCGATGCAGACTGGGTATCGGTCGATGCAAGTTACACTTGCATCGTTCGATGCAGCTTCTGTGTCGATCGATGCTTCCCCATTTGGCATCGGTCGATGCATGTGTGGTGTCGGTCGATGCTAAGTCCTGGTTTGTTATTGCCGTTTGTTGATTGTTGTGTGTTGGTTATTGATACTCTATTGCTTGTGTGTATAGCCCAGTAGATGGGAGGATTGCCTTACTGAGTGTTTATAAAATACTCATGCATTGCAATATGTGTTTGTGGTGCAGGTAAAGGCAAAGTGTAATCGTGGAATCCAAGCAATAAAGAGGAAGATGTTCTAGGGACTGTGTTTTATGTTCTCTGACTTTGCTAGGTTGCTAGAGTTGGGTCATTAGAACATTGCTAGGTTGCTGGTTCTATGATTCTTGTTGTTTTGGATATTGATTATGTTGGAATATGGTTATATTTTATTATTGGATTATTATTGAATATTGGTTGGTTAATTTTGCTGTTGAATGTGTTTGTGGTTAGGTGGCTAGTGGGTATGGGACCACTAGTTGTAGTTTATTTTATTATATTATATTTATTATTTATTATTAAAAAAAAAGGGGTCGGTCGTTTCAATTCTCGTCCCGTTTAAGCAAGGTTCTTGTCTGGCTACACTGGCTCTCTCAGAGGTGTAGGGTGGCTTTGTTTCCGGCGTAAATGGCTTCGTTAGCATGCATCTTCGAATGGATTTGCTTCCAACGTAAATGGCTTCGTTGGCATCTTCGGCCGGCTACCACATTGGTGTCGGTCGACACCCTTCGCGACACAAGAAAAGCCTGAGTTTCTCAAGTTTTAAAGACTATTAAAAGATGTCCCAAAGTTTTATCTATTTGCAATATAGGTCCCTGACGTGAATTAAACATATATAATCAAAATTATTCTTGGCTGCAAATCTTGAGAGAGAGATTCAGAGAGCTTTGGAGAAACAAGTCAGAAGTTGATCTTGTTGAGAGATATTTCGAACTCCTTTATTTTCCTACTCTTTTTCTTAATACTATTTATTCAAATTATGATTTGTGTTTCTGCAATTATGTCTGAGTAATCCACTTGTTAGGTTTAGGGATTTTCATTAGGGATTTTGTATTATGTTAGATTGATTGACTTATTTGGATTCATATTCTTCTATGTTATTCATCATTGGTTGATTTTATTGCTTAGTCTAGATTGATCACTTAGAATTAAGATTTTAGGATAATCAATTTATACGAGAGTCTGGTTGATTTCCTAATAAAAAACTTTGATGAACAAAATTTCTTTTTACAAGAGATTTGACTTTGCGATTTTGTGAACAAACTAAACTTCAACTTTAATGCTGGTCTAATTCTTGGAATTTGCAAACAAATTTGATTTTTTGATTTTTAATCTTAGATAATATATGCAGTGAGAACCGATTTATTTTACAATTGTGTTTAGAGTTCAAGAACGGTTTTAATTAACTGAATCCTGATTTTTTAATTGATTTGATTTTTTGTGATTTTCAATTTAAATACAAACATTTATGTTTAGCATAATTAAAGAACTTATAAGTCTGTTGTGTGAGTTTAAAGTCTTTATGGATACGACTCCCAAGTACTACAACTGCAAGGTTGTTAGTACTTCTAGGATATTACAATTTGAGCATATCATTTCTGACACCGGCGGTCAGGCTCTGGACCCTAGCATCAAGCGGCTTTTTTAGCGTTGATGGCTGGCTTATCACTAGTGTTCTCTCCGCTCATCTCTTGGGCAAGACTCCGCTACTTTTTGGATTTAGTCTTTTCATTTCTCTCCTTGTATTTCAATGGTGTATCGGTTTCAATTTAATCCAAATTTTTTGATTGGTTGGGAGTTGTGGATTGGTGTCTCTCTTGGTTCTTTGGGATGATTTAGAAGCAATTACAGTAACTGATGGTATAATTCATATGCCGATGGATAGAGGGAGTTTTTTTGTTTTGCATGTTAAATGGCGGAAGCTTTGGTCCATTCTGGATTTGTTCGAGGGAAGTTATGTTGTTTAGAATCTGGCAGGTAAAGGCAAAGTGTAATTGTGGAATCCAGGCAATGAACAGGAGGATGTTCTAGGGACTCGGTTTTATGTTGTCTGGCTTTGCTAGGTTGCTAGAGTTGGGTTATTAGAACATTGATAGGTTGCTGGTTCTATGATTCCTGTTGTTTTGGATATTGATTATGTTAGAATATGGTTATATTTTATTATTGGATTATTATTGAATATTGGTTGGTTAATTCTGCTGTTGAATGTGTTTGTGGTTAGGTGGCTAGTGGGTATGGGACCACTAGTTGTAGTTTATTTTATTATATTATATTTATTATTTATTATTAAAAAAAAGGGGGTCGGTCGTTTTATTTTGGTATCAGAGCCCTTACGGTTCTAGGTTTGGGTTCACTAGGTTTCTGTTGTAGATGTTTGGGATTGCATGTCTTGATTGATTATGTAAGTTAGTCAATTGTGTGTGGCATGGAGTCCTAGAAAATCCTCTTTGAGCCGAGTGTGTGATTCCACGGTGAGTTTATGTTTCTGTGTTATAATAGAAATTGTTTGCTTAGCCTTCTGTTCATGGTAGTGCAGATGGTTAGAGAGGATGTTGTGGCTGGTCGAGGTCGTGGACGCGGATGTGGTCGTGGACGCGGACGTGGTCGTGGTAGGGGTAGAGTCCCAGTGGTTAGTGAGACCGAGGACCAGAGTGTGACAGCTGAGGGTGTTGGCGAGTCGCAGGGTGTTCCAGAGGATTCCGTGAGTGAGGCAGGAGGGGGCGGTGTTGATGCTCCAGTGGCCGGTGATGCTAGGGCTCCAGGTGTGGGAGTTCCAGCGGGAGGAGTCCCTGGTACTGACTTTGCGGCTCTGCTAGCACAGGTGTTGGAGCGGTTACCACCAGCGGTACCGGCTCAAGTTCAGGTAGTACCACCAGTGGTGGCGGAGGAGCGGCAGCCAGTGGCTGCAGATGTGGGAGTTCATGGATGTTATTTGTCTATGCTCAAGGAGATGAAGGGTCTGTTCACTGAGAGGTTTTCGGGTGGTACAGATCATACTGTTGCGGATGCATGGAGGACGAGTGTGGAACGTAACTTCCATATTCTGAGATGTTCTAAGGAGTTTTGGGTGGACATAGGGGTCTACTATTTGAGTGGTGATGCTGAGTTGTGGTGGAGATCAGTGGCTGCTAGGAGAATGCAGCGGGAGATGACTTGGGCTGACTTCGTCTTGGAGTTCAACCGCAAGTATTTTCCTAGAGAGGCATTGGATCGGTTGGAGGTGCAGTTCCTTCAGTTGTCTCAGGGGACACGGTCAGTACGGGAGCTGGACTTGGAGTTCAGTCGACTTCTTTGTTATGGGGGTCGGGCTTTGGAGTCTGAGGAGGCTCAGATCAGGAGGTTTTTGAGGGCTCTACGTGATGAGTTGAGAGTTCACTGTAGAGAGCGGAGTTATGCTACGCGTGCAGAGTTGGTTGAGACTGCAGCAGAGATTGAGGAGGATATCCGGGCACAGTCAGTGGCGGTAGCTCCAGCAGTTCAGCCTAGTAAGGCTCAGCAGCAGGGTGGTTCTAGCAGGGGCGGTAGGCATGCTCAGGGAACCAAGAGGAAGTGGGAGGCTACGCAGAAGCCGAGTGGTGTGGGATGTTTCGGTTGTGGGAGCAAGGATCACAGGGTTCTTAGTTGTCCCAAGAGGAGTGTTCCGACGACAGGACCTCGGGTATGTTATCATTGTAGGGAGACAGGGCACATCAGGCCTTTTTGTCCCAAGTTGCAGCCGGCAGCAGTGGCAGCGTTGCAGCAGGTGCAGCCTGGAGGTCAGTAGGTGGCACGGATTGAGCAGACGCCACGTGCTTACACGACAGTAGAGACTGGTGGAACCAGTGCCGGGGCGATCACAGGTATAATTTCTGGTACTTAATCTTTGTGAATTTAGTAGGGTCAGATTTTATGTTTTCCTGTGATAAAGTGTTAGGTTCTCAACACATGAAGTTTGTGTAGGGACCTTGTTGGTGGGCGGGTTTAAGTCCCATGTTATGTTTGATTCTGGAGATTCTCATAGCTTCATTAATCCGGAGTGTGCAGAGTGTGCGGGGATCAGCGGGGATCCTGGAGAGCGTGCAGGAGTTGTCATGGTTGCGGGAGGTGAGTTCCTGAGAGTGATTGGACGGGCTAGAGGAATTGATATTCAGATCGCAGGAGAGTCGTGGCCAGCGGATTTGCTTACCAGTCTAGTGGAGCTATATGATGTTATTCTCGGGATGGATTGGTTGCATCGGCATAGGGTGCATTTGGATTGCTATCGGGGTAGAGTGGAGTTTGAGCGTTCAGGAGGGAAGTTGGTTTTTCAGGGTATTAGAACGACTTCGGGGAGTCTCATGATCTCAGCCATTCAGGCTGGGAAGATGATCGAGAAGGGCCGTGAGGCTTATTTGGTTACTATATATATGCCAGAGTCAATGGGGAAGTCTACAGTGAGCGGTATCCCGGTAGTGGAGGAGTGTGAGGATGTGTTTCAGTCTTTGCAGGGATTACCACCATCTCGGTCGGATCCTTTTACCATTGAACTGGAACCAAGGACGATGCCGTTATCCAAGGCTCCTTACAGGATGGCTCCAGCAGAGATGGCAGAGCTGAAGAAGCAGCTAGAGGATTTACTGAGTAAGGGATTCATCCGTCCTAGTGTATCACCGTGGGGAGCGCCGGTGTTGTTTGTGAAGAAGAAGGATAGGAGTTTCAGGTTGTGTATTGATTATCGGGGTTTGAACCGGGTCACTGTGAAGAACAAGTATCCTCTTCCTAGGATTGATGAGTTGTTGGATCAGTTGAGGGGTGCTACTTGGTTCTCCAAGGTAGATCTGGCATTGGGTTATCATCAGATACCGATAGATGAGGCAGATGTGAGGAAGACTGCTTTCAGGACTAGGTATGGGCATTATGAGTTTGTGGTGATGCCTTTTGGATTGACTAACGTGCCAGCAGCGTTTATGAGATTGATGAACAGTGTGTTTCAGGAGTTTCTGGATGTATCTGTCATCATTTTCATCGACGATATCTTGGTTTATTCTAAGAGTCATGAGGAGCATGCAGTGCATTTGAGGGCGGTTATAGAGAAGCTGCGGGAGCAGAAGTTCTTTGCCAAGTTGAGCAAGTGTAGTTTTTGGCAGCGTGAGATGGGCTTTCTGGGTCACATTGTTTCTGCAGAGGGGGTTTCTGTAGATCCAGAGAAGATTCAGGCTATTAGGGATTGGCCTAGACCGCAGAATGCCACAAAGATCAGGAGTTTTCTTGGATTGGCAGGTTACTACAGGAGATTTGTGCAGGGATTTGCAAGCAGAGCACGTCCTATGACTAAGTTGACAGGGAAGGATGTTCCTTTTGTTTGGTCAGAAGAGTGTGAGGAAGGCTTTGCAAGCCTGAAGGAGATGTTGACTACTGCGCCAGTGTTGGCTTTGCCTGAGCAGGGAGAACCCTATGTGGTTTATACAGATGCATCTAGAGTTGGTTTGGGTTGTGTACTGATGCAGCATGGGAAGGTGATTGCCTATGCTTCACGGCAGTTGCGGGTGCATGAAGGCAATTATCCTACTCATGATTTGGAGATGGGTGTTGTTGTTTTTTCCCTGAAGATTTGGACATCTTATCTTTATGGTGCAAAGGTACAGGTGTTTACAGATCATAAGAGTCTAAAGTATATATTCACTCAGCCTGAGCTGAATCTGAGACAGAGGCGGTGGATGGAGCTTGTGGCGGATTATAATTTAGAGATAGCATATCATCCTAGTAAGGCTAACACGGTTGCAGATGCTCTGAGTCGGAAGAGGGTAGCTTTGGCTCAGGAGCATGAGATGGAGTCTCTGGTAGGGGAGACCAGTGCTTTGAGCTTATGTGCTGTTTCACAGGAACCGTTGGGTTTGGAAGCAGTAGATAGAGCAGATCTTCTGAGTAGAGTGCGGTTGGCTCAGGAGAAGGATTTGGGGCTGGTGAATGCCTCTAAGGATGTGGATTCAGAGTATCAGGTCTCAGACAATGGTACTATCTTGGTGCACGGTCGGGTTTGTGTGCCCAAGGATGAGGAGTTGAGGCAGGAGATTCTGAGAGAGGCTCATGCGAGCAAGTTGTCCATTCATCCGGGAGTGACTAAGATGTACCGTGATCTCAAGAGGTACTATCATTGGGTCGGGATGAAGAAGGATGTAGCGAGTTGGGTTTCGAGGTGTGATGTGTGTGAGCTAGTGAAGGCTGAGCATCAGGTTCCTGGCGGGTTACTAAAGAGTCTACCCATTCCTGAGTGGAAGTGGGATATGATCACTATGGATTTTGTGGTAGGATTGCCAGTGTCATGGACCTTTGATGCTATTTGGGTTATTGTGGACCGGTTGACTAAGTCAGCACATTTTCTGGCCATTAAGAAGACTGATGGAGCACTGATCTTGGCTAAGAAGTATGTGAGAGAGATAGTCAGATTGCATGGGGTGCCAGCGAGCATTGTGTCTGATAGAGATTCTAAGTTCACTTCGGTGTTCTGGAAGGCATTTCAGGCAGAGATGGGCACTAAGGTGCATATGAGTACAGCTTATCATCCCCAGACAGATGGACAGTCTGAGAGGACGATCCAGACGCTGGAGGATTTGCTGAGGATGTGTGTGTTGGATTGGGGTGGCCATTGGGCAGATCACCTGAACCTGGTAGAATTTGCTTACAACAACAGTTATCAGGCGAGTATTAAGATGGCTCCTTATGAGGCTTTGTATGGGAGACCATGTCGTACACCATTATGGTGGGCTCAGGTGGGGGAGAGGAGCATGTTTGGTGCTAGTTTTGTTCTGGAGACCTTAGAGAAGATTCGGGTTCTCAAGCTGAACATGAAGGAGGCTCAGGATAGGCAGAGGAGTTATGCTGATAAGAGGAGGAGAGATCTTGAGTTTCAGGTGGGAGACAGAGTGTACCTCAAGATGGCCATGTTGCGGGGTCCGAACAGGTCTTTGTCAGAGACTAAGTTGAGTCCGAGGTATATGGGTCCATTCAGGGTGATCGAGCGGGTTGGACCTGTGGCATATAGACTGGAGTTACCCGAGGTTATGCGTGCATTCCATAAGGTTTTCCATGTGTCTATGTTGCGGAAGTGTCTCCGTGAGGGTGAGCAGGTGTTGGCTAAGATTCCTGAGGATCTTCAGCCTAACATGACTTTAGAGGCGAGACCAGTGAGGGTTCTCGAGAGGAGGATCAAGAAACTTCGGAAGAAGAAGATTCCTTTGATGAGAGTCCTGTGGGACTGTGATGGTGTTGAGGAGCAGACTTGGGAGCCTGAGGCAAAGATGAAGGCAAGGTTCAAAAAGTGGTATGAGAAGCAAGCCGCGACTTGAGCTTGTTTAGCCTGGTACCATCTGTAATCCGTGGCTGGAGCGGGAATGGAGTATTCCAGCCCATCTCTCTTGTTACTCGGTCGCTTGGGGTGGTTGGTTGTGCGACTCAGTAACAAGATGAGGTGGTGTTCGGGGTACAAAGTTTCCGTGAGGCGGGGTTTTGGAGGAAAGTTTCCTGGAATAGAGGTTTCCAAAAGTGGAGAGTTTTCCAAGAATTTGTCCATTTTTAGCGGTGGGGAGCCTTGGAGGGGCTTGTGTGTGGCCTTGGTGGCGCACTTTTGAGTCAGTGTGCCAGTGTGCGGTGGTCTTTTTGACGTTGTGTGGTCTTTGTGACGGTCCTTCAGGACAGATGGTCTTTGTGACGGGCTTTTTAGCCAGAGTGCATTGGTAGCGGTCCTCTTTAGGACATTTGTTTGGCCTTGGTGGCGGTCCTCTTTAGGACATTTGTTTGGCCTTGGTGGCGGTCCTCTTTAGGACATTTGTTTGGCCTTTGTGGCGGGCTGTTTAGCCAGAGTGTCTTTGTGACGGTCCTTCGGGACTGATGGTCTTTGTGACGGGCTTTTTAGCCAGAGTGCCTTGGTGGCGGTCCTCTTTAGGACATTTGTTTGGCCTTGGTGGCGGTCCTCTTTAGGACATTTGTTTGGCCTTGGTGGCGGTCCTCTTTAGGACATTTGTTTGGCCTTGGTGGCGGTCCTCTTTAGGACATTTTGTTTGGCCTTGGTGGCGGTCCTCTTTAGGACATTTTTGTTTGGCCTTTGTGGCGGCCCTTGTGGCATGTATATTATCCTTGTGTGGTCATGAGTTATTCCAGTGAGGGGATATGTGGCTGGTAGGACATTGAGATGTTTTACGCGAGCCACGGGAAGGAAACCTGGATAGGGATAGGACTCAGACGTGTTCAGAATCGTTTGCTCGCGACTCTTGGAGGACTTAGGTTCTCCTAGTACTTCCATATTCAGAGACTTTGTGACTTGGGAATATGGTTGGTATATCGACTTCGGATGACGATCCGGGGGCGCGCTGTAGGGTGGCAACCCGAGAGACGAGTTGGATTTTTCCTTACATATTATGGCATGCGGGTCTAGGCCCGATGAGGAGCCAACATTATGGCATGTAGACTTAGGTCTGATGAGGAGCCAATAAAAACTCAAGGTTTAGGCCTATGAGTAAAGGAAAGTCCAAAAGTCGAGAGCAAATGACGCCTGGAGCGTGAGTCAATCGCCTAGAGGTGACCTTCTGTGGATCAGTCGGAGGAGTGCGGGCCGTGGAGACGGTTGCACGGGAGTCCTTGGCTGATGGTTATTCGAGATTCGAGGACAAATCCAGTTTGGTGGGGGAGAATTGTAACATCCGTGAACCAGAATCCCGGTTTGGGATGTGCATCGATCGATGCAGTAGGAGCATCGGTCGATGCTGGCTCAATTCTCTGCGTTTTGACTTAAGTCAAACGCTGCATTTTGGGGAAAGAAACCCTTAGATCGTGGTTTTTGTCTCATTCGCGTGTGAAGCCGTTTTTGAGAGAAACGAAAAGAGAGAGACTATTCTTGAGAGTTCCTGGTGATTTCTGGAGATTTGAGGCGTTTCTTGGTGAGATCTGTAGCTGGGATCGTTGTAGGAGCTTCCTAGAGGCTTGTTCTTGTGTGTTTAAGGTTCAGATTCTTCTGTGGCAAAGGTAAGTGCATGACCATGGCTTATCTAAGCTAGAGAACTCATTAATCTTCCTGTTGTGTGTTGTTAGACGTATTAGGATGTTGCTATGGACGTTAGGAAGCTTTCTTGTGGCTTGGGATCGAGTTCTGTGGTTGTAGGAACGAAGATCTGGCGAGAAGCTTCGGGGAAATCACGGTGCTCGACGTGGCGTCGATCGATGCATATCGTGCGTCGGTCGATGCAAGTGCGAGGACGGCGCGTAAACTCTAGAGTTTTCGTGTTACGTCGAGCATGTGTCGGTCGATGCAGACTGGGTATCGGTCGATGCAAGTTACACTTGCATCGGTCGATGCAGCTTCTGTGTCGATCGATGCTTCCCCATTTGGCATCGGTCGATGCATGTGTGGTGTCGGTCGATGCTAAGTCCTGGTTTGTTATTGCCGTTTGTTGATTGTTGTGTGTTGGTTATTGATACTCTACTGCTTGTGTGTATAGCCCAGTAGATGGGAGGATTGCCTTACTGAGTGTTTATAAAATACTCATGCATTGCAATATGTGTTTGTGGTGCAGGTAAAAGCAAAGTGTAATCGTGGAATCCAAGCAATAAAGAGGAGGATGTTCTAGGGACTCGGTTTTATGTTGTCTGGCTTTGCTAGGTTGCTAGAGTTGGGTCATTAGAACATTGCTAGGTTGCTGGTTCTATGATTCCTGTTGTTTTGGATATTGATTATGTTGGAATATGGTTATATTTTATTATTGGATTATTATTGAATATTGGTTGGTTAATTCCGCTGTTGAATGTGTTTGTGGTTAGGTGGCTAGTGGGTATGGAACAACTAGTTGTAGTTTATTTTATTATATTATATTTATTATTTATTATTAAAAAAAAAAAGGGGTCGGTCGTTTCAATTCTCGTCCCGTTTAGCATGCATCTTCGAATGGATTTGCTTCCAACGTAAATGGCTTCGTTGGCATCTTCGGCCGGCTACCACATTGGTGTCGGTCGACACCCTTCGCGACACAAGAAAAGCTTGAGTTTCTCAAGTTTTAAAGACTATTAAAAGATGACCCAAAGTTTTCTCTATTTGCAATATAGGTCCCTGACGTGTATTAAACATATATAATCAAAATTATTCTTGGCTGCAAATTTTGAGAGAGAGATTCAGAGAGCTTTGGAGAAACAAGTCAGAAGTTGATCTTGTTGAGAGATATTTCGAACTCCTTTATTTTCCTACTCTTTTTCTTAATACTATTTATTCAAATTATGATTTGTGTTTCTGCAATTATGTCTGAGTAATCCACTTGTTAGGTTTAGGGATTTTCATTAGGGATTTTGTATTATGTTAGATTGATTGACTTATTTGGATTCATATTCTTCTATGTTATGTATCATTGGTTGATTTTATTGCTTAGTCTAGATTGTTCACTTAGAATTAAGATTTTAGGATAATCAATTTATACGAGAGTCTGGTTGATTTCCTAATAAAAAACTTTGATGAACAAAATTTCTTTTTACAAGAGATTTGACTTTGCGATTTTGTGAACAAACTAAACTTCAACTTTAATGCTGGTCTAATTCTTGGAATTTGCAAACAAATTTGATTTTTTGATTTTTAATCTTAGATAATATATGCAGTGAGAACCGATTTATTTGCAATTGTGTTTAGAGTTCAAGAATGGTTTTAATTAACTGAATCCTGATTTTTTAATTGATTTGATTTTTTGTGCTTTTCAATTTAAATACAAACATTTCTGTTTAGCATAATTAAAGAACTTATAAGTCTGTTGTGTGATTTATAATTTCTTTATGGATATGACTCCCATGTACTACAACTGCAAGGTTGTTAGTACTTCTAGGATATTACAATTTGAGCATATTATTTCTGACACCGGTGGTCAGGCTCTGGACCCTAGCATCAAGCGGCTTTTTTAGCGTTGATGGCTGGCTTATCACTAGTGTTCTCTCCGCTCATCTCTTGGGCAAGACTCCGCTACTTTTGGCTCCATTTTTTTTGGATTTAGTCTTTTCATTTCTCTCCTTGTATTTCAATGGTGTATCGGTTTCAATTGTTTTTAATTGCATGTATTTTCTTTTAATCCAAATTTTTTGATTGGTTGGGAGTTGTGGATTGGTGTCTCTCTTGGTTCTTTGGGATGATTTAGAAGCAATTACAGTAACTGATGGTATAATTCATATGCCGATGGATAGAGGGAGTTTGTTTGTTTTGCATGTTAAATGGCGGAAGCTTTGGTCCATTCTGGATTTGTTCGAGGGAAGTTATGTTGTTTAGAATCTGGAGTTCAAAGCTTTAGTCTAGTTGTTTTTGGATTCAAAATAGTTTGGAGAAAAGCTTGTGTTCGCTAGTTCTTTAATGATTGAAAAACTGCTAATTGAAGATGAAAAAGATTTACAGATTTGCATTAAGTGGAGTCTTATTCTCATTAAGTTAAACTAAAATCTTGCCTTTGTTTCTTTAGGTAAAGATTGAGATCAGTCGAGTAGTAAGTTTTCCGGCTATTTCGGGTAGACTAGAAGCTTTCCGGTGAGACAACAACTGTCAGTGATCGGAGATTTCATCTCTTTCTCTTTCTCTTTCCATATGTCTACCAACATTTTCTCCAAAAGTTACGTGTTATGTGTTGTGTTCAAGCTTTTTATTGGGTTTTGCTTAGTTTTATTGGGCTAACATCTTGTTTGTAAAATATTGGTCCGTTACTTTGGTTTTGTACGATGAATAAAACACAGTTGCGACAAAAAGACAAAAAAAAACAAAACAAGCAACTAGCAAGACAATCTAACCAAAAAATATATCAATCTGTCGCATTTAAGAATCTTATCTTTTAGACAAGATAGACAATCTGTGACCTACAAGATTGAGGATAAATAATGAGATAAAGAAAAAAGAAGATAAGAAATTTGCATGTTGTACATTTGTATCGTGGTTATAGCACGGTTGTCTACTTGTCTTAGCTGGTACAAATTGTCTACATAATTTATTAATTTATATAAATTCTTAGGGACAGATAAATAGGACAAATATACTATAAACGGAATCACTTGAAGACATACTTAACCAACCCAGGAAGATGTGTATACATAAAATAGTCGTCCCAATTGATAATCTTCGGATCAATATAGAAAATCTCGGTCTCCGCTCCTGTCACTGGCAACAGTTTTTGTAAATTTGCCGTATTTGTATCATCGAATCTGCGTGTATTTATACGTCATATTTTGTTATTATAGTTGGATATGTTTATAGTATTAGGTCAGGTAAAAAGGAACCAGCCAGGTTGAGATTAGGACCAAAACTTACATTCCATAGAAAAAGAGGTAAGGCTGATAGAGATCGACAAGCCTCAATACCAAACGTATCTTCCTATTGAGATCCCTAAATTTCTTCTCTAATGACTTAAAAAGTACCATGTTCAGTAACTCAAGCCCCTATACAGGCCAGAATTAGCATACGGATATAGTTAAGCAATTGATGTAAATTCAAAATATAATAAATTCACAGCATATGGTCAGAAACATTACCTTCAGAGGAAGTATATAACGGATGGTCATGTATCTATGGAAACTAGGCATAGAACTCAAAATGTCTACTTTCCCGACCCGAACCACCTTCCCTTCTTTGTTGGTCCATGGTTTGGTTGTAAAATACCTGTACGCTATCTCCGGCATTTTCTCGTTTTTGAATGGATTTTTCATTGAAGAAGTCACATGATAAATCGTCTCTTTCTGTCTAGCAGCCTGAGCAGCCATTGATACTAGCATTGTATTAACAACCATATCCGCAGGTATCTGGTCGTCCATCAAGTACGTCAAACATATCAAATAAAAACAACTCAGTAATATATCTATAAAGTTTCTCTATGTGGGGAACATGATATTAAACAAAACAAAAGAGCCATATATATATATATATATATATATATAATGATGAAAGTAGGTACCACATCCGAAACAGAATTAATATCACCAAGGAAGCATGTGAGTTTTCCAGTACCGTATCCAACAGCTAGACTATCAATTGTCCTATACATTGATCAAAGAGTCGTTACTTCACTATTGTTTAAGACTAATAAATAAATTATCATCTTATTTTACCTGATGCCCTCGGTCCAACCGGGGAATGGTTCTTTGTAGGTGCTGGTAACAATCGAAGGACGAATTATCACGAGCGACATATCTTCTCTTTTTGCTCCAACAATCATTTCCCCCATTGCCTTCGTAAACACGTATGTGTTTGGCCATCCGTACACCTTTGCCCTATTTTATATATTGTATTATTATTAAAGAAAATTAGAATGAGCTAGAAATACAACTTTGACATATACAGGACCAAATGACCAATGTAAATCATAGGGATCACCTTGCATGTCCAAAATCTTTCATGGCTTTTGTGATGGTCTCGGGGGAGGCTCCGGTGGCTTGAAGCTGGCTAAGTTTCTCCTTAACCAACTTCTGCTCTTGATTGATATCTAGGCCGATGGCTCCGTTTAAAGTCTCACCCATACGGTAAGGTGTTTCCATTACCACTCCCGATTTTTCTCCACTTACGTAAGCTACATATATACATAATAATGTTCTTAGAATTTAAATTATGGACTGGATTTGATTTAGAATATTTTTTTCTGACAGTTTTTTTTTGTCAGTTTCGTGTTTATATATATAGATACCTGTCGACACATGAACAAAGACTTTAACCTTAGCACATCTCTTGGCAAAGTTTAGGGCATTGGCAGCACCCAACGTGTTTATCCCAAGTGCTACATCATATCTGTAATTGATTAACGTATTTTAAAACTATGACATTGTTAGAAAATTTACAAAGTTGAAAAAGGAAAATCTATAAATGATATAAACCGATTTATTGATGCCAACTGGGTGTTTTTAAATAAATTGTTTTATATAGAAAAGAAAATAAAAACTATGATAAAATATATCAATAGTATTGTCCAATATTCCAATTTATTTTATGCGGAATGGATTTGAATTAGAACTCCACAAATTATGATAGAAACATATCTAGTAATGAATAATAGATCACTATCTAAACAGATGGACCATACATGGGTAACGCTATTAAAATATGAATAGACTGATAACGTATTAATTATATATTTGATATCACTATAATATTAGAATTCCTTATGAAGAAGCATTTGAAAACCCTTTTTAATAATTAATTATTACATTTTTTAGCGTCGATGATAGTCAAGTTTATTTCATAATAAAGAAAAAAAAATTGAGTGTTGTAATTCATATTTACCTTTCATCAAAATTAGTAGTTGCAGCTAAATTAATAATGGCATCAAGTTGCTGGACCATTTGATCTTCCAACTCGGAGTCTATATGATTCAGACCCAAGTTGTCAAGGCAAATGTCTCCATTCACAATAGTGACCTTTTCCAAAATAAGATTTAGATTTTGTCCATATTTTTCCTTCACCACCTTGAATAGGTCTTTTCCCAAAATCTATAGACAACATTTGGAACAATTCATGGGTTATATAGCAATTCTATAGACTAGCATCGCTCCACGCTAAATATATTCATCTAAAAAATATGCTGTTAGATCAGAATTTTTTGTCTGTATCAGTATTTTAATATAACCGGACAAATCTTAAACCCAAATTTATGGTAAGTCGAGGTTTCATTCACTCGATATAGTTATGGATCTGTGGTTTATATATATAAAGTATATTGTAGCAACCACAAAGAGGTAATTATTATCTCGTGCCCCTGACTAATTAAGAGGGCAAATCCTCAATTACTATGGTAGGGGGATGTGTGACTCTTTGATTAAATCAAAGTTTTGCAAAGTAAGAAATGATACAAACCTCGTCGTTAAACCTCTCAGTAGCAGATTTCTCGCCTGATGATGCTCTTAGAAGAAGATACAATTTCCTCACCTTTGGTGCAACCCGAAGTATCTTCTCCACAAAAACTGCAGACATGGGTAGTATACTAACATAAAAATTATTTATAACTAATAATATCTAATGTAGAATAACTTTCATTTTTTAATCTACGGGATTATAATATACACACATAGGAGTAGGTAGCATATATATGGTATCGTACCAAATTTTCCCTCGAGAGAAGCAAAAAAAATTATATAAATCTATGATATCCAAATGGAAACAAAACTAACACCCTACAAGGACAGATTCGTACGTCCCTACCTAACAAATACGATGATCTACAAATACTTGCATGCATGGGATATTCTTAATTTCTTATTCAGATATAGTACTATGTACTATCCAAAAATCTTTGCCAGTTCAGTTATTTCTGGGTCGTAAATGGTATAGTGGACTTTCACTCAAACATAAAATGACTCACGTAACTTTTTTTAAATATTCCGCACAACATATATCTGTGGACTGGTTGATAATTAATTCCTACATGACTACATTTATCTATTAGACTTTAGTTTTAATAACTAACCTGTTTTATAATTATGAGAATTATAAAAACTAATCCATTTTTTGCATTTAATATGCTATATTAAGATTTCGACTTTTGTAATTTAAAAAATGCTTCCTAGAGAGAACGTGTAGACAGCGACTATGTAAATGTATATGTAGTATGATTTTATAAGAATTAGATAGCAAATGTACCCCTTAATTACAATTACTAATAAGGTAGACGTCACGAAACTTTATTCTTGATGATATATCTAGAGAGAGAGAGAGAGAGAGAGAGAGAGAGAGAGAGAGAGAGAGAGAGAGAGAGAGAGAGAGAGAGAGAGAGAGAGAGAGAGAGAGAGATCAGTACTCTTTCCTAAGAACCCGGCAGCTCCGATCACCAATATAGATTTGTTGTCAAGGTACTGAAGAACACTTACGAACTCCTTCTCAGTCGACATATTGTGTGTGGACAGAGTACAACAACAACAACAACAACAACAAAAATTTGTGTGGAGAGTTTAAGATTTCTAATGGCTTTATAGAGACAAACGCTAACGACCGCACCGACACTACATTCCCATAAAAAGATGTTATTTGTGGTTGATAATATACATAATAATTTCAAGGGTGACGAAACAAAACTAATAAATTTAATATCTTCCCCACTTTCTAAACTCTTTTTTTATATGCACCAGAAAAATTAGAAAGTACATGTTTTTTTTTTATAGATAAATAAATATATAATTGAAAAGAGTAGAAACGTTGAGTTATTAAATTCTTTCCACTTAGAGAATGGTCGATCTTTAACCACAAGCGATGGGTTATTAAATGCATATTTAATATCCACTTACAGAACAATCGACGTTTTGTGGGCATCCACAATTAGATTATAGCTTATTCGTACGTAAGTTGTAAGATCTAATCTACAAAGAGTCTAAACAAAAACAAAACTTTATTTGTACATATCTAAGCATCAATTAGTATGTTGATCAGCTTTTTAGCAATTAGCAAGCATAGAGAGAATGTATATTTTACTAACCCTCCTTTACATTCTATAATAATAATATTTTCAGATTTTAGGGATCAAATAAATAAAAGCAATATTTTTTTTTCAGCATAAATAAAAGCAATATATATGTGGTAGTTAGGTATGTCAATTAGGGCCGAAGCCCACGGGCTGGCCTGGTCCGGCCCTGAAAAACACAGGGCTCGAGCTTCAATATATATGTCCAGCAAAAATCGGGCTTTTCGGACTCAGCCCGTTTGGGCTATAAAATTTTTCGGGTTTAACCCGACTGGGCTCGGGCTAGTCCGAAAAGCCCTTTAACAAATATATTTGTACCTTTTTGTTAACATTTTTGTTTGATTGTAATATTTATTAACAATTTATTGTAAATAAAGTTTTAAACTCTAATCCTAGTTTCATATTTACTTAATAACCATACTTAATACTTAAAAAAATTTATTAATGATATTTTATATGAATTATATATTGATTTATTTAGTTAAAGTAATCGAAATTTTATTTAGTTTTAAACCTTTTCTATTAAATTAAATTGGTTTTCGTGAATATAGATGATTTATTAAATTTTTGATTGATTTGTTTTATATTGCTCCTTCAAACACTGCTTTTTAGGGCTTATAAGTTAGAATTTTTGATCGGTAAGATAAGCCCGAAAAAGTTCGAAAAGCCCTGTAGCCCTGTTAGGGCCGGGCTCGGACTTTAAAATATAGGCTTGGAAATATTTCGGGCCGGGCCGGGCTTAAACATATGCTGGCTTTACGGGTTTCGGGCCGGGCCGGGCCAGCCCGATTGACACCCCTAGTGGTACTAGAGACGAAATAACATTTTCATCTATTATATATAAACTTTAAAAACGAAAATTTATTTGATTGGTGGTTAATAAATTGTTATTGATTAAAATTATTGGTTACTATTGATTATTGATTATTATTAATTTAAATTATTGATTATTGATTACTATTGATTAAAATTTATTTGATTGGTGGTTAACATTTTTTTTTGGTGAATTGGTGGTTAACATTTTCATCTACAAGTGTGATTAATACAAAATTTATTTTTTTTATCTATAATTATGATTATTTATTGCATAATTATATATTTATAATTAAGCAATTAATTATAAATACGTATTTTAAGGTGTCATGCACCACGCATATGTAGAGTTACCTAAGAGATAATGCGTTTTTCAATTTGTTAGACGTAACAACAAATTAAAGTGAATTTTTTTTTGGTATTTTAGAATATCGCAAACCAATATAATTTATTTAATTGGTGTAATTAATGCAGATTTTTTTTTTTTTGGAAAAACACCCTGTTCCTTTTATGTTGCCATTCATCGCCTAAGTATATTAGTTTCTTCTTTTATTAGTTAACCATTTTTCTCTTGTTAGATGAATTGTCTGAAGAGAACAATATTCCCTCCGTTCTAATTTAGTTGTCGTTCTAGGATTTAATTTTTGTTTCATATTAGTTGTCGTTTTAGATTTTCAATGCAGATGTTTGATGAATATTCCAATCTTATCCCTGCTGTTTTAAAGTTTCAACCAATGAAAAAAGTATAAAATATATTAATGAAGGGCAAAACATAAAATTTAATAGTTTACTTAATTTGTATGCAAAAACCTTAAACAACAGTTAAATTAGAACGGAGGGAATAGATCTTTACACCGGCCGGGGAATGTTTGGGATGCATCATGCATGACACCACCATTTAATTTTTAGTATATCCTTTTCGGGATTAGTAGAGTTGGGGAGACACAATCATTGAATGGTCATCTATCGCATATGGTATTGAAAAATAGGAGTTTGTTGCTCAGCATGAGCTGGAAAAATATATACCTTGGGACTATTAGCGATTTAATATACAGAAATTATCAAGCGATGCACTTGCACATGAACTAGATCAAGAGCCCTGAGCAGTTCAGGATCATTTTAAACTATTAATATTTTATTTGATTACCTTTTGAAAAACTAAAATACTTTCGTTGATAACAGTCGCAAATAAGCAACAACGATATCATCTATTTGAATCTATTTTTCCAGTTTGAACGTAGTTTTTTTCGAACTTACAGTGTGTCGTTTACTAGCCATGTGATGTCATCATCGTTGTTTTGCCAAAGTAACTCGTAATGAACTAGCAATGGTTGTTTACTTTTAAACAAGTTTCTAATTTAATTAACCACTGGCACTAAGTAGTCGATCATTACTGACGAATATTGACCTGCCAAAAACGTTGCTGATTATTGATGGATCAGTTAATCACTTAAGCATTTTTAAAATGGGTTAACAACGTTTATGATTTAATCGTGTGTTTTCTTGTAAATTGTAATGGTCATAGACCATGTATATGTACCGTGCAGTTGCATTTTGTTTAAGAAAATTCAGAAACACATGAACTTTGAATGTTTTTCTTTGTCAATTAAACATTAATTAAAAGATAACTCTTAGGTTGGTAGTCCAAACCAGAGGAAAAATATTTACATAGAAAATTGCTGAAATTAAATATCTAGACGAGCGAGCTAGACAATCTACTTTAAAATTCGCCGAGCGAGGAATGTTGGACAATGAGAAGTGAGGGAAGGCGGTCTGAAGCAAGTGGAAATAGTCAAGAATAGTAGAAAAAACAGGCCAGTCCTCAGAAGAATGAATCATTTCTATTTGTTCTGCACAATCAGTCTCGAAGCGCTGACAAACAACTATGTTTGCAATGAGACACTCCATGGCCCAAAGCAGAACTTCCAACTCTGCGTGGAGCGGGGAAGGGCTTCGCCGAAGACATATTGGACCCATCAATAAAGTCTGAGCATCACTATTGCTACACCACCTACCTAAACCTGAATTGGGATCAGATGCTTTCCATGAGCCATCAATTTGAGAACACGGACCCTGGACCGGGTTCACTGAGAGAGCCAAAGAATCTAAAGGGATGGAGCTTCCTGAAGAAACCATTGCCTGAGACTGTGCATCTTCCCATGCTAAGTGTTCACTTACTGCCTGATTAATCACCTCAGCTGGTGCGAGCTGGGAACCTTGGAAAACTTTTTTATTTTTGTCCTTCCAAATCGACCATAATATACAAGGTAACTGATGAAGAGAATCTTGATCACCTGAAAGAGAGGAACCTCTCCAATAGATAAAATCGAGATTCAAAAATACAGAACCATAAGGAAAACCTCCTAGAGAAGCCTGAATCGGAGACAAACCCCAAATTTGACATGAGCGAGGACACTCAAAAAGAGCATGGTTAATTGTCTCACACGCTAAATCACATGTTTTACACCTGGTATCACATTGGACACCTCGGTAAGCTAAGCGATCTGTCACTGGGAGAGTATCAAGATGCAATTTGCCAAAAGAAATGCTTAATCTTTGGTGGAACCTGGAGTTTCCATGCTTGAGCTCTTAAAGCTGTGCATGTTGGATCATAATGTACCTCTTCCACCATCTCCCTAGCCAATCCATATCCCGATCTGACCGAATATTTTCCATACTTTGAATAATGCCAGATCAGTCGATCTGGCTTTAAAGACTTGCTTATAGACATACTCTGAATAATCTGGATATCCTCTGGGTCCATAAACTTCTGAAGAATAGGTAAATGCCACTCCCTAGTGACCGGATTAATTAAATGATTAACCATTAAATTTGGATGCAAAAATCTACCCCAACCATTAGCGGGTCGAGGATGGTGATCAGGAATCCAAGGATCGCGCCATACAGAAATACTTGAACCCGTTCCCACTAGCCACCTTGCACCGCGCATTACTAAATTTTTTGTCGCAAAAATGCTCCTCCAGCCAAACGACGGGGAATGCGGTTTTTTAGCCAATAAAAGATGTTTGTTCCAAAAATACCGACCCTGCAATACTCGCGAAAACGAGGAAGTTGGGAATTGAATCAATCGCCAATACTGCTTAGCAAGCATCATATCATTAAATTTATCTAGAGCTCTAAATTCCAAACCGCCGTTATTTTTGCCTTCACACAACTTATCCCAGGCCACCCAATGTAAACTTCTATCCTTACCGCTTGAACTCCACCAAAAATTTGAAATAGCACTCGTTAACTTGGATGTTAATTCCTGAGGAAGTTTAAAACAGGACATGGCATTGGTTGGGATTGCCAAGGAAACTGATTTAATCAATACTTCTTTCCCACCCTTTGTTAAATATTTCACCGACCAACCATCCACCCGATCATCCAACCTGTCACTAACATAGCTGAAGATCTTATTACGTGAACCCTCAAAGCTTTCAGGATACCCAGATAAGAGTCCATTCCCCCTTCTTTAGAAATACCAATTACGGTTTTAAGCTACTCTCGAACTTGTTTTCGTACTTTCTTCCCAAACAGAATAGACGATTTTGCTAGATTGACCTCCTGACCGAGGCTTTACCATACTGACCAATGATATCCATAATTGTTTTACACTCATCCTCTTTTGCTTTACAGAAAAAGAGACTATCATCTGCAAATATAAATGGGAAATAGGTGGACAATCACGAGCTAACTTTATACCCGTAATATTCTCCTCCCTCTCAGCCTTTTTAATATTAGCTATCAAAACCTCCATACAAAGAATAAACAAATACGGAGAAAGAGAGTCTCCTTGACGTAAACCCCGCTCCGGGGATATTGAACCTTGGGGCTGACCATTTAGAAGGACTTGATAAGAGACTAAACTAACACACCACATAATCTAAAAAATTCATTTGCCATCAAATCCCAACCAACGCAGGACCGCTTCCAGAAACGACCATTCAATCCGTTTTAAATGCTAGAAAATCTTAATTACACTGTCGATTAGTATTTAACCCATGAAACATCTCCTGGGCAATAAAAATATTATATGTAATCAACCGTCCAGAAACAAAAGCCGACTGAGTTTCTGAAATAAGGGAGGGTAAAATTTTCTTTAGCCGAAAACACTAGATTTTAGAGATAATCTTGTAACTTACATTACAAAGACTAATGGGCCTAAATTTCACAATTCTTTCTGGCTTATCCACCTTTGGGATAAGACAATTATTTGTTTCATTTAATTTATTATCAAACTTACCATATCGAAAAAATTCTTTGACTAGAGCTACCAAGTCCCCTTTTAAAGAGTGCCAAAACCACTGATAGAACAGGGCCGTCATTCCATCTGGTCCTGGTATTTTTCCGGATGCATAGCAAACAAAGCTTTACGCACCTCTGCCTCAGAGATCTCCCTCATTAACTCCCTATTCATACTCTCCATAATCAATGGGGTTACTTCTTGAACCATCTCTGAAATACCACTCACATTGGACTCACACTGAACCATCTCCGAAAAATAAGAAGAAGCAACATTCTCCATACCGGAATCAGACTCCACCCATGAATATATCAGCACCATACAAACCAACTATTTTATTTCTAACACTCTGCTGCTTAGTAGAAGCATGAAAATACTTTTGTATTCTTATCCCCTACCCGTAACCAAAATTTCCTACTGTTCTGTTGCCAGTATATTTTCAAACTTTGAGTATTTTTATTTATTTAAATATTTTGTTTAAGGATTCTCTCACTAAGAAAAAAAATGGAACTTAAATGTAAGCGTTCGTCGGCACCATGTGGAGGTTGGTCTACACTGTTAGGATTTTCGAGGATATCGAGTAGGTGTCGGTCGACACCAGTTGGACGTCGGTCGAAGCCATATTGCCAGTGTTGGTCGACACTTTCCCAAGCAGGCAGCTGATGTTGTGTTTTCTTTGTGTATTGTCTGATTTGTTTGTTATTTGTTAATCATGACATGTAGAGATCTTATTGCTTGTTTGTATAGCCCAGTAGATGGGAGGATTGCTACACTAAGTATTTCTGGAAATACTTACGCATCTCTTTTGTGTTGCGGTGTAGGTAAAGGTAAAGTGTGATAGTAGAATCAAGGCGATGAAGAGGAGGATGTTCTAGAAGCTCGGTTGTTTGTTTTACACTTCTGCTAGGTTGCTAGATTGGAACGTTGTGTCTAGAACAGATGTTTATGTTCCTATTTTTGTGAGGTTGTTTCATGCTTTTGGTATTGTTGGATGGTTATTGGTTATTCATTTAATGATAATGGTTATGTTGTTGAATGTTATCCGCTGGTTGTATTTGATTAGGGTTAAGATGTTAGTGAGTATGAGATCACTAGTAGTTATTGTATTAAGAAAACAGGTTGGGTTGTTTCACAACGTATCCACCATAGCAATAACAAGCCACAGAGAACACGAAAATCACACAAACATTCAAGGGAATCAATCTTACAACTCATAGAACACAAAACAGAGATTCTCAAGCTTAGATAACCATAGTCATGCACTCACCTCTTTCAAAGGAAAATTCAGACAACCAAAGACGAATCCAACACCATAGCCAATCCTAACACGCTATGCAGAAACTGCACTTACTTAACTTAGCAAACAACTTCTCCTCCTACAGCCTCTCTAGAACTGCTCTCAAATGTATTGCATGCTCCGTAGGACTCTTGGAGTACACTAGAATATCGTCGATAAATAAAATGACAGAAATATCTAGAAACTTCTAAAACATACTGTTTATCAACCTCATAAATGTTGTTGGTACTTTAGTCAACCCGAAAGGCATCACCACGAACTCATATTGCTCATACCTCGTCCTAAAACCCATCTGCCTCATCTATCATAATTTGATGGTCTGTGCTTATGGATTTCCATTTCAACTTTATACAGTACCTATGGCCAGCTCTTGCCAAAGCTTTGCCTCCTGGAGATGCAATGGTACCTGCAAATCGCTTCCCCATCTCCGGACAGCCGCCACCGCTGCTCGCTCACTCCAGCTTGGTCAACCAGCAAGAAAGTAGGGTTTCTTCTGGTGGGCCTTGTCTTCTTTGTCGGCCCATTAAGCTTATCAAAAGCTAAGCCCACTACCAGTAAAACCAGGTCAGACGTTTCTAAACTTTTGCAAAACCCATTAACAAGTTTTCTTCGATATGTTGATTGTAAGGACCGAAGTCTACAACCTCTATCGACATCCTTGTTTGGGATACAAGATTGGCAATTCCAAATCCCTGGTTCAAAGTAATTCTGCAACAAATTCTTATCATCTAAGCTCTTGGCTATTGGGAATTATGCTTCTAGTTTCTAGCCACACCAATAGATTAAGGAATAACGGTATTATGACCCCGGTCTCACGGACCGTTGGTTACCGAAACCTCCTCAATCCTCTGCTTCCATTCTCCCTGTTCACTGAGCCTAGTCATGTTCAATCTACCAATTGCAGGGATAATCTTCCTAACTCCATTCTCAGGTCTGTTCCTAATTTCTTTGGGTCAAGTCAAATACAAGCCTTGTGTGGACTTCTTAATCTCTATGTCCATTGGTTCCACTAGAGAGAGAACCCACCTGCTCTGTTTCAGCTTCACAACCATCATAGGCCAATCCTGCTCCCACCTTCCAATGCACCCAAATTGTTGTGTAATCATGGCTGTTCAGATCAGAATTCAAATTGTTATTGGCCTGACCTCGGTCACTTCCCGACAATTCTAGCTAGATACCTCAACTCCCAACCTTCTGCCACCAATGCTAAGACCTGGATCCTATACTACAAAGCAGTTTCAACAGATGGTCTAGAGATTCTAGTTTGGTTTTTGAAACAAGTTTCAACCGATTATACTACCATAATCACATGTGGTATGGTCTCTTCGCTATTTCAAATAGCAGTTCTCGTACCGGCGAGAGTCACAGCCATACTCCCTCTATCAACGTCATCTCGTCTTTATTGGACTTTGACTAATGCGTCTACCATCGACCTGTTCGTGGGAGACTGTTTGGCAACCCTTGACCTCACATGTCTCAAAGTGCTTGTTAGCCTTTTCCTCATAGCTCTCTTGGAACCTTTGTCAACCTTTTTCTGTTACTTTTGTATGGCATTGGGGAATGTCTCACTTTGTTTTGTTGTATTGTCTGGGATTCTAAAATATCTTTCTCTGTACCTGGTTTGATTTTAAATGAAATCAAGTATTTGTTCAAAAAAAAAAAAAAAAGATCAATCTTGGATAACCAAATAGCATCTCTCAACTAATCCAACAACTCATCAATCCTGGGAAGAAGGTAGTTGTTCTTCAAAGTGACCCGGTTCAGACCCCAATAATCAATGCACAACATCGGCTCTCCCCACGGTAAAATGCTAAACGAATGAATCCCTTTCTCAACAGATCTTCCAGCTGCTTTTTTATCTCTATCATCTCTGCTGGAATCATCCTGTAGGGTACCTTAGATAACGACGTTGTCCACTCTCATTGCGTAACTCCGCCCTCTGCAATGGACCCTCAAGTCATCACGAAACACCCTCATGAAACTCCGGACCTACGACTCCTCAGAATCCATCGCCAGGCCCCTTTACACCAAAAGCTGACTGAACTCCAAGTGAAGCTCACGAACTGACCGAGTCCCCTACGTAAACTGTAGGAACCGCATCTCCATTCGGTCTAGTGTCTCGTGAGGAAAATATTTGCGGTTGAACTCATCCACAAAATCAACCCAATTCATGTCTCTCTACACTCTCCTGGCAGCCATTGACCTCCACCACACATGAGCATCATCTGCCAAGTAGTAAACCCCTATGGTTACCAAATACGCCTCAGGACACTTGAGAGGTAGAAGTTGCATTCCATCCTCGTCATCTATGCATCAACCACAATAGGGTCAGTACTCGGTACCATCAGAGAACTGAACCATACCGATCCTACGTATCTCCCCCAGCATAATGTGTGCTGTGAATGATCTACTACAACTGCAGCCATCAGCTGCGGCACCTTTGCCACTGTCGGCGGCACCACCAGATTCAGCACCAGAACAGCTCCCGGAAATTCGGTCATCTCGACCAGAGGCTCCACCTGCTGCGACCCCAGCACCTGGAAGCCCAGCTCCACCAGCCTCAGCCATCACACTTGATCCACGGTCTCACAATCAATTGGGCCTCTGCCCCTACCACGATCACGATCGCGTCCACGACCATGACTGTGTCCACGACAAGCAACAGCACCACATCTAACCATCTGCACTACCAAAGACAGAAGGCTAAGCACACAATTCAAATGGCACACAAAAGTACATGTTTTACCGTGGAATCTCATTGAAGGCTCGACGAGGATATTCTAGGTCTCCATGCCACACATCACTGATTAACTCACATAATCAATCAAGCATGCAATCTAAACATCAACGCACAAAGTACATAGCAAACCTGTACCTAAAACCGTAAGGGCTATGATACCAAACCGAAACGACTCGACCCATTTTTTGTTTTTAGATATAATAATTCTCTAGTGATCTCATACTCATTAACATCCTAACCCCAATCAAATACAACCAGCGGATAACAGTCAATATAATAAACCAGTATCATTAAACGAATGAAATTAATTAACGAATAAACCAGTATCAACTCCACAATACCAATAACATAAAAAATTCATAGAACCAGTAACTTAATCATTCGTTCTAGACAACCATGTTCCAATCTAGCAATGTAACAGAAGCATATACCAAACGATCGAGCCTCTAAAATATCCTCCTCTTCATTGTCCTGATTCCACGATCATACTTTGCATTTACCTGCACCACAAATAACAATTGAGATGAATGATTATTATCATAAATACTCAGTGAGGCAATCCTCTCATCTACTGGGCTACACAAACAAGCACTTGAGATCTCCAAATATCAAACAACAAATGACACAATCAAACCAGGTGTAACACCCGCAAACCAATTTTTGGTATTTTGGTAAGGGTGTCGATCGACACCTTCTAGTGAGACATCGATCGACACCAGTTATGGCCGGTTTGGTCGGTTCAATTTTAACTGTCCGGTTTGCGTGGTTGGTTTAGGGAATCCCTAAATCGAGTGTAAAAGAGGGGAAACGACCTAGGGTCGTGTTTTGGGGTTATTTGGCCGCTTTTAGAGAAAAAGAAAGAGAGAAAAGTGTTCTTGAGCTTTTGGGAAGAGATTGAGAGATTCCTTGCTGTTCTTGGGAGATCTAAGGCTGGGAAGGTGTTAGAAGCTTGCTAGGAGTGAGGGAATTCGTCCTTGTTGGTCAGAATCTTCTTGAAAGAGGTGAGTGCATGACCATGGCTTATCTAAGCTAAGATCTCTAGATTCTATGTGATTTGGTGCTTATGTGGTTGTTTCTTTGAGTTCCCTATGGTATTTTCGTCGCTGTTGTGGCTGGGTTTGGCTTCTGGGAGTGCAAGGAGCGGATTGGAGAAGATTGGAGGCGAGATTCGGAGTTTCTGATCGAGGGAAATCGCTGCTCGGCATCGGTGTCGGTCGACACCAGTTGGGGTGTCGGTCGACACCAACGCGAGGACGGCTCGGGACTTTGGCGAGTGTCGATCGATGCCATGTGGAGGTGTCGGTCGACACAAACTAGGGTTTTCGGGAGTGTCGGGCAGGGTGTCGGTCGACACCAGATAGTCAGTGTCGATCGACACCATCTGGTGTCGGTCGACACCCCTTGTTCAGTTACGATGGATGTTGCATGCTATGTATATTGCCTGGTTTGTTTTATTGATTGTTGTTTGTGGCATGTAGAGATCTTATTGCTTGTGTGTATAGCCCAGTAGATGGGAGGATTGCCTCACTGAGTGTTTATCAAATACTCATGCATCTCAATTTGTGTTTGTGGTGCAGGTAAAGGCAAATTGTGTAGCGTGGAATCATGGCGATGAGGAGGAGGATGATCTAGGGTCTCGTTTGTGTGGTGTTGGTTATATTATTTATGTTGGAACCTTGGTTAGAGTTGTGATAGGTTGCTGGATAGATTGGATAGGAATGTTATTGTATTGATGATGTATCGTTTCTGTATTATTGGTATGTTTCCGCTGTGCATATTGGTTGTTATTGGTTTAATGAGGAAATGGTGGTTTGGGTGGTTCAATTAAGTAGTATGGGATGCTTAATTATATGTTGTACTTATTATTAAAAAGAAAAAAAAGGGGGCGGTCGTTTCATTTTGGTATCACAGCCTTTACGGTTCTAGGATGGTTAAGTGGATGGTTAGAGCGGTTAGGAATTTAATTGGGTGAATTATTTTCTTTTTGCTTGATGCATGATGTTGTGTGATGGAATTGATTATGGGTAGTTAGTCAATTTGCATGTGGTATGGAGTCCTAGTATCATCCTCTTCGAGCCTTCAATGAGATTCCACGGTAAGATGTGTGTTTGTGTGCGGTTTTGATTTGTGTACTTAGCTTTCTGTTCTGGGTAGTGCAGATGGTTAAGGGTGGAGCTGTTGCTGGTCGTGGACGCGGACGTGGTGGGGGTCGCGGTCGTGGTCGTGGTCGTGGTCGTGGTAGGGGCAGAGTCCCAGCAATGAGTGAGTCTGTTGAGCAGAGTGTGACAGCTGAGGGTGTCGGCGAGTCGCAGGATTTCCAGGAGGGGTCCATGAGTGTGGCCGGTGGTGGTACTGATAGGAACGTAGGCGCTGAGGGGGTCGGTGCGGGCGGTGTCGGTGCTCGAGTGGCCGGTGGTGCTAGGGTTCCGGGTGTGGGAATCCCAGCAGGTGGGGCTCCTGTGGGAGGTGTGGACCTGGCGGGCTTGTTGACACAGCTGTTGGAGCGGATACCAGGTTTGGGTCCGGCTCAGGCTCAGGTAGTGCCACCAGTGGTGGTGGAGGAGCAGCAGCCAGTGGCTGCGGATGTGAGAGCTCATGCTCGTTATTTTTCTATGCTGAAGGAGATGTATAAACTTTATACTGAGAGGTTTTCGGGTGGTACAGACCCTACTGTGGCGGATGCGTGGAGGACGAGTGTGGAACATAACTTCCATACTCTGAGATGTCCTGAGGAGTTTTGGGTGGACATAGGGGTCCATCATTTGAGTGGTGATGCTGAGGTGTGGTGGAGATCGGTGGCTGCTAGGAGAGTGCAGCGGGAGATGACTTGGGCTGACTTCGTTTTGGAGTTCAACCGCAAGTATTTTCCTAGAGAGGCATTGGATCGTTTGGAGGTGCAGTTCTTTCAGTTGTCTCAGGGGACACGGTCAGTGCGGGAGCTGGACTTGGAGTTCAGTCGACTTCTTTGTTATGGGGGTCGGGCTATGGAGCCTGAGGAGGCTCAGATCAGGAGGTTCTTGAGGGCCCTACGTGATGACTTGAGAGTTCACTGTAGAGGGAGGAGTTATGCTACGCGTGCAGAGCTGGTTGAGACTGCAGCAGAGATTGAGGAAGATATCCGGGCACAGTCAGTGGTGGCCAGTCCAGCGGTTCAGACAGAGGAGACTTCGGAGCAGAACAATCCAAACAAGGGTAACAAGTCGGAGCAAAGGCATAAGAGGAAGCGGGAAGACACGTCAGGTATGCAGCAAGGTGGGCGAGGGTGCTTCGGATTTGGGAGCAAGAACCACAGGTTGGCAGACTGTCCCAAGAAAGGTGATTCACAAGAATATCGTCGATCGTGTTACCATTGTGGAGAGGAGGGGCACATCAGGCCTTTCTATCCTAAGTTGAGACAGATGATGGGGGGTGCGGCACAACCGAAGGGAGGACCGGGTGCTCAACTCGGAGATTAGTTTGGCTTCTGATTCTTTTTATTTCAGCTACGTATTTTCGTTTGGAGCTGTAAACGTTTATTGCACTTGAGGTTTTTAATAAAATGCAGTTTTTCTTTTTTTGGTTTTTGGAATTTGTGGATCTTGTGGAAAAGAAAATCGCTCGGGAATTCTATAAATGGAAAGTTTCCATGCGTAGGAAGTTTCTAAAAACATAAAGTTCTAGGAGTAGTTAGAACTTGTGTTAGTGGGAAGGGTGTTTGTAAACACCGAGGAGTTGGGATGTTAGTAGTGAGACCTGGGGGTGGCCATGGCTGTGGTTATATTCTCAGAGAGGATATGGGGTCGGTAGGACATTGAGATGTTCTATGCGGATCACGGGGGTGGTCTAGGTTGGAAAATGCTTATAGACGTTATGACCGTTTGCTTGAGGGACGGGGGGTCCTGAACAACTCATAAGGAGATGGGGGTTCTCCTGAGGGGACGGGGGGTTTCCTGGATACCGATAGCTCGAGGGACTGCGGTCCTGAGGGTGGCAGAGGAGATGGGGGTTCTCCTGAGGAGATGGGGGTTCTCCTGGTACCGTGATCTTAAGGGTGACGACCCGAGGGTGAGACGGTATGGCTCAAAGACGGGGGGTCTGAGAGTGTGATCGGTATGGCTTGAAGGTTGCGACCTAAGAGCAGATGAGTTGGTGGCAAAAGTGTCAAGGGCGTGGAAATAAGAATGGTAACCGGATGTGGAATTATGAGACTGATGGGGGTTCAATCTCAGGGTTACGGTTGAGATCGGAAGCGGATCTCGGGATTGATGGGGGTTCAGTCTCGGGGTTTTCTATGTGTTGACCGGGAGGGTCAGGTGTATGCTGGTCGGGGGGACCAGAGTGGTGATGACCAGTGGGTTCAGGGTGGTTTGGACCAGTGGTGTCCTTGTGGTGGCAGACCAAATGGGTGGATGGTAGGAACCGTTGCGACGGTGTTTTGGTGAGTTTGCGGATGAGTGGCGGTGTGTTCAGATTCGAGGACGAATCTTCTGTTAGTGGGGGAGAATTGTAACACCCGCAAACCAATTTTTGGTATTTTGGTAAGGGTGTCGATCGACACCTTCTAGTGAGGCATCGATCGACACCAGTTATGGCCGGTTTGGTCGGTTCAATTTTAACTGTCCGGTTTGCATGGTTGGTTTAGGGAATCCCTAAATCGAGTGTCAAAGAGGGGAAACGACCTAGGGTCGTGTTTTGGGGTTATTTGGCCGCTTTTAGAGAAAAAGAAAGAGAGAAAAGTGTTCTTGAGCTTTTGGGAAGAGATTGAGAGATTCCTTGCTGTTCTTGGGAGATCTAAGGCTGGGAAGGTGTTAGAAGCTTGCTAGGAGTGAGGGAATTCGTCCTTGTTGGTCAGAATCTTCTTGAAAGAGGTGAGTGCATGACCATGGCTTATCTAAGCTAAGATCTCTAGATTCTATGTGATTTGGTGCTTATGTGGTTGTTTCTTTGAGTTCCCTATGGTATTTTCGTCGCTGTTGTGGCTGGGTTTGGCTTCTGGGAGTGCAAGGAGCGGATTGGAGAAGATTGGAGGCGAGATTCGGAGTTTCTGATCGAGGGAAATCGCTGCTCGGCATCGGTGTCGGTCGACACCAGTTGGGGTGTCGGTCGACACCAACGCGAGGACGGCTCGGGACTTTGGCGAGTGTCGATCGATGCCATGTGGAGGTGTCGGTTGACACAAACTAGGGTTTTCGGGAGTGTCGGGCAGGGTGTCGGTCGACACCCCTTGTTCAGTTACGATGGATGTTGCATGCTATGTATATTGCCTGGTTTGTTTTATTGATTGTTGTTTGTGGCATGTAGAGATCTTATTGCTTGTGTGTATAGCCCAGTAGATGGGAGGATTGCCTCACTGAGTGTTTATCAAATACTCATGCATCTCAATTTGTGTTTGTGGTGCAGGTAAAGGCAAATTGTGTAGCGTGGAATCATGGCGATGAGGAGGAGGATGATCTAGGGTCTCGTTTGTGTGGTGTTGGTTATATTATTTATGTTGGAACCTTGGTTAGAGTTGTGATAGGTTGCTGGATAGATTGGATAGGAATGTTATTGTATTGATGATGTATCGTTTCTGTATTATTGGTATGTTTCCGCTGTGCATATTGGTTGTTATTGGTTTAATGAGGAAATGGTGGTTTGGGTGGTTCAATTAAGTAGTATGGGAAACTTAATTATATGTTGTACTTATTATTAAAAAGAAAAAAAAGGGGGCGGTCGTTTCACCAGGTAACAAACAAAGATCAGCCACTGCTGAAGGTTGGTGTCGACCGACATCCTCCTGGTGTCGATCGACATCCTCCTAGTGTCGACTGACATCTTCCTGGTGTCGACCGACACCTGCTCGACATTCTCCAAAAATCATAGCTCGTGTTGACCGACCCCTCCACATGGTCTTGACCGACACTCGTTAGAGTATTCGTGATGTCCTTGCATTAGTGTCGACCAACACCGATGCCGAGCATCGTTCTTCTTTGATCTCTAGCTTAGATCTCCACCTCCAATCGCCTCTCACTTGACCAAGGCATCCACATAAGCGAAAATAAGCCACAGAGAGCAGAAAAATCATACAAACATTCAAGGGATTCAATCACACAATTCATTGAACACCAACACAGAAAATCTCAAGTTTAGATCAGCTATAGTCATGCATTCACCTCTTTCAAAAAAAGTTTCTGAATAACGAATCCAACACTACAGCAAGTCCCTCGCACATATTTCTTATACATAATTGAAAGTATTATTTATAATTTATTAACGTTATTTATAATAGAATTCAACTTCTAATAGTTACTTATTCTCAATATTAACTCTTCTCATCTTTTTCAAAATATTATTTATTTCTACTAATAAAATATTTGTCTTAATCACTATACTATTATGATCGTTCTTTTTAATTTAAGATTATTATAAGTAAAATAAAGTATTAGGAACATCTTTTACTGATGAAGTTGTAAGAAATTATTGAGACTGATAAAGGTTAAGAAGATATTTATACATTAAAAATATCCATTTTTCTATAAATATAAAATCTAAAACATTATAAATTACTATATATGTATGTAATATAAGTAAGTTTACACACACAGAATATTAGATGAAAGGAGATGTTGATTTTTAAAGAGATTCCAAAACAATTAAGCTCTACATTTAATGTGAATCAATATTTAGTTAATAAAAATAAAAATATTCATAATTCGAGATCTCGAATATTTGTTTTAAGATTTAAAAATATTAGATTATATAATCATGATATTAAGCAAATTGTAATACCTTTTAAATTTATATGTAACCTAACCATTAAAATGCAAATCAAATTAGTTACCATAACATTGACTTAAACTTTATAATAATATTAATCATACTAACATCACATGGAAATAATCATAGGATTTTGTATATGGTAAAATATTTTGCATATAATAATGATGCAAGTATTTAAAAAAACCTTCAAATTCAAATAAATCATTAAAACTACACATTTTTTGCATATTGTATTTTGTACATAGTTTTAAGGGAAATTACCTAGAATATTGCATAAAAGTAGGTTTATTACTAGACTAACACGTTGAGATTTCTGTCTTACTAGAATAACACATAAAAGTTTGCAAATTACTTTTATATCTGAGTTGTGTGTTTTATTACGGTTTATGCCATTTATAATTAAATTTGGTCAAAAAAAAACTTGAGATCTTATGTTCTTGCTCTTGTTTTCCTGTTTTTGTTTTTATTTCTTTTTGAATCGATGTTTGTTTGATTTTTGTCAAATCCTCCTTTACTCTGATTCTGCAAGAAAAGAATGGACTGTTGGATAAATTCCTTTACGATGCAAGAAAAGAAGCTTCACTTCTCCACCAAATAAAGTTTCAATCTTTTGGTTCACAACTAGTTATTAATCTTTAAGTAATTTGGGTAATTTAGCATCCGTTTTTAGATCAGGAGAGAAAAATCTAAAAACGACAGAGAGCTTCAAGTTGGAGTTAGCTTAGCCACTTTTTTTTTTTTGTGCTCAGAAGAAAGAACAGTCGCCGGCAAAAAAGTCTCAACCTTTTCCCTCTCCGCTCGTTCACTGGTCACCGGCATTTCTCTCTTCTCCGACTTGATTTCCTTATCGCCTGAGTTTCACGGCGATGGGAGACGAGAAGCCGGCGGTTGTGATGGCCAATCGAGAAAGAGATCGAGAGCTTCTGATTCCCGTCGCTGATTCCGGCGACAAAGACGATGGTCCTTCTTCGAAGCCTTCTTCTTCTGCTTCCTCTTCCTCTTCTTCTTCTTCTTCTTCTTCTTCTTCTTCTTCTTCTTCGCATCAATCCAGCCACGAGGTCTAGTTTCATCTCCTGATCTAGAATCTTGTTCTTCGTTTTCTCATTTCAAGATTCATGCTTAATTAACAGTTGAATTGGATTTATAGTAAGCTCTTAGTTCCTTTCAAGATTTATTCTTCTTCATAGATTTATTTGTTTCCCCTTAGTTCATAATCTTGGAACTTGTTTTACCCTAGATTCAATCTATCACCAAACAACACTTCCTGGAACTTGTGTGAACTAGCCAAACACTTGTCTTTATTATGCAGAAGCTTGTAAATTCCTGATTGAGTCAAGTATGAATTTGCTAGGATCTGTCGATTCTTGAGTCTTGTGATGTTTATGGTCATTCATGTTTTCAAGCATATATAACAACATAGAGCATTGTGGTCTGATGCTTTAGCTATTTCCTGCAGACTTTAAGCTTGTTCATTAGGGGTTGGGCGTCCAAGAAGTTCATGACAGGCTGGTAAGCAACACTTGAATTTTTTTGCCATTTGATTGTAGTTGGCATAGATTCAGAATTTGTGCTGATAGTTTTAAATCCCAATTTCTCTTTGCAGTGTTATCCTACTTCCTATTGCAATTACTTTCTATATAACATGGTGGTTTATTCACTTTGTGGATCGATTCTTCTCTCCAATATATGCACAACTTGGAATCAACGTATTTGGTAAGCATTTGAATGGTCCCTCTTTATCGAATCAACTACTTGATATGATCTATTGCTCACATGAGTTTGATTTTGGTTTTGTAGGTTTTGGTTTTTTGACTTCCATAGCATTCATCTTCTTGGTCGGGGTGTTCATGTCTTCGTGGTTGGGAGCATCGGTTCTGAACTTAGGAGAGTGGTTTATCAAGTGAATGCCATTTGTTCGTCATATCTACAACGCCTCTAAGCAGAACAGTACTGCCATATCTCCTGGTATCGCTTAAGAAAAGGCTTATTTTACATTTTCAGCATTATAAGTTAATTATAATTTTCTAATCTCAACTTGCTCATATCCAGTTCTTTCTCTGTTCAGATCAAAATACACAAGCTTTCAAGGAAGTTGCAATCATTAGGCATCCCCGAATAGGCGAATATGCATTTGGCTTCATTACATCGACAGTTGTTCTCCAGGTGAGTGAAACTGCTTGGTTCAAGGATTTTGTTATTGTTTTCAGAACTTTTCTTGTAGGATACAGAGGGCATAATTGCAACATTTTTGCATGTGAAGGAATTTATTAGAATGTTCAATTCCAGTGTTATTCGTGTACACGTTTTATAAATTCTTCTCAATTCAGGTGTTATTGGATTAGTGCTTTTAATCATTCTTTTAAATTCTAGTGCTATTCGATGTTATAGAATTTTTTAAAGCAACATGATTTAACAAGAATGTGAAAGAATTGTTAGTGCAAATTGTGAATAATGAATTCTGACCTTTTAAGCCGAGATTTGGTTAGATATAGAGACAACCTCACATGTGTTCTTCCCTTTTGGATACACGAAGAACAATCACCACTCACTAACGACTGATTGCTCCAGATTCACGAAGAACAGTCACCGGCGGCGATTAACTACGACGACTGCGGCAGTCGCAGTGGGGCTGTACTTGGCGGTAGAGATGAAGAAGAATTGTATTTGTCCCTTGTGATTGATGAATCCACCTTACGATCTAAAAACCTTTCTATTTACGAATCTATTGTTATATATCTCTTACTTTAGTTGCAGCATTGAGATTTATGTCTTATTATGTCTTCCTTTCGAAAAAACTGTGGGGAACGAACGATTGAGTTTCTGATAATCTCTCTCCGGTTCATTTTTTGACAATATCTGTAATATATTTGTCCATTCTACTGCAATTATTTGAGTTAAAGATTGATTCAGTTTTGTTTTCAATTTGCTTGACAATTGAATTTGAGCTAGAAGTCAGTATTTGAATCTTACAAGTTTTTGGATCACTTCAAGATTTTCATGTTTCTGTATTTGAGCTATAAGTCAAGTCAGTATTCAGATGTAAGATCCATTACAGTAATATTCAGTTGTATCATCAAATTCGTTCTCTGTTTGAAATTCAATTCTCTGTTTTGTTCTATCCTTCAGCTTCTTGGTTAAGATGGTGATATTGGTTGTGATGCCATGGAGTTCTTGTTGTAAACGTAACTTTCCTCTATCTTTTCTTTTATGCATTTCACTCTTTGCAAGAGATGTCTTTGCTTCGTGATTGTTAAACTGCAAGCTTATAATCTAAAAGTTGTCACGAGACTGGTCATTAATTGAATTTGCAAAGTCTGTTCTCACAAAGATTTAACTCCCTTGATATGGCTATACGTTCTTTGTCTCCTCTTTCAAACCACCATTTACTCCATTTGGCGAGAACGTAACAGACTCTGCAATCGGCATCATCAACTTTTTCATCGATGCAACAGAACGTAACAGACATAGCAGAGACAACGCATTTATCTAACAAGTTGTTTATCACCCCTACATAAATTTATGGGCATAAGCCCGGTTACTCAACAAGGATTACTTCACATGTAAGTTTGTTTCATTATGTCTGGTAGCTAATTTTCTACGCTAGAGGGAAATTAGAAGACTTTATCTATATTCAATTCTATTAAGAATTCTATTCGATTCTGATAAAATATAGTAGTTAGAATCAGACAGAAAGATTTGTAAATCCTTTACAATATATGAAAATCTATTATTTTGTCATTAATTCCTGTCTATTAAATTCTTTCACAATATGGTGTCCAATACCACCCCCTAAGCATTGTTTGTTAAAATTAGATCCTTTCTATAGTAAAATGTAATAATGCTCTGTCATTGCAGAACTATCCAACTGAGGAGATAAAATGTTTTTTCTTGATACCTGTCTGTAAGAATACCGATGTTCTTGATTTGCATTACTGAGAAAGATTGAAAATAGGAAAAATGGTGAAGAATAAGTCCACTGATGATTTTTTTATTGTACTTGATGATGAAGCCATGTGTGCACAACATATATTGTACTAGCTTGAAGAAAGATTAGAAAAGACTGTACATTGAGTATATGATGTCCTATAGTTGTAGTAGCAAATGCCAAGAAGTATAGCCAGTCCACCTGACATTAACATACATACATGACCATGGATCTCATCAGCTGGTTTCTACAGACAGAAAACGTAAAAATTTCCTGATAATATAAAGTGAGCTATAACCTTCTCATGGTATGCGAAAATTCGTATCAAAACTGACCACATGTCTGCCGTGAGTAACGAGAGGTTGAACATGTACAAATTTTTTGGAACAGGCAAGGATGTTTTTCATTGAGTTTGACCACAAAACTTTTCACTATTAATTAGATATACAAGTAAATCCATAACACAATGTTCATAAAAACTTGGTTTTCACCTCTTTTGCTTCATTTCAGGTGATCACTTACTAAATTTTCCTTATACTATAAAGAGTGTCTTATGTGAAAACGATAGTATGTATTAGAAAGTGATTAATTTTTGTATTGTTGATTAAACATAGTTCTTTAATAGTTCAATATGTAAAGAAATTCGTATAAACATTAATTATCATTTTCATATTTTAAATATAAATGCAAATCTAAATATATATTTAGTTGTACCTAGTTGAACTGAGTATTGTATATTTATGTTATCTAAATATTACCCTCTATAGTTAAAATGTAATTTTGTGTGGTTATTGTTCATTACCTCTCGAAAATATGATAAATAAATAAACAATTACGAATTACTTAGGTTGTTCTAGTAACATATCTTACTTTTTCTAGTAACATCTCTTACTTGTTCCATTTCCGGTGAACAACAACGACAATATTAGCTAGGGTTGCAGAAGAAGATATGTTGAAGATAACTACAAAATTACAATAATATCGTTTATTAAAACGGATTTATGGACACTAAGCAAAAGAACGTTATGTACGTACACTAATCTCAAGAACGTTATGTACGTATGCGTTCATATGTACGTACACGTTTATGTGTACGTACACGTTTATGTGTACGTACACGTTTGCTTTTAGGTTTAATGAACCCGAAATTACCAGAATATCCTCGTCTTCTACCTCTAACATACGACTGAAAACCCTAATTTTCCCTGCCTCACTTGATTTTTTCACGACTTATGTCTATTTTTTTGGTTTCACTTGTGGGGTTTTTACTCAACTATTATAGATTTTCATCTCAACATCTGATTTCTAAATTAAAAACCTATAAAAAGTGAGTTATATAGATCCTCCAATAATGATATCTTGCTCTTCCATGGATGAACCCAGAGGAAAGATTTCCGAAACTGAGTAGGAAAAAGACGTTTGCTCCGGCCGATAAACAGAACACAATTGATGAATCTTCTACAAACTTTATTACATGAACACCATTAATCGGAAGAACAGCAAACCTGTTTAGATCTTCCTCCAATAAGTCTATCGCAACGCTAGACTGTCTTTGCCAGCTCAAACAAATTCGTGTTATTCTGGTAAGACTTTACAGCTGTCAATCTTTCTTACTAAATCTACCACGGACAAGAAGCCTACCACAACACTATGAAAACTATTTCAAAAAACAAACAAAGTATACCAAAAATATCTGTAAGGAGAGAAGGCTGTCGCAAAAATCTGTCGTAACAGGCCATTAGTCTACCATAAATATCTTCCCACCCTTTTACGTTTTCCGCTACACGCGCTAAAAACAAAAGTCTATCATCAAAGAGAAATTCCTCTACCAACTTAATCTACCGAATCGATTTCATGCACGTCCACCGATAAGTGTACCAACACTACAACTAAGTGTACCATCTACAGTGACCGATAAGTGTACCAAGACTACAACTAAGTGTACCAAAAATATCTGACGTACACCTTTAATCAGTCCACGTGTATAAATCTACCATCAAAGGATCGGTAGACTTAGTCCCAACTTCCAATGTTTTTTTTTTCCTAATGGCATTAGCCGTAATTACGTGTTTTCCCAACACTAGTTTCAGGGGTAGAATAGGTACAATGTGTTAGTCTAGTAATTACAAACAATTGTATGTTACTTTTGTAATAAGGAAGCTTTTATGCAATATTCTAGTAACTCACCCTAATTTTAAATGTATTTTGTACATAATTTTAAAATTTATTTTGCATTCTTTCTTTTATGTATTGTGCTTATAAAAAAAATTAGCATAAATACATATTATAGCTTAGAAACACATAGTAAGAAAAGAAAAATCTGTCAACAAAAAAATGTTGTAAAGTCCTGTATGTGGTCCCCAGTAAAATAGTGTTTCATCTAGGTTACCCCTGTACTTTAATGCTCTACCTATTTTCCCCTAGACAACATATATTCTTCTCAATTCCACCTATATTAATTCATTTCTATCTAATTAACCAAAATAAATTAAGCTGTAATAAATCAACGTTTTGCGTTTTAAAATTGATAATTCGCAATTACTGTACCGCGATTGGCTTAACCCAACAAAAAATATTAGACCCGAAACATTATTTTCTTTACCCATAAAACCAAATCGATTTGGGGAAAATTTGAAATTAGGTCGTCTTCTTCTCTTCTCTTCTTCTTCTTCCTCGAGACCAAGAAAATCAAGTTCTTCTTTCTCGATTCAATTTATTCTTCTTCTTTCTCCGTTTGTTTATTTCGCTTTAACTGGAAGTATGAGCCAGTTTTCTTCTTCTAATTCGTCTTATCTGACTTCGGGGAAGAAATTGAATCGAGGAAGAAGAAGAAGACGACCAAATTTCAAATTTTCTCCAAATCGATTTGGTTTAATGGATAAAGAAAATAATGTTTCGGCTCTAATATTTTTGGTCGGATTAAGCCAATCGCGGTACAGTAATTGCGAATTATCAATTTTAAAACGCAAAACGTTGATTTATTACAGCTTAATTTATTTTGGTTAATTAGATAGAAATGAATTAATATAGATGGAATTGGGAAGAATATATGTTGTCTAGGAGGAAATAGGTAGAGCCTTAAAGTACAGGGGTAACCTAGTTGAAACCCTATTTTACAGGGGGCCACGTAGAGGCAGCCCTTAATTATTTAGTACATTTAGCTTGACTACTTACGTAATGTAATATAAAATTAGTAGATTTTTACAATAATGATAAACAAAGCCAGAAAATTAAAAGAACATATGTGATAGTTGAAAAAATGGCTAATTAGAAATTTGTATGATAACTTGATAAGTATGCAACATTATTGTTATCATTTCTTAAACTCATGTGTAACTTCATAATTATACTCATAAGTTTAATTAACCAATCATCATTTGTAACTTCTAACAAGCAATAACTATTTATAACTTCTTATGTTTTATCATTTAATGTTTCTATAATCTAGGTAATTTAAATTACAGTCAACACTTAAATTTTAGAACAAATTATTGTATTAATAAGATAAAACATTTCAAAATATGAAAATAATGAGATTGTGAAAGAAAATTGTATTTTGTGAAGAAAATTATATAATTTTTAAACATTCACTACAATTGTTTTTAAAAATATATGTAAAAATAAAAGTGTCAACTCAAAGAGTGAAATTTTACTTTTATGTACATTATTTTCTTTATTCATTCTCTAACTTTTTTTATTACCAACATCATGTCACTTTTTCATGAGAAATATGTACAAAAATTGTCTGCTATTTATTCATCTAACTACATACATGATGCATATAATAGATCCTTAATTAAAAAAGGTAGCAAAATGAACATTTTTCAAATGTCCCCTATATATACAAAGTATTACTAAAAGAATAACTTCAGTATTATAATTATTATAAATTTTATTTTAATCTCGTCTTATCTTTTTAAAAATACCTAATTAATTATGTTTATAGTCTATGATTATCTGACGTATTTTGCTTTATATATTTGAGTGCTTCTACACTCAGAAATTATTTTAATTAATTAAAAATAAGTGGAAATAGTCTTAGGGATTTCTTATGTATTGTTTATCTCTATATACTTATTTAAGTAAGTTAAAAATTTAACCCTACTATTATGTGGCATATTACAAAAATACCATTACATTTTAATTAATTTAATATCTAACAAAAGAAAATCTTATATTGATGTATAAATAATAAAACAATATTTTCAAAATTATTTAACAGATTTCATTTATTGTTTCAGAAATCTTAGGAAACAATAACAAACTATTTCAAACAATTATAAAACTAAATTTTATTTATTAAATTAAGATTAAATATATACATTCCTAAATCGTTTAATAATGACATGTATATTTTTAAACTAAGATACAGCATTGCTTATATTTTTAAAAAAATATATATTATATATAATTTATTAAATATTTTTTTACACTGCATATCGACGCAGTGACATCTTATTAAAATCTAAAATATCACAAATGTTATATTTTACTTAATATAATATATACAACTAAAAAATCAAAAAATTAAATCGAGATTTCTAAACATGACCACTTCAATACGAGTTTTGTTTTATTTTCTGGATTTTCCTAAATTTATATGATTCACAGATTTAAGTATTGTATCATGTACCAAACACGGACTGAAATCAGAGGATGAAACCAAGTAAATTAAGTGTAAAAGATTATAAAATGTATAGAGTAAATCAAATAAACTTCTACTATTATTTTATAACTATCAAATTACAGTAAAGAGTACGCGGACATTTCCCCGTGGTTTCCATCACGAATAACTATCTACTTCATTCTATAATCTAATACTTGAATTTTGAAACTAAGTAATCATATACATGCAGTCAGAGCCGGCCCAAGACACAAGCTGATGAAGCATCAGCTTGTGGCCGCAAAATATATAGCTCTATAATCGGCCCTATTTCACAGAAAGTTCTTTTAGCCTAGTGGTATAAGCAGTGGAAAAGAGTCTAAGATATCATGAGTTCGACCCTCAAACTCTTATTTATTTGTGTTTTCATTAAAAAAAAAATTTAACAGACCTAAATATATTTTTGGGCTTGTGGCCTCATAATTCTCTGCGACGGCCAAACTTAAAAATTTTGATATAATATATATCAAAGAATTATATTTAAATGAAATGAAATTTCAAATAAACATATAAAACTGAATAGAAAAGCAATAGAAATGGTTTTTCAAAGAATTAGAGTTAGTTTCATATATAAATTTGTTATGATTAATTAGAGAATTGACCAATACTAAAAGCATGTCTATCATAATATATGAACCATCAACCTGACTAGATGAGGTTTTTTTAATAACATTATGCATAACTTAAACATAGTTATACTCGACTTGTATATTATTCTCCTTGTGTTTATTTTTTTCTCAAGGTTTTAAAGACAAGAAAAATAAAACTAAAACTTTAGTAGATCTATAATCATAAGTATAATTTATATGATTTTGTGATGGATTCTACGAATAATATTAACTAAAACATAACTCTCAAGTTGGAGGTCGAAGGTTCTAGTATAATAATTAGGGTTAAGTATATATAACTTTAATAATAGGTGTGTGAGATAAACACTAAAAACAGAAAGATTGCATGAGTTTTACCAGGTAAATTCTAATGCTATGAATGTAATGGTTATACTGTATATTAGCATATAATACCTAAATTCTTCTAAACAAGAGATTTAGACTTTATATAGGTTGAAATTACGTATGCAATTTATAGCACTATTAAAGTTTATTTTCTGCAAATTATTATCATCGCTAATCATGAGTAACATCATACCATGACCTGCAGATCAATTGGTGACAGCTTGTCTTGTGGGAAGGTTGTTAAAGGGTGGGGACCAGGGTTCGAGGAACGTCTGGCGCACCAATAACCTACTGTGGATTTGGATGAATAGTTCCATTTGCCCGGTGAGGGGTTAGGATCGATGCCCTGCAGGGCCAGCTTCGGGCCTATGGGGGCAAGCTAGCAGTGGGCTAGTGGGGTCAACGGGACGGGTTGTCACACATCCGCACTGAGATTGGGTACTTCTCGTGAGATTTTTTGTCCCTATATAGATTGCTGCAATTTGTGCCATCAGTTGATAGCTACAGTGTTGGATCATCTAGTGATTAGGGGTTTGGATCAGAAATACAAGAGAAATTCATGTTGGAGTGATAAGCCAGCTGATGATCCGAAATCTGACTTAGATGCTTATGACTTGATTAGGACTGTTCTCTTTGATGGTGATTCACAGCCGATGAGCCACTTTGAAGATCAGGCAGATGATGTTGATAGCAAAGAAGAGTCCGAGTTTAGGAAGAAGTTAGAAGATGTTGAAACTCTAATATACTCCAGCTGTCCCAACTACACCAAGGTGTATGCAAGTACGGGGATTTACCGCATCAAAGTGAAGAGTGAAATGTTAGAGAACTATTTTGATCAGCTTCTCACGATGGTTCATGATATGCTTCCCACAGATAATATTCTCCTGAAATCAACATATGGGATAATGAAGTTCCTGAAGATGTTTGGCTTTGGATATGATGTGATTCATGCATGCAAGAACGATTGTATTCTTTACCAGAGCAATACGAGGTTATGGAAAGTTGTCCAAGGTGTAGTATTTCAAGATGGGAAAGGGATAAGCAAACTGGTGAGGAAAAAAAAAAGGGATATCAGTCAAGTTATTAAGATATTTTCCAATCAAAGACAGAGTGAGATAGCTATTTAGATCCAAAAGGACAGCTGAAAAGATTCGTTGGCATGTCAACAATACTAGTTCAGATGGTACAATAAGGCATCTAGTGGACTCTTTAATTTGGGCCAATGTGACTGATAAATGGCTAGAATTTTCAACTGAATTAAGAAACCTCTGCTTTGTTATTTCTACAGATGGGATGAATCCTTTCTCCCTTCAAAACATCACGTACAGCACATGGCCAGTGTTATTAGTTAACTACAACATACATCCAACATTGTGTATGAAATCAGAAAATATAATGCTAACTCTGTTGATTCCGGGACCTACATTATCATGCAACAACATTGACGTCCATCTAACTCCTTTGATAGTTGACCTAAAGGAATTGTGGTTTACGATTCATTTATGAAGGAGAATTTTACCCTTAAAGCAATGTCATTGTGGAGTATCACTGATTATCCTGCCTTAGGAACATTAACTAGGTGTAAAGTGAAAGGTAAATAGGCATCTAATGTGTGTGGAAAGGATACATCTTTACGTGGTCGAAATTTAGTCGAAAGCATGTTTATTTGGGAAACAGAAAAAGACTTAGACCTGGACATCCTTAGAAGAAGAAAAAAATGGTTTGACAACATTGTGGAGGAAGGTAGTGCGAGTAGAATTCAAAGTGGAGCAGAACTTTTTAATATACTCAAGGATTTCATAAATGAGTTTGGAAAACCGTTTGTGGAAAAAAATTATAAAAAAAACGAAAAAGGGTCTGTGAAGATGAGATGACTCTAGACGAGGAAAACGATGAATACAATGATAACTAGAGGTGGAAGAAACGGTCTATTCTATTTGATATACCGTATTGGAAGGTAAATTTTTAATAAAACTTTTGAGTGTTGTAAATTTCAATAACTTACTTGCATATTCTTTTTAAAATTGATTTTTTAACTTAGTCTTTATCTTATGTATTAGGATATGCCGGTTCGTCACAATATTAATATGATGCTGTGGAGAAGAATGTGTCTAATGCTATATTGTTTATTTTTATGCAATCTGCTAAATCGAAAAATGGTTTGAAGACACGGAAAACCTTAGAAGATATGAAGATTCGAGGAAACTTACACATTCAGAATAAATGAAGAGAATACTTACCTCCAACTTTTTTTTGGCTGTCCAAAGGAAAAAAAACAAGATATTTTGCGAGAGGTTAAGTTCATTCAGAAGATAAGATGAATACTGTACAAATAATTATTTTATATGTGTAGCATGATCCATATAATAACTATTTTTTGACTTTTTGTGACTATTTTGATTGTGAGTGCAACACCTCAATCGAAAAATAAAATCACGTCAACTTAAAACTTCAAAAACATACTTCATTAAAATTTAAACAAGTATTTGAAAATCTATGAATCTATTATATTTTTAATAAAATTCACCTAAATCCACATATAACCTCATGAAGATTGTCTCGCACACACTAACACAACTTTTCACCTGCATCATGAAACAAAAATAACAAATTACTTATTGAAGATAAATCATTTTTACCCATGACCTAAAGGGATAATCCAAGTAATGATTTACTCTAAAGCTCACGACACATAACAAACATTAATCGCATAACCACACTTACTTATTGAAGATAAATCATTTTTACCCATGGCCTAAAGGGATAATCCAAGTATGATTTACTCTAAAGCTCATGACACATAATAAACATTAATCGCATAACCATGCTCACTTAAACATATACATGTTGTGATGCATATAGTGTAGAGCTAGACTAATCTTAATCACCATGAATCTAGAACGTCTCATTTTCGGACATATTCCACTATCTCAACCATATACTCTTCGGATATCTTATTTGGCACGTCTTTCTAAACTTAGTAATGACAGATTTTGAATTCATTGTTCTGTCTACCTCGATCATCACAACCATTAACTAAATTTATGTAGATTCGTTGGGATTTATTGTGGCTATATGTGTTTCTGGATTTGTCCACGGCTTTCAAATAATAATACTTTTTGAATTATTGTGGATTGTGTGGATTTAAAATGATGTTAGATCATTTCATATGAATTATATTCAGCGAGTCTTTGCTGGAAAAAGAAATTATAGTTTGTAACAACTTGCAAGTGTCCCTTTTGGTATCTGAATGTGTATTAGTGTATTAAGGGTTTGTACTTATAGTATTTAATATATCCCTTATATATTAATTGAGAAGCACATTCTTGAAAAAGCTGATGTATCGCCACCAGAACTTTGTGCACCTATTAGCAAATTACCCTTAATGTTTTACTTAATTACATTAACATGCCATTATATTAATAAAAACAATTAACTGAATAATAATTTGTTATGTCATTATTTTTTACATAAATTTAAATATCACATATTAAATCTAATTAAATAATTACATACTATTTTAAGACAAAATTTCACTACAATTTACTTACAAATATACAAGTCAAAGTTATATTGATTTCTTAAAATTAATATAAATATTAATTTCTTAAAATCAATATAAATATTAATTTCTTAAAATCAATATAAATAAAATATTCTAAAAAGGCTATAAAACATATCAATTAATATAAATTTAACAAAAATAAAGAACATATAACTTATTAAACATATAACTTATTAACATAATCATATAAAAATGAAATGTTAATTTTTATGATAATATTATTACCATAATAATTTAAATAACAAGTTTTCAATAGTTATTATAATTGATTATAGAAAGAAGTATATTACCCGTGAATTATCTCCAATTCATTAAAAGAAACTTAATACCCAAAAAATATAGATTTATATATATTCATAAATAAATATAAAAATGACAACAAATTAGGTGATATCATGATGTGTGATTATTTATATATATCTAAGTATGTAAACTAATTAATCTCAACATTTAGTGTGATTATTCATTAAAAATGGAAAATTTGATAACCGAATAGGAATATATGTTCTAATTGTATATTCATCTATGTGCTATTAAAAAGGAATGGGACAATAACTCATATCATTATAAATAAACTTAGTACCCAAAAAAATCATAATATATTTTAAATGAGTGATTATATAGATGCAAAATTGTTATAGTTACTCGATAAACGATAAATATAAATTTGATGTTTAAAACACACAAAATATATATATTGCCATAAATTATAATAATTTTATAAATATTTATCTTTACCACGTTCACATATTTCACGGATGAAATATATTCTTACATGAATGCGTTGGTTTTGGAATTTTATTAATTTTTTCATAATGGTTTTTTTAATAATAATCGGTTATTTATAAAAAATATTAACTCAAAAGATTTAAATAGCCTAACCAAAAAATTAAATCAATAAATTATATTATCTTCAGAAATTTTAGTTTAGAATTCTATTGTTACTAACATATGTTTTTTTTGTTACATAAGAAACATGCAAAATTGTTATGATTACAAAATAAAACATAAGACGATATGAATTTGATTTTTAAACTACACAAAAGACATGTTGCAATAAATAATAACATTTTATCAATATTTTCTCTACCATACAACCTCTTACACATTCAAAGATTTCACAGGTGAAATGTATTTTTTTACACGAAAAATGCAGCTTTGAATAAATAAATAAATAACTTTAGTTACATATTATGTTTGACACAAATAGATATTATATCTAGGATAATAATTTTCTTTAAATCGATTTATTCCGCACATAGTGCGGGTTGTTACCTAGTTTTCTAAATTAAACCAGTAATATAATAGAAATGTTTTTGGTACCGAGGCTGGTTGAAGTTCGAGTACTTAAACCAGTATCCAAACTCTCTAATTGGGTCATGATTCGAGTCAAGATCGACTATTTCGGTAATTTGTATAATTTTAAGATACTTTAGACTTTTGCAAAAAAAAAAATTGATAATTTTGGAACTAATTTAAAAAGGTAAACTAAAATGTTACTCTACTATTTACTTTGTCATATTCCTCCATGAATTACTATAAAACTGTGGTAGATTTATCAACATCATTTTTAGCTAAATTGAGTTGTTACCATTTGAACCTATATAGTTTTTATTTGCTTTTGTTTGCTTAATATTCTATTTCTGAATAACTAACTCGATCGTTATAAATAAGTCGAACAGAAAATTTATCATTTTAATGAACAACAGTAAAAATATATAAATGGGATCCAAAAAAATTACCCAGAAAATGAATAGTAAAAACCATGTAAAAGAGATTGACCACAAAAAATAAGCTGAGAGTAAAATATAAGCCAAGTGACTTACAAAGTGAGTAAAACATACTCCCTCTGTTTCATATTAAGTGTCATTTTAGGCTGAATATTTTGTTACAAAATAAGTGTCATTTTGTATTTCCAAGGTAGATGTTTCTTAAATTTTTCAATTTTATCCCTACCAATTTAATGTATTGACTAATAGAAAAAAATATATATATATTGATAAAAGGTAAAATAGAAAATTTAATGATTTTCTTAATCTGTGTGAAGATTCTAAAATGACACTTAATATGAAACAGAGGGAATATAAATTAATAAAAGGAAAGATTTAAGTTGTTAGTGTAAGAACACTGATGATGTCGGCCTACCAAAAAAAAAGAACACTGATGATGTTAATAAAAAAAATCATTGGATTAAAAAATAATTTAACAGCTCAAAGCATCGGCTTGTTTGAGCTAATTCATTAAAGAAAAAAAAAATTAACAGCTCAAACACAAGTCGATGACAAAAATTCTAAAGTTGGTTTCATAGTAAGTGTTGAATTAGGTTTTTTCTACAGATTGTTTGTAATGTTTTCAGTTTTATCCATACTATTTCGATGTTTTGATCTAACGAATTTTAATTATAATGTATTAAATAAAATAAAAATAGAAAAATTATTTTATTTTATAATATGTGTGAACAATACATTATTGAAATGGAGGGAGTGTAAGTCAGCAATATGGTTAATTTGGCAGTATCAAAATTTATCCCAAAAAATATCTTTTAAAAATTCATGAAATATATAAGACATAATGATATTTTGGAAGTTCATAATTTAAAACAAAACTACAAAATCCCTTTCAAATGACAAGTACTTTACATATTATAAAAATAATTAAGGAATTCGTAAAAATGTCATAACAGAAATTTAATTGATGGGGTAGTTGAAACGTAACGAGTGTTTGCTTTTTCATTTGTTATGATCGATCTTTCATAATTAAGATATAGTAGGCGCAGAAATTAATTTCTTTTGTATTCCCAACTAGTAGGATGTTGACTTTGCTAAACTAAAACAAACAAAAATATCTTAGAAAATTGAAAACATAAATAATCAAATGATCTTTTCTTCTCTTACGTTAACATGTTTTCTTAATTGTCCTTACAAAATATAATTATTTACCAAATTTTATAGTTTTCCGAATATAATTTTATAAGCTTATCCAAAATAATTTCATAAATCTTCGTACTAACTATCATGTGGCCAAAGCAAGGCTTCAACTGTTATTTTCATGATACTGGATATTTTTGTATTAAACAATTCTGGAAGCCATTTCAAAAAACGTTGACAAAGCTTTATAATTTCCAGAAATTTCTAAAATCAATCTTTACATGTAGTCATGTAGAGATCACTTTCATGGTCATTTCTATTATAATTTGGGATAGTATTTTGCTATTTTCTGTATAAACAACTTACTTTTGGAATTCACCTAATCTTGTTTAGTCTTTCTTACCTAATTTAACTTTTTCCTTAGAACCAAAAATACATACTATTGTATTCATTTTTTCTTTTTTGTCAACCATTGGGTTACAATAGGCCGGTCCATTAACCAAAATTTTACATTCGTAGGAAGTGGAACTCGATCCCTGGTGTGATGGTGCATTTTGCATTAAGAACTTACCATTGACTACTGCACTAAGGTTACTTCACATTATTTTTTTATAAAAAGGATACATACAAAAAGGGATCATATTTGTTTCCAAAAATAGATATAACCCAAAAATTATAGGGATATAAAAGCCCATATTCCAATGAACAAAATTCTGAAAAGGATTTTTTAAAGTAATTGTATTTATAATAAAACACCAAAAACTTATTATAAATACAGTAAAATAATATTAACAATGATACAGATTAAAAAGAAAAAAAAATTGCCCAAAGGCCTTTAATTTTCCTTGGGTCGGAGTTGGGTAGTCTAAGGTCTAAGCACATTCAGTAATTTATGTCCCATATAAGTAGGGGTGGGCGTTCGGTTTTTCGGTTTGGTTTAGGTTCGGTTTTTTCGGTTTACGGTTTTTTTGGTTTTATAAAAATAGAACCATAACGAAACCATATGTAATTCGGTTTGGTTACGGTTAGGTTTTTTCGGTTTATGGTTTTTTTGGTTTCATAAAAAATGGAACCATATAAAAACCATATGTATCACAGTTTGGTTCAGTTTCGGTTTGGTTCCGGTTTTTAATAGTTATTTTATACTTTTAAAAAATAGATAGTTGATACATAACTAAAAATAAACATAAAAGTAAAACCTAAACATAAAAAAAAAAAATAGAATCCAAATTTAGTTTTGTAATTCGATAGATTACTAAGAGATCAATAACTATAAGCCCAATAAAGAAAAAAAAATATTGATATTGTTATACAATTTAAAGTTATAAGTTGGAGAAATTAATTATATCTAATTTATTCTAAATTTTTTTAAAAAACCATTCGGTTTTACGGTTTTTAACCAGACCAAACCTAAACCAAATGCTTAACTAAAATGAAAACCAAACGGATTTTTAGACTTAACCATAACCAAACCAAACCTATTATTTCGGTTCGGTTCGGTTCGGTTTTTTGGATTTCGGTTTTTTTGCCCACCCCTACATATAAGTATTGAACGCATAAAAATCATGTATTATCCACATTAGCATTGTAGTTTTTTTTTGGGCCCGGGAATGACCATGTGAAAGCCTCTAACTCAATGGAAATGATTAGTACTTCGCGATTGGGGGTAACTAATTTCTGGTCTAAACCAACAGGGCAACTCCTATCCTCAAATGAAAATGATCGGTCCAGCCAAGGACTGCATCATCCAAGCTCCTCAAAAGTAGTCATTTACTCTGTATCCAAGTAGGTTCCCCTTTTCATTACCTGAAACAAAAGAAGCTATCGACAAACACTTTGTTAATGTTGCTAGCTTCGTTGTCACTTCGTTAAGCACTTGGTTTGAGCATTGAAAGATATCCCATATAATGGCCAATAAATCAATCATCTTGAGCTTTGGAACCTTCGCCTAAAATTACATTTCACATTTTTCTTTGACATTTGACAGAGTTAACAGAGTATGTTAAAATTAAAAACATTGTATTTTAGAATGGTAAGACTTAACAAATAAATAAATAAAAACCGATTGATACAAAATATTGTTAATTTTGTGATAAGTAAAAATAAAACTAAAACAAATACCATCTCACTCATAATGGGATACTAAACCGGGTCACTCTATAACTAACCTGAGAACATTCCTCTCTTACGTCTCATCATTTTTCTCTGTTATCAATCTTAAAAGACGCCTAAACTGAGAACCTTTACACAGCTCTCTGAGCTTGATATACAAAAGAAACATAAAGAGAAGTTCAAGAACCCGAGTCTTTTGAGTTCTGGTCTTGTCTATCCCCGTTTTCAGAACCCGGTTTCTCGGACACACTTATCTCCAAAGCCGCTGAATTTACCAGAGAAACTGGCTTGTCATTGTCTGTTGTCATAGGAGTAGTAGCTGTCATGGCTGGAGGGTCAGAGCCTATTTGATCCAGTGAAGATGGGACTCCACCACAGTTCATGGTAGGTGTCGAGCCCTTAGCGCCAGGATCTGCCGTTTCTGCGTCTTCGTATTCAGATAAAAGATCCATAAACTCATTGAGTAGACGCTGCACTTTTCTGTTTGACGCCATTGCAGGGAGAATATCGTTTCTCAAAAGTTTACGCTTCTTCACCCCCTGGAAATTAAAGCAAGTTTTGGAGTATTCTGATTTGGAATAGGTTTAGACCTTGATAAAGAGAAAGTATTTACCAGAACATAAGGATCCCAAGACAAGTTTTTGTCTGAAGATGCTGCTTCAGCCATACCAGTTGGAGGTCCAAGAAAGCTCTCGCAGACTTCTCTTAATCTAGACTCGTCTGCCTCTCTGCACAAAAAGACACTGACGTATGTGCAATATGATAGAGTTGAAAAAGACGCAGACATAGAACTTTATTGTCAAGACAAAGAACGACAACGAATCTGAAGCTGGGAATATATTTTCTCCTCGGTATAAAATGTTTAAGCCCTCACAAAGCCAATAAACCTCCAAAGATTCCTCTAACTTGGATGAGTTTCGCAAATGAGAGACCTAATCCTTATTTATACTAAAATGTATCCACATTTGAACTGAAAGATTTTATATGAGACATTTGAACTGAAAGATTTTATATGAGAAAAGGGCACATACCTTGTTAAAAACCTCACATAGGCGAGGAGACACTGACGGTATTCATTAGGGGACTCAAGTGCAAGGGAAGAGGCAAGTTGAGATTCCAAATGTGCACGTGTTTGCATTCCGTCATCAGTTATCCTGTAAAATGAAATAAGCGTCTTTAAGAACTTGGAATAGGTGGTCCATCTCAGGGCCAACATCGAAGGAATGGAAGAAAAGCCCAACCTGTTCCACCCTGGCTTTCTAGCCATGTACTTTCTGACATCAACCTGCAAACCAGCAAGCTCGCCGCATGGAGCTGAGCCCAAATTCCAGGAGCTACTGAAATTTGAGGCCGGGAAGCAGTCATCAGCCACTCTCAGCCAGCACAATAAACTCGTGTCGAAGAGGAATGCATGACGTGTGGCTAGAACAACAAGTGGTGAACCAGATTTGGATAATTTCACAGATATCACTTTTATCGTTCCTGCATAATCGTAACAATGTGTCAACAGAGCTTGTCGCATCACACAGGGTTAAATTTTTTAAACAGATTCCACTAGGTAAGTAAAACAGTCCAAACCAATAAGCTATCTTCATGAATTGCTATAAGACATAACATCTCATTCAAAAACCAAGTTAGAATCTCCACTACCAAGTCACCCACGAGATCAAATTAATAAATACTAGTTTTCATTCTTTTTACTGGATTGCCCATCCCATCCATTTCAAAATATAGTATGGTGCCTCAAGAGACATGTTTTGGACGATGGGGAGCCAGAAATGTATTCTAGTATTGGAGCATACCTTTTACTGTGGAAGATAAATTGACATCGGAAGAGACCAAAGAAGATAGAGAGTCATGGAGAACACATTTTCTATTGAATAGATCCCATACATATAGAGATCCTTTTCTTGTCACAAGCAACAATTTCCAGCTATCATCGCAATCAATAAATGTTGCGGCAGACCCCATCATCATTGTAGGCATAGCACGCCTTCCACACTTAGTGTACACCTTTAAAAAAAAAAAGAGAGTACACATGTTATCGCATATTATCCCGAGAACCACATCGCATTCAGGTTATATTTGTCACTCAAAGCCTCAGATCTTGAACTAAGCATTTTCTAAGTGGATCAGGTCCCGAAAGAAATATTACTAATGGTGTAAAGTTCAGTGACTCAGAATATCAACACCAAGAGAGAGTGCTGTTATAAAATTCCAAATTATAAATGAGGGTGTTTGAATAGGAATGATATCAATGATACCAAATGCCGAAAGCGGAAAGTACCTGGAGGCTTCCGTCTTCGCATCCAACAGCCCAAAAATTTGGATTTCCAGCCAAAACAGTGACTCTCCCCATAATCCGATCAGACCAAAGAGTTTCGCCTGATTTTTTGCAAATAATTTCAGTTTCCTTGACCATAGATGTACTTACTGCACCAACAGTGTCCAAAGCATGCTCCCTTGGAAAAGCTTCTAAGCAAACAGGTGGTGCAGCCTCCCCTTCTTTCCAATCAAACACCCTTATCAACAGATCTGTGCTAGAAGATTCTTTTATACCTACGGATTGCTCAACATTTAAAACTCCATCGTTACCAGAGGTTCCAGGAACCTTATCAATCACAAGGCTCTCAGTTATGGTAGCACGAGCTGTAATCCTTGAACGCTCTTTAAGATCAGGATTCCTGCACACTATTTCTTTCACAGATGAATTCCTATTGCTAATCTCCACAGGAAAATCTCCATTATCTCCCGTACCAGGAGCAGCAGTGATAGCAGGCAAAAAAATTTGAGCTTGCCCAATCCCATTAACCGCGATATTATTCTCCTGTTGGGGAACTCCAACAGCTTCAGGAATGATCCTCTTTCTTCCGTCGGGCCTTCTATACACTTTTTGATTCACAGGACTAGATACCCTATTTAAGATAGATGCTTTATTTAATGTGTCACCAGTAGCATCTGCTGTCTTATTCCGATCATCGACTTGCGATTTACGCCTCTTTGCAGTACTCTCAACACTAGCAGATGGTTTTGCGGTTGCCTGATTTTGTTGAACATCCGATGCCGACCTCTTAGTACCTGTTTGCTTTGTCAAGGCAGTTTCAAGTAATAACTGGGCTGGGCACTCAACTAAGTTTGCTTGCCGGCCTCTGACATCTCCATATCGACTTTTCTTCAATTCTTCGAGTTCAGTATCGGTCAGCCTGACGCCTAGTTCTTTAGGGTCAAAGTGAATCATCGCGACTGTTCCATCCAAGGAACATGCGAAAAGTGAATATCCATCAGGACTCCTGTAATTTCCGAAGGTTATATATATGATTTAAAAGATCAATGCACTTTTGAGACACAAACAAAAACCTATTATGAAGACATAACTGCAAATCATGAATTCACTGGATATGCAGATTTCTGAACAAAAGAAAAAGGGAAAACTTTACCATGATAGATCCACAACACTTTGCCCAAAGAAATGCTTCGCGACGAAAAGAGGACGCGCACTTCCAGTTGTCCATACAGTTACAGTACGGTCTTGACTTCCTATTGCAATAACATTGTATGACTGCAAATCTTTCCCCCCTGACTTTGATGTTCCATTGCTCCACCCAACTCGTTTAGTATCCTGGGTACTAGAGGGGGTTCTTTTAAACATTGAATTATTGAACTTAACAACAATGATTGGAGCACTATGACCTAAGAAGTCATATGCTACAGACCATTCCCCTCTTTCTAACACAGGAGCAGAATGCTTCGGCTTCTGAAACCCATGAGTGGTAGTAAGGAAGTGGCCACAAGGGGACCACCCAAGTCGCCTGAAAAATGTGGATCCAAGCTAGAAAGAAAAAAATATATATATTAGCAGATCCTATTAGCAGTAAACGCCCTAAGAGAACAGGGAAGCAAAAACTTTCACATAACAGAGTTGGAATCACTAATTAAATTCTTTATACAATCATTTCTTTTTACGTTAAACATTCTAACAGAACAGCTAAAACAAATATTGCATACCGATTTTGCCCAGTGACCATCTGTTCTGTGAGCCATGCCCCAGTCGCTTGTTCGCCATATTATCACAGTTTTGTCATCCGATTGGCTAGCAATAAATGACCCTATTGGATCCCAGGTTACGCCTTTAACCAAGCTCAAGTGACCCCTGAGAACAGTAGTGCAGATACCAGTGCGCATATTCCATATATGAACTGTGTTGTCCAGACTCCCACTAGCAAGCATCGAATCATCTGGAGACCAATTAAGATCCACCTACTTCAAGGATAATTAGTAAAAAAAATACCTCAGTTATTACATAACCACTGAAATTACCACTGAAGATAATAGAAAAGAATAAGAATGGCGTTTACCACATCGGCAGAGTGGCCCCTTAAAGTCATTACAGCTTTCCAGTTCTCAACATCGGGGGCTTCTCCACTACCAAACTCAGTGGTGCCTGAACCAGGCTTCCTCTCATGAATTTGAATCACCTGATCATCAGAACCAGATGCCACGTACCTACTGTGCTTAGCCCACCTAACACAATTGACTGAACCAAAGTGGTCACGAAGAGTTGCGAGAAGCCTCTCTTTTGTATCTATGTTTTGCAAATCCTTGTCAACAGACTTCATGTTCCATATGCGGACCTATATTCATATTTATAGACTACGATTACTAAAACTACCAAGCACAATTAAGAGAAAGGTTCAGCTATGTATTCACTCACTAATCAATTACAACCATGTAAGCAAAAACAGTATCGAGTATCCAACAGATGTATTCCTTTATCCCATATATTAACAGCTTAAAAACCACTTCCTAACTTATGAAAGCAATACTCTCAACTAAAAGTCTCCTCTGTTCCATTCAATGAGGGAAAAGGATAAACAGATCAATGCCAGTGACATGGATACAAATGATACAAAGCCTACAATTTTAATCAAGCCAAGAGGAACACAAGCACTGGTATAACAAACCACAGTTTGTAGATTCAAGGTAATCAACATCTACAATTCATATAGAGTTAAATAAGACAAACATTCTCAAATCTCAAAAGAAAGCAGCAGTACTAAATCCAAACAAGAAACAAAGATTCAAGAACCACACATGTACATACATACTAAGCAGTGAAAAGAACCAGCCTTAAGAAATTTAGCTCTAAGAAGCAGTTGCACCAATCTCACAGCAAAGATGCATCAAATCCCAATTCAAACAAGCTAGCAAACTTAGGTGCAAATCAATCAATAACGAAACCACAGAACAATAAGCAAACTACCATCAGGGAAACAAAAGCAATAGAAGAAGAAGAGAAATAGAAGAAAACCTTGTGGTCACCACCGCCTGTAGCAAACCTTTCACCATTAGGCTGAACATCAATGGAAAATATCTGTAACCCTTCATGTTTAACCCAAACAGGTTTCTCCGCAATCATCTCTTCTCTTCTCAATTCGAAACTAAAGAAAAATCGAAAATTAGAAAAACCCCATTGAGATCACAAACAAAGCTCGGGGGAAGTTTACTAAAGGACTCAGCAAAAACAGTTCTGAACAACACGAAGAAGACGAATTCATGGACGAAACCAAAAACCCAGAAAGAAGATACTCTAGGAACTGGAGAATGAAGTCAATTTCGAGGTTAATTTTTTCTTTCCTCGTCCGGTAAATTTTTTTCTTTAGAGAAGAATAAAAAAAAAAAAAAAAAAAAAACCCTAATTTTTCGTGGTTAGAGCAGAGACAAAGTAGAAAACCTAAAACAATTGGGGCTAAATGTGACAAAATTTGGAAGACAAGACTTGTGTTTGTGTGTTTGTGTATAATAAAACTGATGATATGTGAGACAGTGAGAGAATAAAAACCCTACCTTTGGAGAAATGAGCTTCTTCTTGTAAGATTCTCGATTTAATAAGCTTTTTTCAATCTAAATTACAAATTACAATTTCTTTGGTATAAGTTTATCGAACTCAAAAGAAAAAGTCTTTTTAAGGATAATTAGTCGTCATGCAACTACTACCAATGTAGATGTTTGGCAAATGGCTTTTAGTATCTTGATTTTGGATTACTTCTAGCAAACGAACCAATGCTCCTAGTGCCATTGGGTGGTGGTGCTTAGTTTCTCGAATCATATATAGTCTCATGCTCATACACACTAAGCTAATAGCAATGCTCGACATGTACAATTCTGGACCCTTGTTCACGGCCACAATACTTTGAGGCTCAGCTAATCTTGGTCACCAATTTTCTCGAATCCATTACCACGACCATCTGGCCCACGAGTATTATGCTCACCATATTTTATAGGGTATCCCCGTTACATAATTTACGGCTTTAAGACCAAAAAATTATTTTGGCCATCTTTACTAAATATGTACTGTGTGGGAGTGTAGAATACTTGACATAAAAATAAAATAAAACATTAAGGGTTTTCAAAATAAATTTACTTTTTAAAGTTTTGGACTTTTTTTTAACAAGGGAAACATATGCCGGCGGACTACAACAATGTCCCCAGAGTCATTAGCCCACAAAAGGGAAACACAGCCCCAAAGTAAAGGGAACCAAGATTACAAACAATCGATAATATATGGAGAAGAAAAAAGAACTAAGCTCTATATTTGAACACAAGCATGAGAGATTTCCACCAAGCTTCTCTATAAACCCTGTAAATGTCAAAAGCACTAGAAGACCGGAATACCACACACCAAGGACAACCAGAGAGCAAATCGACAGAGAGGAAAGCAGGAACCCAACACGACCAGAGACACAAATACAACTTTCAGCACACCTCACCAGCCGATTAGAGAGAACTAAAAACAATAGGGAGAAGGCCAAAACCTTAAAAACGACAGAAGACAAGCCACGCAAGATCAGCTATTCTTACACGCGGAAACTCGTCGAACCAGCTTCAGCCACCTACATACTTAAAACTGACGACGTCCTCGCAAGAGAAAAAATAGAGAATGATTCCACTGCTTCGACTAAAACCTAACTCTAAAACTTCAAAAAGGAAACTCGAATGAAGGCTAGTAGGTGACTCAGCAACAAAATACCATCCAAATGGCTCACACCAAGAACGAAACTAGAGCAAAAACTAATCTCAAACCAGCAAGAGGACTCTAAGAAGAGGTAGAACAAAATTCCAGATTCAAACCCCCAAACATATCAACAACCGAGAATAAAAGACTAAGAACTGACTAAACAACGATACCACTAAAGCCACCACCAAGCAAACTGGGGATATACCAAACGAGCTTGACTTGATGAGAATGTTGCCAAAGGTAACCTCAACACTTTCTAAACAAAGAGACCTAAGGCAGCACTATCAGGACAGGAGAATACAAAGGTCAGATGTTATCAGAGAGGTGGCAAAAAACATCTCGGCAGCAGTAAAAACCAACGACCCGTCTATCACCATCAAACGCCCAAGGCCAATGAAAACCAGATCTGAAATTACGCTCAATAACGCCATCGACGAGACAGGGCAAATCGTGGTTCACCATCGCGAGCCAAAAGGAGACGACGCTCAGGGAAGATCTCGCTGAAACCGGAGAAGATACAAATTTGAAGCCGTTCCAAAACCTTCGAAACTGTAACATCCGCGAACCAAATTCCCGGTTTAGGGATTGCATCGGTCAATGCAAGGTTGGTTTTCTGCGGTTCGACTTAATTTAAACGCTGCGTTTTGGGTTAGAAAAGCCCATAAGTCGTGTTTTTGTCTCATTTGACGAGCTTGGCCGTTTCTGAGAGAAAACAAAAGAGAAAAGAGTTCATATCGGTTCTTATGCGTTTTTGGGAGATTCTTGGAGGTTAGTGGCGTTTCCTGGTGAGATCTGAGGCTTAGAATATCGTAGGAGCTTGCTAGGAGTGTAGATCTTGCGTTTTAGAGTCAGAATCGTCTTTGGCAAAGATAAGTGCATGACTATGGCTTATCTAAGCTGGAGATCTCTCTGATTTGCTTGTTATGTGTTGTTAGGCTTGTTAGATTGTTATTTGGGACGTTAAAAAAGCTTTCTTGTGGCTTGGGATCGAGTTTTGTGGTTGTAGGAACGAAGATCCGGCGAGAAGCTTTGGGGAAAACGATGCTCGGCATGTGCATCGGTCGATGCACTTTGTGCGTCGGTCGATGCAAGTGCGAGGACGGCGCGTAAAACCTAGGATTTTTGTGCTATGTCGAGCATGCGTCGGTCGATGCAATGGGAGTATCGGTCGATGCAAGTGAACCTTGCATCAGTCGATGCATATCATGCGTCGATCGACGCAACCCCAACTGGTGTCGGTCGATGCACGCTTGGTGTCGGTCGATGCAAAGTCCTGGTTTGTTATTGTTGATTATTGATTATTGGTTGATGGTTAGAGATGTCTCTATTGCTTGTGTGTATAGCTCAGTAGATGGGAGGATTGTCTTACTGAGTGTTTATAAAATACTCATGCATTGCAATTTGTGTTTGTGGTGCAGGTAAAGGCAAAGTGTGATCGTGGAATCAAGACAATGAAGAGGAGGATGTTCTAGGGACTCGATTGGTTGTTGTCTGGCATTGCTAGGTTGCTAGGGTTGGATCATTAGAAACATTGCTAGGTTGCTGGTTCTATGATTCATGTTGGTTGAATTTTGGATATTGTTTATGTTATAATTATTGGGTTATCATTGGATATTTATTGGTATTATTTATTTTTGCTGTTGGTTGTGTGTGGTTAGGTGGCTAGTGGGTATGGGACCACTATCCTAGTTATTTATTATATTTATTCTATTTATTATTTCTTATTTAAAAAAAACGGGTTAGATCGTTTCAGAAACTATCCGCCGGAGAAAGACTGGGAAAGGCTCATGATTAACTAGACATAAAGGAAACAGACAAAGGATGACCCTCTCACGACTCCGGCGAGAAGCGCCGGTGGCCGGAGAGGTCAGATCGAGGTAAAGGCTTGACGGCGGTTAGGGCGAACTTCTTTTTTCGAGAGAGAAAACGAAGAAAAAAAGTCGTATGACTAAATAGAAAACTCTTTGTTCTACAGCTAAAATTGGAATTAGATAGACTCGTTTTATTATCCTTTCAATATATTTTTAAAATTTTGGATCTAAATCAAGTAAAACCTGTGAAAACTTTAAATTTTTGGCCTATTTTTTTCAAACTTTTATATAAATCTCAAAAAAAAAAAATTGAACTTTTTGGCCTAATTTAATTAATTATTTTTAAATAGGCCTCTTTAGAAGATTAATTTTTAGAATTGACCAAAAGTCTTCGTGGACAGTCACACTTCTATCTACCTTGAGCTGGACATGTTTACACCCCAAATAAACACCATTTTCCACCCAAAATAAACACCATTTTCCACCCAAAACAATAAACGGATTTCAACTAACCTATTGAGAATGTTATTTATACAATGACCTAAATTATCTTTGTCCAAAAACGAGATGAGCAATTAATCAATAACTCAAGTTATTTTCAGTAATGACTTTTTTACCAAATTTTTTAATAAATCATTTAATTTACATAATTTTGACAGTAAAGCCTAAAACATTCAATCAGTAAATCGATCGAAGTAAGGTAACATGAAGTCACAAATTTCACATTCTCACGCTGGTCGATCTACCAATCCAAAGATTATGGATCGTTTACAAAATCTCCTACGAACTTCCACCTCTCATCCTCCTTCCACGACTTCTTTATCTAGAATATGGGACAAAGTAAACAAATATCAGAAAATACTCCAACGACTTCGGAGAGGAAGAGTAGGATGTTAGCGAAAAAGAGAGATCAAATGAAAATGATAGTTTAATGGAAACAATATGAACACTAAAATCGGATTTTAACCATTAAAAAAAACGATTTATCATAACACAATGTATGCAAATCTATATTAACATTTTTTAAGTACATTTTGTGTTATGCCTTTTTAATTGTAGTTATTAAAAAAATTATTTACAATTTTAACCCCTAGAAAATTTCCTAAACTAACAATTGCATCAGATTTTGTTTCCTAAATATTTTATATTTCATTTCTACTAGAAATGTAATAAACTGCAATCAATATTATATGGAAACAGAAGCTATACTATATTAATGATACCTTCTATTGTTTTTGAAGATATTCTATCTCTAAATTCTTTGCAAACAAAGAAAACAACAATTTAATTTCTATTTTGTTTTTCAAAACATATTAGTTTCGATTCTTAATGTAGATAAAAATGTTAATATAGATAACAACTTTGATTCTCATTTTTTATATCATATTTTGATATATATATAAACTTAATAAAAGTTTAAAATATTATAAATAAAAGCTTATAAAAATTTTAAAATATTATACAATGTTGTTATATAGTAAGACGGTTATAAAAAAGACATGTTGTAATTAATAAAATATCATTAAATTTGTGCATAAACACGGGTTAAATCTTTATTTTATTATTTGTCAACACTACTAATATTAGAATATTTGACATATCAAATCAACTTACTTTAACTAAGATTTTGTAAAATAAGTAAATCATTATGAAAATATGACTTAATCACAGCTTATAAATTACTTATTATGTATATAAATCCTTTATTTTTTGTTCTAATAACTAAAAAACCAAATAGAATCTCAAACACTAAATAAAAACAAACTAATTTAACAAAAAAATAGTCACACAGTGTATCGTAGGTTAAGAATTAATATTAACATTTTAGCCGTTTGAACGGCTGAAAATTTTAATTATTCCTTAAGCGGCTGAAAATTTTAGTTATTCTTTTATTTACAAAACAACCACAATTTAACAAGCAAATACAATATAAATTATAGATAATAATAAAATTTATAGACCTATGGTGTACCACGGGTTAAAATCTAGTTCATTGACATATTTGCAAGATTTTATTATGAAGTTAGAATTTTGAAAGTAGAAAGGGTTTGGAGTTAACTATGTCTTGATACTTAAAACTAGTGTTCTCAGTGATAAGTAAGCTTTAAGGTCAAGGCCGGATTAGCCTAAGTGAATCGCCATGAGAGGAGGCCAGATGGAGCACTAATTTTTCACACTCCTTTTTACAGTTTTTCTAGACATAGCAAAAAATATCAAGATGAATACTGATTTGAGTGAATTTTTATACAAAAATAGCAAAAAATATAAATTTTAACAAAGAATTTTGTAAATTGTTCTTTCTTTCTCCGGCTCCCTCCCTCTATCCTTCAAAGCAGCTCCGAATATTCCAATGATCCCTAAAGTATTCTATTTAAAAGTTGATAATCAAACCAATAAGAGAAACCCAATCTTTGTTATATAAAATAAAATAATACTTATTTAACAGTACTATATAATTACAATAATGATACTACTACTAATAATTCCAGCTAGATCCCTTTCTCCCTAGTCTTAATGCTTTAACATATTTATTCTCCTTCTTCGTTTCTCTTCTTCACGAGGTCAACACCAACAATGGCGGATCATCAAGGAAGAATCAAACTTCGAGATGGTAGATACTTGGCTTACAAGGAAAGAGGTGTCCCCAAGGATGATGCAAAGTTCACCATCGTTCTTGTTCATGGATTTGGTAGCTCCAAAGATATGAACTTCAATGTCTCACAAGTATACACTGATCCTTTATTCCTAGATCCTCTTGATTCCTATGTTTTTTTTTTCCTGAGTCATTTCTTTGAATTACTTCTAAGTTCTAATCACATAGATCCAAAACTATATGCTTCAAATTCTGACAATTGAAGTGGAAAAAGAAACAAAAAAACAAACTTTCTTCTGCCTTCTTTTTTGGGTTTTGGGTTCAGCATCTTCGGATTCCAGTCCATTACAAGGTTCAAGAAACTGACTTCTAGAGATCACCTATGATTTTTTTCCTTGTACTCTTTAATGTGGAATGTCTGAAATGTTTTTGTGTACCAAAAAAAAAGTAAAAATTAAGTTAGAAAATGAGATTTTATTAGACAGTAGCTGGTTGGAAGACTAATGAGACTTGTTTTAGTTATAATCTCAGGAGCTTGTGAATGAAATTGGGATATCCTTTGTGTTATACGATCGAGCTGGTTACGGAGAAAGCGACCCAAATCCGAAACGTTCGTTGAAGAGCGAAGCCTACGATGTCGAAGAACTGGCGGATCGGTTACAGATCGGATCCAGGTTTTATTTGATCGGAATCTCAATGGGTTCGTACACTGTTTGGAGTTGCCTTAAACACATTCCTCAAAGGTAAACAAAACTAATATGTCGACTAAATAAATTTACTTATTATAATGCTTAAAAGTCAGTCTTCCAAGTCAAGACACATGTTGTAAAAATATTTCCTTCAAGATTGGCCAAATTTGTCAGAGAATTAACACGTTCAAATTCATATTGTAGGATCAATTTTTGTTTTGAAACTTTTTGACAAAAAGCTCATAACAATAACTGATGCTTTATATTTAAACCTTCACTATAGTCTAGTCTATAGCACGTACACAGCTGTTTTTTTTCTTCTTCCTTGTCGCACCAATAATTGTACCCAACTAACACAGTCTATGCAACACCTTAGTCCTGTTTTAGTTTGCTTTTTTTTTTCCTTTTCTTTTTTTTTTTATATATTATATCTCATTATAAAAAAAACTTGTTATTCAGGATGGTTGATTGGATCTAATTAATTTTGATTTGATTCGGTTTCGATTAATTTAGACCTTATGAGTAGTGTAATTTCTTGGATTCGAACTCATTGATCCACATTATGCTGTTATCGAATGAATTTGACAAAAATAGGAACACAAATTACAAATGCAAGAATAATGTGTTTGTTATATTAGTTACCATCAAATTTATGGATTGTTCACAAATAAATGAAACTGAACAGGCTAGCAGGAGTGGCAATGGTGGCTCCGGTGGTGAATTATAGATGGCCGTCGATTCCAAAGAGTCTGATGCAAAAAGACTACAGAAGAGAAGTGGCGAAATGGTCACTTTGGATCGCAAAGTATTTTCCGGGACTTCTACATTGGTTAGTGACTCAGAACATGTTCTCTACAACTTCGATGCTAGAGAAAAACCCTGTTTACTTCAATGACCAAGACATCGAAGTCCTCAAGCACACCAAAGGCTTCCCAATGCTCACGAAGGTTACTATTATTACTCTTTTCTTGAAGCTTTTCTCGATATATTTCATTAATTTCTAAATTATTGTCTAACTTCTAAGTTCTAATTTATCACCAAATGTACGTACCCAATATTATCCATGACCTGATCTAGGAGAAAAAAAATTCAAAGCCATGTATTTACAACCAATTAAATAAGAAATTATACTATAGTTAAATTAATTATTTTAGTGTTAGTGTTGCCGATTGTTATTATAAACTGGGTTTTTGGGTTCTAGACGACAACAAAAAAAAATGTGATACTGAAAATAAGCATCTATCTATGGGGAAATATATAGAATTTACTATTTGAATAAGTTTTGGGCTATCAAGAGTCATGTTACTTCAATTTGTTTCTGACAAATTCCATCAGGCTTATTTTTAGTTACAAAAATAAAGTTGTAGCAAAATCTGATAACCTTCATAATTTTTCTAAATTTTAGTTTATGAATACTCTCATATAGTCATATATATTAAACACATGTGTCCACAGGAGAAGTTACGAGAACATGGCGTCTTCGAAACGCTAAGAAGCGATTTTTTGGTAGCCTTCGACGAGTGGGACTTCGACCCGGCAGACCTACCCAACCCGTTTTTGTCTGAACCCAAAAATATCTCATCTTCTGTTCAAATATGGCAAGGCTACGAAGACAAAGTGATACCGTTTCAGCTGCAAAGATGTTTGTGCCGCAAGCTACCATGGATTAGGTACCATGAGGTCCCTAAAGGAGGCCACCTGATCGTGCACTACGATGGAGTCTGCGATGCGATTTTAAAATCACTTCTTTTAGGAGAAGATCTCCCAATGTACAAACCAAAAACTGTGATTATTGAGCCAGTTTAGAGACTAAGTCATTGTTTCTAATTTATTCGTTTTCTTGCTTGATTCGTTGATTTTGATTGACAAACATTGAATTTGTGTTTGTAAAATATTTGTGTTTTTGACATAGTATTTGTTTTATCCACTAAAAGAAAAGGTAAATTCTCTATAGCCATTTTTGTCCTAAATTCATCTCAATGACTGTTTTAGATGGATTTTGATCCGTTAATATATGATCCTCTCCTAGTCAACATATTGATCTATTATAGTTAGTATATAATAAATTTAAAGTGTTTTTTCCAATAAAATATAGATTTAATAACACAGGCACGAAAACCAAGGAGCCGCTACTTCCACAAGATGAGCTTTTTCCACCAGCGACGTTTCTCCGGCAATCTCCTTTCCTGATCTGTTTCGCTTTGCTAAGGTGAGATTTCTCGGGTGATTCTCTTATCCGGTGACGTAACTGTTTTCCGGCGAGATTCTTCACACGACGAGATGACTTCTTCCTTGATTCTGTCGATTTCGAGCCACTCTCGCTGCTTACCGATGTCTTCGGTTGATTTCCTCCGCTTGAGGCCCCCTCGTGCACCACCGCCGGAGCCTCTTTCTCCGCTGACTCCACCGGAACCACCGGATCCACCGGACCCTCAGATCTGCTTCTCCTTTGGTGAATCTCTTGTCCAGCCGCTGAATCTCTCCTCCTTCAGAGCGTGTGACTTGTTCATCGTCCCTCTCTCCTCCACACTGGGCTTTCCGTCGCCGACTGATGCCCTCACCTTACTTCACCAGATGTTCCCTCAGGTATGCTCTTACTCGCCCTCTAAACCTTCTTCTAAGTCGGGAAGGTCATGGATGTTGGTTGAGTTTGCGGCTCTGTTTTTGTGGTATTTGGATGAAGTTATGGACTTAGATACTGTTGTGTCTACTTTAATGCTCTCTTGCATTAACCTTATTGCTTTGATGCGATCATTTACCGCAGTATGCGGATCCTATCTCGATTTGGCTTTGTTAAAACTTGTCTTGTGGCAGCTTGGACAAAGTTCTTTGAATCTATACAACCGACCAGTTCATCTGGTTCATCGGGGCTTTTGTAGCTCTCATCTCTCCTTTATGGAGCCTTTATTCCTTCCATATACTTCACTTGTGTTTAGTGGTAGTGTTACAGGGAGCATTGTGTTAACTGTTCTGCTTGAAGTAGAAGCGGGGATTGTTGTTCAAGACTGTTCTCGTTCAGCATTTGTTGACTGTTTAACGTTTGTGTCTTTGAAGTTTCCTTTCCCAAAATTCCCTCTTGTTTGGAGGGGTTTGGATGATCAAGACTTGTCGGTATTGCAAAGTTCTTCCTCCCGACTGATGGTTATTATGGATGCGATCTATCAAGAAACTGCTGAGATTGTACTTGTTTGTTGGTCTCTTATGTTCTCTTCCTATGATTTGTATCTTATCTATCCTTTGCTTAGCCATCTTTTGATGGTTTTCTTTGGCTTTTGTTGCCTTTATTTCTTTTGTTTTGGATGTATTTCCTCTCTTGTTAGAGGTTGAAACTCTTTTTATCTTAATGAAAGTGAAGTGTTTGACCAAAAAAAAAATATAGATTTAATAACACTTCACATATTAAGCTAATTGATAATCTAGCTTATTATCTCAACCTAACGCCCAACTTGTTAAGAATTTCAATGCACTTTGTAACATTGTAACAACCTCTAGATCGTGATATATTACAAAAAAAAATCTTTCAATTAGGTCGTTTGGCTGAATTTGCTTGTATCTTTGTTTGATAAAGTAACGGCCGATTATGATTTAGTCCATGCCGAGTTTCAGGAGAAAGTAATCGTGATTTCTGGCGGAAACAAACAAAAGAATTAAAGTTTCTTAAAAAAAAACTAACGTCTTATGAAAATAGTATTAGGTAAAAAAAAAAAAATTTGTCAAGAAGCTTCGTTAAATAAATTAATTTGAATATCAAAATATTTAGTTTTATATGCTTAATAATTTTATCAAAATTAGATAACAACAAAAATTAGATAAATATCAATGTTTTGGCTAGTAAAAGTGAATTAGTTTGATTTTACTCCATTTAAAAATATTGAAAAATTACCTGATTAATTATTTATTAAACATACATTTGGATGTAAATTTCAATCCATAAAAGTTGTCCACAAAACTTTCACAAATGTAGTTGCTGAAAAAAGGCCCGATGGTTATATCACAAATCTAGATTTGTCCCCAAAGCTGAAACTAGATGTTACCATAGGTTAATAAAAATTGTTTTAAGTTAATATTTTTTAAAAATAAATCTTTAATTTATTCAGTAATTTAAATTAAATTTACTTAAATAATACGTACCACAACATCTACACACAAAAAAATAATGTTACCCATCACTTATTTTTTATCAACTATTACCCATCAAATTTTTTTATAAAATTAAATCATTTTTTGTAGTAACTCAAAACATGTATCTGCAGTTTTCACTACATATTTTTTTACATGTTACCAACCGAAGCCATAGCTTATCAGTCATAAATTCGTATCCCAAATTTCTACATGTAAATACATGTCTTTAGTTCTGTCTCTCTTTTTACGCTTTTGTCAAATTCATGTCTTATTTTGATTCTATTATTCATTACTTTCTATTAACTGATGCTATTATTCATAATATTTTCAAGACTGTAAAAACTGATATAAATTTTGGATTAATTACTACCATTAACAATCTTCAACAACAAAATAACATTTTCTAATTTATTTTATATTTTAAAAAGTTAAACGTTATTTACTTCTTCACATTGCCCTGACATCATCTAGTTGCAGCATATGTGAAAGCAAGCAGCACTTATTTACGCCAATACATCTAAATTTCTTTGTTTGTATTGTGTTAAGGTTGTAGCTTCAAGAAAACGCTTATAACCTTCTAGAAGATATATTCCATGCATATACGTCATATTGTAAAACATTTCAAATGTATTGTAAACGTGTAGAATATCTACTGTAAATCTTGCAATATAAAACTATTGTGTTAAAAAAAAAAAAGACACTCAAACAAACGTTTCCGATAGAATTCAATGAATAGCCAATTAGCTACGAGGTAAAAATCCCGTATTAGAGTGAAAAAATAAGATAACACAATTTCGTAAGAAGAATATAAGATAGATTTTTAGCAGAACGTTTGAGACAAGTGTCATGGACGTGTCAATCGGTAAACAAAGAGGCAAAATAATAGAATCCAGATTCGACGTACCATATTAATCAATGTCAAAATATTTTATTTTAAATTTGGTAGCTTTTGTCAGTTACAATTTACACTCTTCTACTTCACTACTACTCCAATAAACGTGTTTTTATAATTAAAAAATGAAAATAAACATCACAATCGCATGCATGCATATTGCATATATATATCTACACCATTGTAGACTCCGCCTCTTCTTCACTTTAAAAGTATCAGTTTCCACTGACACAATCCTAAACTATTTACCTTTCTTCTTCTTCTTCCTTCTTACAACTTTTTTTTTTCAAGGTAACAAACCTTATCTTTTTCTTTTTTTTTTGTATTACTTTGGTAACATCTGTTTCCTATATATGAATGCATGTTAACAATTTCAAGATTTCTAGGTGTTCAGACGATGTCTGCTGTTTTTGAAACGGAGACTTCAATCTTCCATATGTACAACCACGACCTCCCGCAAACGCAAATGCAAACGTTTGTTCAAGAACCCGTGGAGGAGGCACCGGTTGCTAGACAAAACTCGATCTTGTCGCTAACTCTTGACGAGATTCAGATGAAAAGCGGCAAGAGCTTCGGGGCGATGAACATGGACGAGTTCCTTGCGAACTTGTGGACGACCGTTGAAGAAAACGACAACAACGGAGGAGGAGGAGGAAGTGTGGCTCACCACGGGGAGAAGCCGGCGGTGCTGCCACGGCAAGGTTCGTTGTCCCTCCCGGTTCCTTTGTGCAAGAAGACCGTGGACGAGGTTTGGCTCGAGATACAAAACGGTGTACAACAGCATCACCGTTCGTCAACTTCCCGTCAAAACTCCGACGAAGATATCCGCCGGCAACAAACCCTTGGTGAGATCACTCTCGAGGATTTTCTTGTTAAGGCTGGTGTTGTACAAGAACCATTGAAGACAACTATGAGGATGTCCAGTGCTGATTTTGATTATAATAACCCGGAGTTTGGAGTCGGTTTACATTGTCAGAACCAAAACAATTACGGTGATAACCGGTCGGTTTACAAAGAAAACCGGCCGTATTACTCGGTTTTGGGAGACTCTTCAAGCTGTATGACCGGGAATGGGAGGATCAGTAATAATCAGTACATAACCGGTTTAGATGCTTTTAGGATCAAGAAACGGATCATTGACGGTCCACCTGAGGTTTTGATGGAGCGGAGACAACGCCGGATGATCAAAAACCGCGAATCTGCGGCTCGGTCTCGTGCCAGGAGACAAGTAAGTCGGAGTTAATTATGAACCAAAAAAAATATAGAAACTGCACTTTGTATAACATGAACTAGGGTCATTTCGTTAAATCCGTTTTGCAATTTTTATTTCTTTTTGGTTATGTTAATATGGCTTCACTCGTTATAGGCTTATACTGTGGAATTGGAGTTGGAAGTGCACAACCTTACCGAAGAAAACACGAAGCTGAAGGAAACTGTGGTAATTTTTAAGTTTCTTTTTAAACATTGTTATAATTCCACAACTAGCTAGTGTTCGCCAAATTTCTTATTTGAAAAATAATATCATATTAACCATTTTCAATTTATTTATACTTTTTTGTATTGCTAGGAGGAGAATGAGAAGAAAAGAAGACAAGAGGTAATTAACATTCCAATCTCCATTTGTACTAAAACGGTTACTTAACGAATATAGATTTATCATCATATTGGATTTATGTGTGGTATTGTTGGATTCAAAGTTGACTTTATACTAGGAGTTTGCATGGGTTTTGTAAAGAGCGTTATAAAGTTAACAATATCGTTATCCAACAAATATTTTACAAAATTAATGCGTTTTGTTTTGGAAAACTTTAATGATAATTAATTAATGAATTGGCATATATGTAGATAATAAATAGAAGCAAACATGTGACAAAAGAGAAGAGCGGAGACAAATTGAGAAAGATTCGGAGGATGGCTAGCGCCGGGTGGTAGATAAGAAAGATATCAGATATGAGAGTTTGTGTAATTTACATATTATATTGGTCATTTCAATCTATACAAATGTATAAATACTTATATATCTATTTGTGTATATGATCATCTATTTATATATATACTCATAAATAACGTATCTCCGGGTACTTATTTTCCTTCTTATGAAAGTGTGTAATGGTTTGAAAACTGAATTGAGTCTTTGTGTGTAAATCTGAATAAGAGATAAATTAGTTAATTTCGTTACTAAAAGTTACATCAATCTGTCATCCCCTTCTTCATCAATCTTAAACTGCAACTCCTCTGCTTCTTCATATTTTTCTTCTCCTCTAAATCGTTAGCTTTCTCCTTGTCGTCAGTACCACCGTTGCTGCTTTCTCCTTGCTGTCACCACCGCCGTCGCTGCTTTCCTTCAATCTCTCCAACTCCTTTCAAATCAGAATCAGATGAAATTTGTGATTTTGTGATACCTATAGGAAAACTGCTCCTCAAGTGAAAACCATTATACCATCACCACTTGATTTAAAAAGACAAACTTTTGTGAAACAAAAAAAAATATAATCTAATAATTTTCTTAGAAATTAAAATAATTTTTTGTTGTCAAATGAAAAACCAATTAAATGAGAAGATAAAAGAAACCCCAAAATAGAGTTCAACTGAAATGTTCAAATTCAACCAAGGAGGAGAAGAATAGTATTATTACAAAACCATAAGAGATTATTAAAAGAATAAAGCTCTAAAATTTGGCTTCTTGATTTCCTTCAAATTCTTCAAAGTCGAGGTACTGTTAATCACACCATACATCGTCAAGTTTTGACACCCGAACAAGTCAAGATACTCTAGTTTTGGACATTGTTTACAAATACTAGCAAGTGCTTTATCAGTTTTTGTTAAGAATCGAAGTTCCAGGTGCTTAAGTTGTTGCATATGACACCTAATCGCATGAGGATCAACACTCCCTATAGGAATGATAGGTAGATTCTCCATGTAGTTTTCAAAAGACTCGAACCTCGAGACCTCGGATAGTGCCGTAAAATTTTGTTTTATAATCTGAAGATTCTTGCAGTTCTTACCAAACATTTCCATACACCCAGAAGATAATGCATAAGAGCAGCTGATATCAAGTTCCATGATCTTAGGGCACTTTAAAGCTATCTTTTCCATTGATTTATCTGTAACATTTGGGCAATGCTTAACCCAAAGTACCTCAAGATGAGGGCATCTACAATTAAGGTCAATGAAACAATATGGAATTTGATAAGATTTTCATATACCGAGAATATTTTCAAATTAAGAAGTATGAGTTTCCATCTGATCTCGAAATAAATTTGTTGGGTGGATAGGATCACATAACTTAAATATTACTTCAAGACATTCAATGCATGATACCATTCTAATATAATTAGATCAAAACTTTTATGGAATCAAGCAAAAATATAAAATATCATATTTTTCCATAGACGTACCTATCAGCGACATACAAGAGAGATTCATCTGTGCAGTGCCTCACCCGAATCTCTTTGAGACTGCCCTTACTTCGTTCAACAACAGACATGAGCATGCAGTCGACTTTTTTCGAAAATTCAAAACTCCACCGGTTGCATGTTTCGGTGGAAGTTAGAAACCAAGTTTCAAGATCAAATACCGAGTTGAGCAACGGGTCTTTGCACACGTCCACGGTCCATCCACGTCTTGCAAACCAACATAGGTGCATTCCACCTTTGTTCCATGCTTGTTGTTGCGAGATTTAGTACCCCGACATACCGGTATAAACCAAGGCAAACCGGATTCTTAATTAACTCAGAAATTCACTCAAATCAGCGATTTGGGCTTTCGAATGAAAGCCCAACGAATTTGACAAGTCCAGAAGAATCAATTAACCGACTTCCAGATCGCCCTACGGCCGACCTAACGGAGAAAAATAAACTTTCCTAAAATCAGTTCGAGTTCTAAGGAAAGTAGACATATTTTGTAATCTAAGACAATATATAAATAGATTGGATTCCTCCTCCTTGTAAAGTATCTAGCAATTAATACAAAAACCCTAACTTCTTCCTAAAGAGATTTCAATCCCTTTTTGTTTCTCAGCTTTGATCCGATTTTTGAGAGAGAGTTCTTAAGTGAATTTGTTTTCCCCATCAAACGAATTCATTGTGTGAAACCCAGTTTCTACAATGCTCAACCGTGAGAATATATCGATGAGACATTCCCAAGTCAGCTCAGTCCAGTCAGGGATGAGTTCTGCTCCCAACTTTGCATTTGCTTCGCGTTGTTGACTTCCATGAAATTCAAAGCTTTGACGAAATAGAGTTCTTTCAGTTTGACTGATGTTAAACAATAACAAAATATAAGAGAAATGGAAACTAAAAAGCAAATATACAAAAATGCTTTTGGTCAACATATATTCTCTAGTCCTCTATGAAACATTTATTTTAACACAGTTTTTTTTTTCTACTAAATACAAATCTACATAATAAACTAAATAATCAGTTGACGACACAATTTTATGAATTTAGTAGCTGAAGGATGAAGGTTTTGAAAACATGTAAAGATTCAAAATTTAGATCTCTTTATTCGGTATTATTTTAGTACTGAAATCTTGAACCAAAACATGTAGATTTCTTTTCTACTTTATACAAAAATATCTTGTACAAAGTCAAAATAAATTCAATTATCCCAATAATACGGAGAAAATAATGTTGTTGAAGATACTGAAAAAAAGCAAAGATTTACCTCTAGCGTCGCCGCACAGATTGGAGAAGGAGAGTCGAAAACTTGTCCCAACTATTGAATAGGGTTTCAAAAGGGAGAGGACGATTCATTAAAAGGCTAAATGTATTTTTCTACATTGGGTTCGACGTATGGAAAAGCTCAATACCATTTGTAAGTAACTTCAAAAAGAACGTCTTGCAGGCCCGTTTTGTAAGAGTAAAATTTTTGGGGGTCAAATTTAGATTTTATAACATAAAAGGCTTACACCTCATGAGAAATTGATCACAAAGCACAAATCTGAATATAGCTAGAAAAACATGACAACATTTTTTGAATACGGCATGAACTAGGAGAAAAACTCTAAGAAAGAGGCACTTAAACAACTTGTATTTTAGCTTGGCTTTAAGCAACACAAGATAAGCCAATTTCTCTCAGACACGGTTATCAAGATACTTTCCGCAACCAAGCTACCCGGCGCTGGTGAGGTCTTTGGCCGCCAGCGTCGGGACAAAATCGATCAATCTCTCGCTCAGTTCTTCTCTGTTTTCTCTAGTGTAGCTCTTTCTAATTTTTTTCCCCAACTTGTTATTTTTTTTAACCCTTTCCAAACCCTAATAAAACCTATCTCAAATCACACCAGTGAAAACCGTCTGTGTCCGCCGATCTGCTACTCACCGGAGAGAACCTCTTCACAAAGCTCGGACACCAACCATACTCTTTCCTCACCGTGGCTCTTTCAAGCGAAACTAGGATTTTCCCCAGTGGACCTAGGTTCCATCGCCGATCCAAACCGAGGTCACCGGCTGTTCCCGCCAATCTTTAAATCACCGGAGTTGCGCTTTGCAGCACAAACCCCTCCATTAGTCCCGGGAAGCCGCCACATCTCTGTTTCATCTTGGCAATCGGTTTCAAAGTTATTATTTTCTCCAGTGGACCTAACTACCAATGACGATCTTTATCACGGATACCGCACGATGCCGCTGCTCTCTCAATCACCGGAGAAGTCTCCTGCACCGCAGATCTCGCTGCAGCTCTCGGACGGTGACCTTTCTTGACATCCTGCGCGGCTCCTCCTGCTGAAACTAGGGTTTTCCCTAGTGGACCTAGTCTTCAGCTTAGGCCCATTAAGCCAAAAAAGCCCTGAGGCCTTCAAATCTTACCAAATAGGCTTCAATAGCGTCTCACAGCCTAACTCCTCACTGCCTATGAATCACCATTGCCTTGATCTGATCTGTTTCCCGATAACTGATGGTCGAAGAATCCATCGGTGAAAGGTAACACCAGCTCTGCTTTGGCTACTCATACATCCTATACAGAACCTGACTTTAGATGTTTTTAGGGGCTTGCGGTTTGAGGATGAATCAATATGGTTCCCTAGTTTATGCTTCTCGATCTGTTCTAGCACTAGTGATAAATTTGGCTTTGAATTGCTCATTGACGATTATCACTTAAGCTGGTCACCTGATGATTCAAAGCATCTTTTTCGTCCCACCCCTACCACTCGGATCCCAGACCAACTAACTTTTAATGCTAATTATCGATATGATCCAATCATCATGCTTTGTTTGGTAAAGCAATATTGTCCTGACTATAAAACCATAGTCTCCCAGCCGTTCGCTAAGAACACCTTTTCAACGTCATTAAGTCTTTGCTTGACTATGACCAACTTGTCTACCATTGAGCTACTCATGGAAGACCTCTCAACAAACCTTGATCTCACATGTGGCAACCTGCTATCTAGCTTTTGCTTCAAAGCTCTCTTGGACTCTTTATTGATCTATTTTATCTTTCCTTGTTTGGCATTGGGGAGTGCCTCTTTTGTTGTATGGTTTAAACTTTTGATCTTTGAATCCTCTTCCTTGTATTTTGTTTAGAAATGAATGAAATCAAGTGTTTGACAAAAAAAAAAACAACTTGTATTTTAGATGAGTCGTTTTAACTCATTAATAATACCATTTGAGATGATGAGGAAAATAAGAAACTTCTGATTTGGGACCAATACAAGAACTTGAATACTAGAAATTATAATCAAAATCGATGTTAACATTGAATTTTCACCTATTTTCATTATCATTTTAATAAGTTTTTAATAAATATTTAGTGCGGTTTTTATGCTTTTTGACCACATTTCCACCGTTTGTACTTTTGTAGTCTAAAATATCTTTTATATAGATAAACGAAGAGAAAACAAAGCAAATCAAGTGTTTCGCGAATCAGAACATCTTTCATGTGGACGAAATGGCTACCTACCCCCATTCTTAGTCACATTTGGAGCCATAATTGATTGATCAAACATCTAATATATTAAAGGAGAAGTCGAGAAAGCTCACAACCATTCTCACAAAAAATTACGTCGTTTACCCTTAATGAAAAATACCCCTGAAAAATTTTCGGACAAGCTTTTGTTCTCTATTTAGGTTGCTGAAATGCACCACATTCATCCTCAGACTTAAGATTACTAATTTGCCATTAATGAGATTCAAAACTGGACCTTTTTACCCTTCAATTAATTAGAAAATTATAAAAGTTTAAATTTCTTAAATATCTAATCTATATAATCGTCAAAACATGATTTTATAAATTTTAAAACGCTAAAACCTAAACTAATGGGCTTTATATAAAACCCAAACAACATATACCGACCTATTCGAAACCCTAAATTTATAGTTTGTTAACTAATATATAAATATGTACAACCCTAATTATTCTCCATAATCCGAAATCTTTAAAACAGAGAAAACCCTAATTTTCTCTCATGTTCTTGAAATTATATATGTATTATAGTCTTGATGATCCTTTATATGGTTCTTCGTATTCGTGTTCGTGTTCTAATGATTCATATCCTTTTTCTGTAGTATTTGTTTGGAACGCAAGTTCGAGCATTACCAAAACTTTGTGTATGGTTCATTACTTCTTATATTATATTGTACAGGTTTCTTGATTTATTTAAAGTTTTGTAAAAACGATTATACTAATTCTTATGTTTCAGGTGAGTTAGTAGATGGTCGTGATCTTAGTTCTATGTTCCCGCACAAGAAATTGAGGTATTTTATTTTTGTATACTTTAAACTTTATTCTTTATATTTTGATGATGCTAAATAAAAAGGCTTATGTTTATAGTTGCAGGAAAGCTTCTGAATATGATCATATTAATGAGAGATGTTTGGTAATTTAAATAGTAAACTAATCTATCATCGTTATTAAATTTTATTTATGTGTTTGTGGCTCTAATAAATGAATATAAATGAATAGGTGGAGGTGGTGAGGACTATCGAACATAATTATTTGAATTTTGCATCTTCATCCATGCTAAAAGGTATGATGCTAAATTTTAAATTCTTTTTATTAATATATTTCTAATGATTTGATTAAATTAAAACATTGTTTAGATGAATCTACCAATGATCGTATGGTAAAAAACAGGTATTTTTTTTACATTCTATAAGAAAATTATATATATATATATATATATATATATATTTGATTCAGAAAATCATATTAACATTTGTAGTTACTGATTATTGTTGCAGAGAGACTATGAATGGTGCTAATAATATCCCAACATTTACGGTATATTTTTAAATAAATGATTTTGTTATTGTTTTAAATTAATTACTCTTATTTTTTCGGATATAACATCATTTAGTGTGATTAATCAACAGATTAGAGATGCAGAGTCAGCAATACAACGTCTTTCGGCTATTGTTCGGTAGTAAATTTATATTAAAAGGCAGATTTGACCCTAATTCTTTGTTTGAATCATCTTCTAACGTTTGTTACTAATTTTTTTATTTGGTATTAACACGGAAACAATTTGTGTTTAAAAGTTATCCTGATACTAATATTTTAATAAAACATTTTACTAGCGTTTTCGTAAATCTTGATCCTAACCCTATTTTTGTTAATATCTGCAGAGAAGCTATTGATCGCAAAGAAACAGAGTCGTTTCCTTTCCATTTAAAATACACGGTAATTATCTTAAAATATTCTCAATAAAATTCCATTAGATATAAAATATGACATTGTTATTATTTTAAAAATAGAATGCGTATGGAAGAAGAAATGATTGGTATCGTTGCAAAAAATCAGGCGTGAAGAGAGGAGATGAACAAAATTTAGAGAATAGTATGATGAATGTAATGAGATCTTATAATCGTATTTTTTGGATATTTTTTTAGATGGATATTTTATGAAATAGAAAAAATTCAAGGATTATTTATTTTAATAATTAAAAATGTTGTACTATAATAATGACGACCAAATATAATAATAGTGAAATACAATTATAAACAATTCAAATGACCGGGTAACAAGGTTCTTGATGATTATGAAAGAATTAAATAAAATAATGAAATGCTATATTCATAACTATTATTAAGAAAAAAAAGTGATAAATATTATGTACAAAATTTTGAATAATATTGTTAAATTAATGTAAATAATCTGGAAGAAGAAATCCTTGGTGTCGTAGCTCATATTCAGGCGTGAGGAGAAGATAAGCATGATATTTAGAGAATAGTATGATGAATATTATGATATCCAATCGACCGGTTACTAAAGTTCTTGATTATTATTTAAATTTGAAAAACAAAATGCCATATTGATAGCTAATATTCTTTAAAATGTGATAATTATTATGTTCAATATTTTGAAGATTATTGTTAGGAAAATCTAATGTTGTTATTTTACGTAACGTAAAGTAGGGTGGATAATCTTAAGAGATATTCTATATTTAAAACAGAATAGGATATAGTGTATCATCACGATTTATGTAAAAATAGAAAATGTAAATACGCATTAAAAGCCGTAATGATAAACATTAAGAAGATTACTATTTATCTCTAAAATAAAGGGAAGTGTAAAGATATTAATGTCTGGAGATCTGTACAAATTAGTTAAATGATTTTCTAAACAAAAATTTTAAAATATCACTTTCGAAAAATAAATGTAAATTATGTATATATTAAATTGCATATATATATATATATACGTCTATTCGATTCTTTTGATTTCAACCTAAATCAAAGAAGAAAAAAAAAACAGAAAACTATGGTTAGGTATAGCCTTTTCGATGATGTTTTGCGTTTGAACTCTTCAAAATATGAATGGAAAATTCGTGTGAAGGTCTTGTGTCTGTGGGAAGAGAAAGGTCCAAGTTTGGAGATGGTTTTATCTGATATTAAGGTATTTACCTTATTCTAATTATAAGCTCATTATATATTTCAAACAACAAGCTTATATGCAATTATACCTGAAAGTAAAAATTACAAGTATTTTAGAATAATTTTTGACATATAAAATTGTATTATGCGATAATTATTAATCCTATGTTTTATTAGGGTGTAAAGGTCCAATGTTCCTTTCGTGGAGATGTTTATGATCGTTTTGTCTCAAAGTTCAAGGTTGGTGATTGGCTTGATTTTGAAGACTTTAAGGTTGTTGAGCAGAATGGTTCATGTTTGGCTACCACACATCGTTACAAAATTATAATTTTGTATAATACCAAGATCAAAGAGAATTCAATTGTTGGAGGGGAAGATTTCTATGATTTCGTCGATTTCAAACTCATTAATGATGGTACCCAATGTGAAGATTACTTAGTGGGTGAGCAATAATTTCGTTTTTAAAACATAAATTCAATAATTATTTATAAATCTCTGTATTTGAACTAATTTTAATTTAATACAGATGTCATCGGTGAGATTGTCAATATTGGGGAATTCAGCTGTAATTTCAGGAAACTGCAACAAAAAGATGAAATCAATATGTCAGAAAATCATCAGAAACATGTGGACGTAAGACAAAGTGATAATATCCGTGAGTTGTTTAAGTATTGCACTCGATTGGGTTCATCCAAGAAGAAAAACAATACTTTTCATGATCACTCAGAATCAGATTGCACAGTCTTTGAAGAATCTGATGATGACACTGATGTTGGAGATCAGGATGATGATGATTATATACAAGAAAGAAGTGATGAGGAAGATGATGTTTGTTATGATACAATGGATGAAGAAGAGGATGATACTGAAGAAGAAACTGATGTTGATGGCGAATACCAGTCAGATAATAGTGATAACGATGATCATAATGAGGATAAATATGTCCAAGATTTAGATGAGGATGAAAAGGTCGATGAGATACAAAGTACTGAAGAAATTCTGGAAATAAATAATAAAGCAGAGGATTACTCGATTAACCACAAAATATCTTTTGATCTACGTGATTTCAGGTAAATTATAATACTCATATATATATATATATGTTATACATAATAATAATCTGGAAATATATTGAAACATAATGTTTAAATTTTTGAAATTTTAGTGGAACCCTAATAAGGTGTGAATTATTCGAAACATCGGCTGCAAAGTTATATGATACTTTAAAAAATTTCCAGGGTGATCGCTTGGTTTGTGTTATTCGATGGGCTCTAATTGAAGTTTTCCAAGGTATACATAAATTTGATGATAGTTCCTGCACAGTTTTGATGATCAGGTATTAAAAGAATTGTTTCTCTTATAACTTTGCAGGACAAAGAAGTATATCTTCTACAGTTTGTACGCAAATAATACTCAATTCCCAAGTTCCTGAGGTGGCGAAGATGATGGAATTGTAAGATTATCCTATCTGTTCATGCTATATATTAAATTAAAATATTATAGAATAACGTTTATAATCTTCTTTTCATGTTTAAACTAAATGATTTATAGGAGACCAAGGAAGAGGACTCACAAATAGAAGACTCACTTCCTCAATTTTTTTTTGGCTTATTAGGGATATTATAGGGTTTTAACTATTATATATTTTAATACTATATGGATTATATTTATTTAAAAACATAAATTAAAGTTTTAATATATTTACAGAAATCGTTTTATGGTTAATTTAACCAAAATATTGTTCTTTTAACAATATTTTGATAAAAATAACGACATATAAAGTACTTTCAAAAAAATTGGAAAGACAGAGACTTTTAAGTTTCCAATAAAGTTTCAACAAAAACCGTAACAAATATATGATAGTCCAATGCATGATAATAAAAAGATGTCAGCATGCAAGTTGAAAAAATACAAAGTTAGAACTTCAATTTGAAATTTAGAGTTTCAACCGTCCAATTAAAAATTAAAAATAAATTATTTTGAAAAAATAAAAAACATTGTTCATTCTTATCGAACAGAGACTCATGCAGCTTTCTCTGTGTATATCACGGGTTTTAATACAATCCACATAAATCTAGAACTCTGATTTTATAATCTTATCTTTTTTGGAGTTTTAATATGTGAACTTCAAATAAATTATTAAAGTGTTTGGAACTTCTCACTGAGACTTCTCTTTGCTTCTAAATACACACAACACCAAAAAAAAAAAAAAAGGATGGTGTTGTACTTAAAAGATATGAATCCTACGTTACATAACCCAAAAGTTGCTGTGAAAATTCTTAGAGAATGGCCACCCCAATTCATTTAAGGACAGCCTTTTTATCAAAGTTTGATTTTGGTAGACGAAAGGGTAAATCTTCATCCCCTTCCCCGTAATTTTCACATATCAGATGAGTTATACAACATAAATAAATCAATGAAATGCTATAATGTGTTTTAATTATAGGGAAATAGGATTGATGCCAAGAAAGATGCAGAACTCTATTTAGACAGTTACTATGGAAAGATCAAGGAAGGAGACTGGTACGAGATTTCTGGATTTTTAGTGATTGAAGGTTAACAATTATTCCAAAACTCAAACCACCCGTTTGAGATTCTGATCCAGGTTCAAATAAAAATGACTCCAATATATCCTCGAAGTACTGACAATTTTATCCTTCTGTATGATGCATTGAAAATGCAAAATTCGACGCCTGACGAGAAGAACTGTTGTGTAGGTAAGCTTTAATATTCATTTTATCTTAAAAATTTCGTCCTTATCTGATGATATTCTACTTTAAAGATGATGTCTTTGTTTTGAACGTTTTCTAATTTTTTTTTATATTGGAATAATCTTATTTTCTAGATGCCATAGGCATGTTGAAACATGTGAACGAGACTGTGGTTGGAGCAGCTAGCTATAAATTCATTTCTCAATTTTTCTTATTTTATTAACTTTACTATTGTTGTTTTAGACGTTATAAAAATAATTTGATGAAACTTTGGACATAAATATTCGTGTTTACTTATGTTTGGAATTTTCATTATTTTTGTCATTACAAGTTAATTCTAATATCACTGTTTTACTAATATAAATATCTTTAAAAGTAGTTTGAAAAAAAAAATCTATCTTAAAAGTAGTATGAGTTAATCCTGAGTAAACTTTATTATTTTAAATTTCGTCAGTCTATAACGAATTTTCTTGGGTAATCTAGATGGGCCTGATCTTAATAGACGTCAATACGAAAGCCTTCACGGCTGTTAAAACTAATATTTAACCATTCTATGTCTCTGTAATAATATTGTGACCTTTTGTTTTCCCCTCTCAAGAAAGAAGAAAAAAAGGTTTGTTGTCATCCATAACCTTGTGGTAAGATCTCAATCGTTATTTACTTAATTTTTTCGTTTCCTGAGTTCTTAGGTTAGAAGTTAAAATTTTTTCATATATATTTTCAGAATTTGAGATGGAAGGTGGAAGTTCTAAGAAACGCAAAGAGCTCATGTCAGATTTCGAATGGGAAGATGGAGCAATCGAGACGGTTAAACAAGCGTTTCAAAAATCGAGAGACGTGGTACTAAAGGAAACGACAAGACATTTCACTGCGATCCTTTATATGTTGAAAGAGTATATCAAGAAAAAAGAAGAATCTGTTGGCTTAAACTATCAGCTTGAAACAATCGATGCTCAGATCTCACTAATAAACGATATCTTGGAGAGGCAAATCGACTTGGTTGAAGAGCGTAACAGGCTAGAGGATGTTAGGGTTGTTATTGAGAAAGATGAAAAAGAATGTGTTGTTCCTAATATTGATTGGGATAAACTTCGTGTTCCGTTTAGTGGTTAACAATATTAAGAATTTTATCTTAATCGTTTGCTGTTCTTGAATATTTTTATTTTTATTATCTGACATAAAATATAATTGATACTTTATTTTATTATTCTAAAACCTAACAATTCGTTAAAGCGATAATATAAAATAGAGATATTGACCTAATTACGAAATCTAAAATTTAGTTTAAAGTTATTCTTATAAATCATAAATAAACATAATTTAGGGGGTGTATTCAACTTGACATTTTAAGTGATTTGTGTGAAACTTACAAATCCTATATTATTCAATCATGTATTTTAAAAAGTCTATTAAAATCCACTGTTATTGAACTGATGATTTAAAAATCTACTTTAAAATCCACTGTTATTCAAAATAGTTTGTGGATTTGGATTTTAATGATTTTTGAGATTCTGGAGGATTTAGGTGGGATTTGTTTAGTTAAAAATAGAGAAATCCAAATCTCATGGTTTTATATGGGATTTGAAAGAGTTTTACAATAAATCATATCAACTTCCCTAAAATCTTTCAAAATTCCAAATTTTCTAAATCCCATCAAATCTTCCAAAATCATGGTTTCAATACACCCTCCTTAGTCTTGGACTTCAATATTTTCCAAAAATGTACATGGTTATATAGTTCCTATATTCACTGAATGAGATATCTATACAAATATTTAAAACTTTTTAAAATCGTATGTTTCTAAAAAGATTAGGTAAATATAAAAAGTTTAGGTAAATATAAAAATATATTGATGATTACTGAAAAATGAATATATACCATCGATTTTATCTAATGATAAAGGAATATTGAGTTTTGACAATATCATAAAATGCAAAAATTCCAAAAAAAAAAAATGTATTATGTATATATATATTTTTGTTAACAACTTTATAAAATCGAGATCGTAGGTTTAGTTTTACCATAAGATTTTTTCTCCTTTTATAAACATGGCATGCCTTCTGTCCGATCCTATTAAAAAAAAAACGGGAAGAGAGACTATTTTTATGATGTGGATGACCTAAACCCTTTCATTCATGAATGGACGATTAACGTCAAAATACTGAGGAAGTTTGAGGTCTGTCATCCTATTTTCAAATCAACAGACTTGATTGTAGTTGATGATAAGGTAATTTTACAGTACATATCCCGTTTGATAAATTTCAAAAAAAAAAAAAAATGTTGCTTATATATTTTTTAATGTAGGGTAAAAAAATTCGAGTGACGATGCGTCCTCCTTATCGTGACATATTTTTAAACGATCTGGAAGAAGGTGACTGGATAATGTTATCAAGATTCTCACTAACCATGGTTGATGGGGATTTTAAGTTAACTGATCATCGTTTTATAATACATTGGGGAGACAAGACATGGTTTAGAAAAATTAATCCTTTGTCTTCCAAGCAGTTTCATTCTTTTGTATCATTTAATGATATCAAATGAGGGAAATTATACCCTGATTATTGTGTAGGTGAGATTAAAAAACTATATTATAAATTTACAAATACCTGTTAATTACATTCTAATAGAAATTTTATGAACAGACATTATTGGAAGAGTGTACACTGTTGGAAATCGTTTTGATGAAGGTCCCCCATATAAAAAATGGGATGAGTTGTACGTCGTTTTGGAAAATATTGAGCAAGTCGTTCTATTATCAAAATTTGATTTAATAATACAATCGTATTCATTAATGTCTCTAATTGTACAGAACGTATAATTGTAGGTTTGAACGATTATCATGTCGTTTACCAAAAGACTACGCGAATGTCTTTTTCAATAACTGGATACATTGTGATTTTGATATCATATGTGTGTTACGTTTTGCCAAACTTGAGACTATCAAAGGTTTGTATTATTTCTACATATTGAAAATATTATTGCTTAGAATATAAAAATATGTTAATAAAATATATATTGTTAATGTAGATACATGGATGGCAACAACAATGCACAATTGTACAATGGTCATGATCAAACCCAAATGTTCTCAAGTCACGCAGATGTTTGAGGATTTTGCCTTAATGGAGAACTGATATTAAGAAATTTTAAAGTGTAATTTGATATGTCATAAAATATCTATGATATTTGAGCTTGGATATTAATTTGATATTTTAAATTTACGAAATTATCTTTTTGGTAATTATCATATAATAATCTTATTTTGAAGTAATTCTCAGAGAGATTTGTATTAATAAATTAATTGACATTAAAATTGTTTGAATTTAATTTAAATAAATTTAAACTAAGCAAAACAAATTATAGTATGATCTAATCAATGAATTATATTGTATCAAATATATAAATATTTATATAAATACTAACAATTAATTATGGTAATTATATAACAATTATGAAGATAATATAGAATATTAATATGAAATTAAATCTATTTTGTAAAAAGGTTTGCAATCAGGTTCAAAAAAAAGAAAAAATATATATATGTATATAATATAAAAAAAATATTTGGAATTTTTTATTATCTCGAAATCTTTGTGTTGATAACATAATTTGGAATGTAAATATCTAAAAAATATTGAATACTTATACAAAACGGAATTTTTACAAAAATATCGAGAAACGTAACAACAATGATTTAGTAATTAATCATTATTTTACAAATACCATTAAATTTTTGACGATGATAAATATTATGAATATTTGACAATATCTTTAGATGTAAATATTCCAAAACAGAATTCTGTATTATGAATATATAAATACGTTTTGAAGATAGAATGTATAATTCTTTTATAAAGGTTTTTATAAAGGTTTTTCAAACAAAAGTATGGCTAACCTTCTATCCAATGCTATAAAAAAAAGGTTCGGAAAGAGAGACTATTTTTACGATGTTGACGACTTGAACCCCTTCGTTCATGAGTGGAAAATTAACATAAAATTCTGAGGAAATTTAATTGTCGTCATCCTCTTTTCAAATCAATAGACTTAATCGTAGTCGATGAGAAAGTATATTTTCATTATATTATATAGTGATTACTTAAATTTTATTTATTTAATTTTATGTACTTATATATAACGTTTACGTAGGGTACGAAAATCCATGTATTGATGGGTACTCCTTATCGTGACATCTTTCTAAACAATTTGGAAGAAGGTGAATGGATAATGTTATCAAGTTTCTCATTAAGCAATGTTGATGGCGGTTTTAGGCCAACTGACCATCGTTTTAGAATACATTGGAGAGATGGGACATGGTTTAAGAAAATCCTTCCTTTGTCTTCAGATCTATTCTTCTCTTTTGTATCATTCAGTGATATCAAAAGTGGATATTTTGATTCTGAATATTTTGTAGGTAAGAGTAATAATTTATTATTATATTATAAGTTAAGTTTGAAGTGTTTGATTAGTTTAACTATAGGAAAATAATCGTAAATCTTATCGGAAGAGTCTTTAGTGTTGGAAATAGCTTGGAACAAGGTCCACCATACAAAGAATGGAATGAGTTATTTGTTGTTCTTGAAAATATTGAGTAAGTTGTTCTAAACTATTAAGCTTTATATTTAAAATTTCCGAAGATTTGAAAGGTACTGAATGATGATAATTTGCAGGGGTGATCGTTTCTCATGTTGTTTACCAAAAGGACTACGCGAATGGCTTCTATAATCATTAGATACATCGTGACAATGATATTATCATATGTGTATTACGTTTTGCCAAACTTGAAAGTAATAAAGGTTTGAATCATTTATTGCTGATATATTCGTAATTGCTTTCGTTATAAAAAAGTTAACTAATTATAAAATTTTATTAATGTAGATACATGGATGGCAACCACAGTGCACAATTGTACCAGTGTCATGATCAATCCTCCATGTCCTCAAGTCACACAGATGTTGGATGCCTTTGCTGAAATGGAAATTTGAATTTAAATTTAAAGTTTATGTTTTTTATATTTCATGTTTATAAAAAATGATACTTTAAACCCCTATAATAATGTGATTGGATTTAAATTTGATTTATAATACTATTTCATTTATTATATATTACATAAATCAAATTCTTATATTATATTAATCCCCTTTTGTATTATAAATACTTTTCCCGTCTGTATAATACAATGATATCAACATATTCATAAACCTTTCAATTATTTAGTCTACAGGTGTGTGTTGTAACATCCCTTCGAGTCAATACTTTTGATGCAACCATTAACACCTTATAGATACTTATAGTCGAGTTAAAAATCTTAAAACTAATCAATTACCTTTTCAACTTCTACATTTCACTCCCTTTCTAAAGTTCTCTCAAACACAAAAAACTTTTGATTTTTTTTTTTAAATGACGAGTTTTGTAATGCTTGACAAATTGAATCCGTGGACAATAGGATGTATGATTTGTGTCAAGGTTTTCCGTTCATGGAGAGTGAGAGATTATTTGAATGATGTATCGACTAAGCTAATATTGGTAGACGAAGAGGTATGTTTTTCAAATTTATTTCGTCGTTTTTTAATATGTATGATGTGTCTAATACCTTGGATAATCATACTTTGAATTAGGGTACATTTGGACATGCTACTATCCCGGCATCATTCTATGGTGTTGCGGAATTTAATATGTCAGAGGATCGAACTTATTTTATAGAGAATTTCGAAGTCAAGGACGACAGAGAACAAATCCAGAAAACTAATCTCGGTTATCGGATTTTCTTCACAGAAAAAACTATAATCAGTTTTGCAAGTGATCCTATCATTTGCAAACCTTTTGATAATAAAGATTTTAAACGTGTTTATGATAATACGTTTCATGGAAGATGGTCATACGGTAAGTCATACTTTATTATGTATTGTTTTAGAAAACTTATATCTATTTATTTATAATACATATTTGTCGTTTTTATGGTAGTTAATTTAATTGGATGCATTACCAATTTGGGTGAAATTAAGAGTTTCAAAAAAGAAGGTAGTGCCGATCGTTGGAGTTTGATGGATCGATACATAAAATTTACTATCGAGTCGATTGAGTAAGTTTATATATGAATGGAAATATTTTTTGAATCTGTTATATGTACTTGATAAAATGTGTTGGTTGACCTTTTTGATATAAAAAATTATTGTTTTCAAGGGGATATGTACTTGACTGCTTCGCAACAGGAGTCTATGCCAATCATATGTTCAAAACTTTCAAACTGCGTAACAGGAAGAGGGCCTGTCTGTTCAAGATGTGGAAAGCACTAAGATTTGGAGGCGATTACATTTGTTTATAAATATTATTTAAGAAATTCTATGCAATTAATTATGATAATGAATAATTTATTAATTTTATAATCGGTGATGCTAGATGATAATGTTCTCCTATCCAACGGTGATGGATGCTCGGAAATTATCGAGGACCCAAAGAGTGAAGAATTTGCAGACTACATGTACATGTAAGTCAGAGTCTGTAACACCCGCGAACCGGAATCCCGGTTTAGGGTGTGCATCGATCAATGCAGTTGGAGCATCGGTCGATGCTGACTCAATTCTCTGCGTTTTGACTTAAGTCAAACGCTCCATTTTGGGCAAAAGGGAGAAGGGAAAACCCTTAAGTCGTTTTTTGTCTCATTAGTCGTGGCAGTTAGCCGTTTTTGGGAGAAAAGAAAAGAGAGAAAAAGTTATTGAGAGTTCTTGGTGATTTCTGGAGATTTGTGGCGTTTGTTGGTGAGATCTGTAGCTGGGATCGTTGTAGGAGCTTCCTAGAGGCTTGTTCTTGTTTGTTAGAGGTTCAGATTCTTCTGTGGCAAAGGTAAGTGCATGACCATGGCTTATCTAAGCTAGAGGACTCTTTAATCCGTTTTTTGTGTGATGTTAGACTTGTTAGATCGTTGCTATGGACGTTAGGAAGCTTTCTTGTGGCTTGGGATCGAGTTTTGTGGTTGTAGGAACGAAGATCCGGCAAGAAGCTTCGGGAAAAATGAAACAACCGACCCTTTTTTTTTTAATAAATAAATAATAAATAATAATATAATTAAATAACTACAACTAGTGGTCCCATATCCACTAGCCACCTAACCACATTCACAATCCAACAGCGGAACCACATACCAATAAATATCCAATAAAACAATATCCAATAACCAAATAAGTAATATCCAGCATTAATCCCAAACAGCATAAATCAAACAACCAGCAATCCTAACAATGCTCTAAGACTCAATTCTAGCAACCTAACAATGCCAGATAACCATACAATCAAGTCCCTAGAACATCCTCCTCTTCATTGCCTTTGATTCCACGATCACACTTTGCCTTTACCTGCACCACAAACACAAATTGAGATGCATGAGTATTTGATAAACACTCAGTGAGGCAATCCTCCCATCTACTGGGCTATACACTCAAGCAATAAGATCTCTACATGCCACAAACAACAATCAATAAAACAAACCAGGCAATATACATAGCATGCAACGACCATCGTAACTGAACAATGGGTGTCGACCGACACCAGATGGTGTCGATCGACACTGACTATCTGGTGTCGACCGACACCAAACTGGTGTCGACCGACACCCTGCCCGACACTCCCGAAAACCCTAGTTTGCGTCGACCGACACCTCCACATGGCATCGTTCGACACTCGCTAAAGTCCCGAGCCGTCCTCGCGTTGGTGTCGACCGACACCCCAACTGGTGTCGACCGACACCGATGCCGAGCAGCAATTTTCCTCGATCAGAAACTCCGAATCTCGCCTCCAAGCTTCTCCAATCCGCTCCTTGCACTCCCAGAAGCCAAACCCAGCCCAGACAGCAACGAAATATCATAGAGAACTCAAAGAAACAACCACATAAGCACCAAATCACATAGAATCTAGAGATCTTAGCTTAGATAAGCCATAGTCATGCACTCACCTCTTTGCAGGAAGATTCTGACCAACAAGAACGAATTCCCTCACTCCTAGCAAGCTTCTAGCACCTTCCCAGCCTTGGATCTCCCAAGAACAGCAAGGAATCTCTCAATCTCTTCCCAATAGCTCAAGAACACTCTCTCTTTGTGTTTTCTCTCAAAAACGGCGAATAAGACAAAACAACACGACCCTAGGTCGTTTTCTTCCTTTAAAACTCGATTTAGGGATTCCCTAAACCAACCACGCAAACCGGACAATTAAAATTGAACCGACCAAACCGACCACAATTGGTGTCGATCGATGCCTCACTAGGAGGTGTCGATCGACACCCTTACCAAAATACCAAAATTTGGTTTGCGGGTGTTATAGAAAACACGGTGCTCGATGTTGCGTTGATCGATGCATAACTTGCGTCGGTCGATGCAAGTGCGAGGACGGCGCGTAAAACTCTAGGGTTTTCGCGTTACGTCGAGCATGCGTCAGTCGATGCGGATTGGGTATCGGTCGATGCAAGTGTAACTTGCATCGGTCAATGCAGCTTCTGTGTCGATCGATGTTTCCTCATTTGGCATCGGTCGATGCATGTTGGCGTCGGTCGATGCTGAGTCATGGTTTGTTAATTGTCGTTTGTTGATTGTTGTGTGTTGGTTATTGATACTCTATTGCTTGTGTTTATAGCCCAGTAGATGGGAGGATTGCCTTACTGAGTGTTTATAAAATACTTATGCATTGCAATATGTGTTTGTGGTACAGGTAAAGGCAAAGTGTGACCGTGGAATCAAGACAATGAAGAGGAGGATGTTCTAGTGGTTCGCTTGGTTGTCTAGCTTCTGTTAGGTTGCTAGAGTTGAGTCATAGAATGTTGCTTAGGATTGCTGGTTCACCGGTTTATGTTGTTTGGATTATTAGTTATGATTGGAATTAATACTGGCTAATATATTTATTGGATATTATTTATTGGTTATTGAGATTGGTTATTCCGCTGTTGGTTGTGATTGTGATTAGGTGGCTAGTGGATATGGGACCACTAGCTGTAGTTTATTTATTATATTATTTATTATTTATTAAAAAAAAAGGTCGGTCATTTCATTTTGGTATCAGAGCCCTTACGGTTCTAGGTTTGGGTTCACTAGGTTTTTGTTGTAGATGTTTGGGATTTGCATGCTTTGATTGATTATGTGAGTTAGTCAATTGTGTGTGGCATGGAGTCCTAGAACATCCTCTTCGAGCCGACTGTGTGATTCCACGGTGAGTTTATGTTTCTGTGTTTAAATAGTAATTGTTTGCTTAGCCTTCTGTTCATGGTAGTGCAGATAGTTAGAGGTGAGGCTGTGGCTGGTCGTCGTCGTGGACGCGGACATGGTCGTGGTAGGGGCAGAGTCCCAGTGGTTAGTGAGACCGAGGACCAGAGTGTGACAGCTGAGGATGTTGGCGAGTCGCAGGGTGTTCTGGGGGATTCAGTGAGTGTGGCAGGAGGGGGCGGTGTTGATGCTCTAGTGGCCGGTGATGCTAGGGTCCCGGATGTGGGAGTCCCAGCGGGTGGAGTCCCTGGTACTAACGTTGCGGCTATGCTAGCAGAGGTGTTAGCACGGTTACCACCAGTGGTACCGGCGCAGGCTCAGGTAGTGCCACCAGTGGTGGCGGAGGAGCAACAGCCAGTGGCTGCGGATGTGGGAGTCCATTCTCGTTATCTCAGCATGCTAACAGAGATGGGCCGTATTCGTACTGAGCAGTTTTCAGGAGGTGTAGATCCGACTGCGGCGGATGCATGGAGGGCAATTGTGGAACGTAACTTCCATACTCTGAGATGCCCTGAGGAGTTTTGGGTGGACATAGGGGTCCATCATTTGGTTGGTGATGCTCAGATATGGTGGAGATCAGTGGCTGCTAGGAGGGTGCAGAGGGAGATGACTTGGGCTGACTTTGTCTTGGAGTTCAACCGCAAGTATTTTCCTAGAGAGGTATTGGACCGGTTGGAGGTGCAGTTCCTTCAGTTATCTCAGGGGATGCGGTCAGTGCGGGAGCTGGACTTGGAGTTCAGTCGACTTCTTTGTTATGGGGGTCGGGCTATGGAGCCTGAGGAGGCTCAGATCAGAAGGTTTTTGAGGGCTCTACGTGATGATTTGAGAGTTCACTGTAGAGGGTGGAGTTATGCTACGCGTGCAGAGCTGGTTGAGACTGCAGCAGAGATTGAGGAGGATATTCGGGCACAGTCAGTGGCGGTAGCTCCAGCAGTTCAGCCTAGTAAGGCTCAGCAGCAGGGTGGTTCTAGCAGCGGCGGTAGGTTTGCAAAGGGAACCAAGAGGAGATGGGAGGCTACGCAGAAGCCGAGTGGTGCGAGTTGCTTTGGTTGTGGGAGCAAGGATCACAGAGTTGCTAGTTGTCCCAAGAGGAGTGCTCCGACGACAGGGCCTCGGGTATGTTATCATTGTAGGGAGACTGGGCACATCAGGCCTTTTTTGTCCCAAGTTGCAGCCGGCAGCAGTGGCAGCGTTGCAGCAGGTGCAGCCTGGAGGTCAGTAGGTGGCACGGATTGAGCAGACGCCACATGTTTACACGACAGTAGAGACTGGTGGAACCAGTGCCGGGGCGATCACAAGTATATTTTCTGGTACTTAAACTTTGTGAATTTTAGTAGGTTCAGATTGTATATGTTTCCTGTGATAAAGTGTTAGGTTCTCAACACATGAGGTTTGTGTAGGGACCTTGTTGGTGGGTGGGTTTAAGTCCCATGTTATGTTTGATTCTAGAGCTTCTCATAGCTTCATTACTCCAGAGTGTGCAGAGTGTGCGGGGATCAGCGGGGATCCTGGAGAGCGTGCAGGAGTTGTTAGGGTTGCGGGAGGCGAGTTCATGAGAGTGATTGGACGAGCCAGGGGAATTGATATTCAGATCGCAGGAGAGTCGTGGCCAGCCGATTTGCTTATCAGTCCAGTGGAGTTATATAATGTTATTCTCGGGATGGATTGGTTACATCGGCATAGGGTGCATTTGGATTGCCATCGGGGTAGAGTGGAGTTTGAGCGTTCAGGAGGGAAGTTGGTTTTTCAGGGTATTAGACCGACATCAGGGAGTCTCGTGATCTCAGCCATTCAGGCTGGGAAGATGATCGAGAAGGGCCGTGAGGCTTATCTGGTTACTATATCTATGCCAGAGTCAGTGGGGAAGTCGATGGTTAGCGGTATTCCGGTAGTGGAGGAGTTTGAGGATGTGTTTCAGTCTTTGCAGGGATTACCACCATCTCGGTCGGATCCTTTTACCATTGAACTGGAACCGGGGACAATGACGTTACCCAAGGCTCCTTACAGGATGGCTCCAGCAGAGATGGCAGAGCTGAAGAAGCAGCTAGAGGATTTATTGAATAAGGGATTCATCCGTCCTAGTGTATCACCGTGGGGAGCGCCGGTGTTGTTTGTGAAGAAGAAGGACGGGAGTTTCAGGTTGTGCATTGATTATCGGGGTTTGAACCGGGTCACTGTGAAGAACTAGTACCCTCTTCCTAGGATCGATGAGTTGTTGGATCAGTTGAGGGGTGCTACTTGGTTCTCTATGGTAGATCTGGCGTCGGGTTATCATCAGATACCGATAGATGAGGCAGATGTGAGGAAGACTGCTTTCAGGACTAGGTATGGGTATTATGAGTTTGTGGTGATGCCTTTCGGGTTGACCAACGCGCCAGCAGTGTTTATGAGATTGATGAACAGCGTGTTTCAGGAATTTCTGGATGTGTCTGTCATCATTTTCATCGACGATATCCTGGTTTATTCTAAGAGTCCTGAGGAGCATCCAGTGCATTTGATGGCAATTATGGAGAAGCTGCGAGAGCAGAAGTTGTTTGCCAAGTTGAGCAAGTGTAGCTTTTGGCAGCGTGAGATGGGCTTTCTGGGTCACATTGTTTTTGCAGAGGGGGTTTCTGTAGATCCAGAGAAGATTCAAGCTATCAGAGATTGGCCTAGACCGCAGAATGCCACAGAGATCAGGAGTTTTCTTGGGTTGGCAGGATACTACAGGAGGTTTGTGCATGGGATTGCGAGCAGAGCACATCCTATGACTAAGTTGATAGGGAAGGATGTTCCTTTTTTTTGGTCAGAAGAGTGTGAGGAAGGCTTTGCAAGCCTGAAGGAGATGTTGACTACTGCGCCAGTGTTGGCTTTGCCTGAGCAGGGAGAACCCTATGTGGTCTATACAAATGCATCTAGAGTTGGCTTGGGATGTGTTCTGGTGCAGCATGGGAAGGTGATTGCCTATGCTTCGCGGCAGTTACGGGTGCATGAAGGCAACTATCCTACTCATGATTTGGAGATGGGTGCTGTAGTTTTTGCTCTGAAGATTTGGAGATCTTATCTTTATGGTGCAAAGGTACATGTGTTTACAGATCATAAGAGCCTGAAGTATATATTCACTCAGCCTGAGCTGAATTTAAGACAGAGGCGGTGGATGGAGCTTGTGGCGGATTTTGATTTGGAGATAGCCTATCATCCTGGTAAGGCTAATACGGTTGCAGATGCTCTGAGTCGGAAGAGGGTAGCTTCGGCTCAGGAGCAAGAGATGGAGTCTTTGGTAGGAGAGATCAGTGCTTTGAGCTTGTATGCTGTTTCACAGGAACCGTTGGGTTTGGAAGCAGTAGATAGAGCAGATCTTCTGAGTAGGGTGTGGTTGGCTCAGGAGAAGCATTTGGGGCTGGTGAATGCCTCCAAGGATGTGGATTCAGAGTATCAGGTCTCAGATAATGGTACTATCTTGGTGCATGGTCGGGTTTGTGTGCCCAAGGATGAGGAGTTGAGACAGGAGATTCTGAGAGAGGCTCATGCGAGCAAGTTGTCCATTCATCCAGGAGCGACTAAGATGTACCGTGATCTCAAAAGGTACTATCATTGGGTCGGGATGAAGAAGGATGTAGCTAGTTGGGTTTCGAGGTGTGATGTGTGTCAGCTAGTGAAGGCTGGGCATCAGGTTCCTGGCGGTTTACTGAAGAGTTTACCCATTCCTGAGTGGAAGTGGGATATGATCACCATGGATTTTGTGGTAGGATTGCCAGTGTCACGGACCTTTGATGTTATTTGGGTCATTGTGGACCGGTTGACTAAGTCAGCACATTTTCTGGCCATTAAGAAGACTGATGGAGCAGCGGTCTTGGCTAAGAAGTATGTGAGAGAGATAGTCAGATTGCATGGGGTGCCAGCGAGCATTGTGTCTGACAGAGATTCTAAGTTCACTTCGGTGTTCTGGAAGGCATTTCAGGGAGAGATGGGCGCTAAGGTGCATATGAGTACAGCTTATCATCCCCAAACAGATGGACAGTCTGAGAGGACGATCCAGACGCTGGAGGATTTGCTGAGGATGTGTGTGTTGGATTGGGGTGGCCATTGGGCAGATCACCTGAACCTGGTAGAGTTTGCTTACAACAACAGTTATCAGGCGAGTATTAAGATGGCTCCTTATGAGCCTTTATATGGGAGACCATGTCGTACACCATTATGCTGGACTCAGGTGGGGGAGAGGAGCATGTTTGGTGGTAGTTTTGTTCAGGAGACCTCAGAGAAGATTCAGGTTCTCAAGCTGAACATGAAGGAGGCTCAGGATAGGCAGAGGAGTTATGCTGATAGGAGGAGGAGAGATCTTGAGTTTCAGGTAGGAGATAGAGTGTACCTCAAGATGGCCATGTTGCGGGGTCCGAACAGGTCATTGTCAGAGACTAAGTTGAGTCCGAGGTATATGGGTCCATTCAGAGTGATTGAGCGGGTTGGAGCAGTGGCTTATAGACTGGAGTTACCTGAGGTGATGCGTGCATTCCATAAGTTTTTCCATGTGTCTATGTTGCGGAAGTGTCTTCGTGAGGGTGAGCAGGTGTTGGCTAAGATTCCTGAGGATCTTCAGCCTAACATGACATTGGAGGCGAGACCAGTGAGGGTTCTCGAGAGGAGGATCAAGGAACTTCGGAAGAAGAAGATTCCTTTGATGAGAGTCCTATGGGACTGTGATGGTGTTGAGGCGCAGACTTGGGAACCTGAGGCAAAGATGAAAGCAAGGTTCAAGAAGTGGTATGAGAAACAAGCCGCGACTTGAGCTTGTTTAGCCTGGTTCCATCTGTAATCCGTGGCTAGAGCGGGAATGGAGTATCCCAGCCAATCTCTCTTGTTACTCGGTCGCTTGGGGTGGTTGGTTGTGCGACTCAGTAACAAGATGAGGTGGTGTTCGGGGTACAAAGTTTCCGTGAGGCGGGGTTTTTGGAGGAAAGTTTCCTGAAATAGAAGTTTCCAAAAGTGGAAATTATGGAAAGTTTTACGGGGGTTAGAATTTGTCCATTTTAGCGGTGGAGAGCCTTGGAGGGGCTTGTGTGTGGCCTTAGTGGCAGACTTTCGAGTCAGTGTGCCTATGTGTGGCGGTCTTTTAGACATTGTGTGGCCTTTGTGGCGGGCTGTTTAGCCGTTGTGTGGTATTTGTGGCGGGCTGTTTAGCCAATTGCGTGGCCTTTGTGGCGGGCTATTTAGCCAGAGTGTCTTTGTGACTGTCCTTCGGGACAGATGGTCTTTGTGACGGTCCTTCGGGACAGATGGTCTTTGTGACGGGCTATTTAGCCAGAGTGTCTTTGTGATGGTCCTCTTTAGGACATTTGTTTGGCCTTGGTGGCGGTCCTCTTTAGGACATTTTGTTTGGCTTTTGTGGCGGCCCTTGTGGCATGTATATGATCCTTGTGTGGTCATGAGGTATTCCAGTGAGGGGATATGTGGTTGGTAGAAAATTGAGATGTTTTACACGAGCCACGAGAAGGAAACCTAGATAGGGATAGATTCAGAATTGTTTGCTCGCGGCTCTTGGAGGACTTAGGTTCTCCTAGTACTGCCATATTCAGAGACTTTGTGGCTTGGGAGTATGGTTGGTATATCGACTTCGGACGACGGCCTGGAGGCGCGCTGTAGGGTGACGACCCGAGAGACGAGTTTAGATTTTTCCTTATATATTATGGCATGCGGGTTTAGGCCCCATGAGGAGCCAACATTTGGCATGCAGACTTAGGTCTGATGAGGAGCCAAATAAGACCTCAAGGTCTAGGCCTATGAGTAAAGGAAACTCCAAAATTCGAGAGCAAATGACGCCTGGAGCGTGAGTCTATTGCCTAGAGGTGACCTTCTGTAGATCGGTCGGAGGAGTGCGGGCCGTGGAGACGGTTGCACGGGAGTCCTTGGCTGATGGTTGTTCAAGATTCAAGGACGAATCTAGTTTGGTGGGGGAGAATTGTAACACCCGCGAACCGGAATCCCGGTTTAGGGTGTGCATCGATCGATGCAGTTGGAGCATCGATCGATGCTGACTCAATTCTCTGCGTTTTGACTTAAGTCAAATGCTGCGTTTTGGGCAAAAGGGAGAAGGGAAAACCCTTAAGTCGTTTTTGTCTCATTAGTCGTGGGGGGTGGCCGTTTTTGGGAGAAATGAAAAGAGAGAAAAAGTTATTGAGAGTTCTTGGTGATTTCTGGAGATTTGTGGCGTTTCTTGGTGAGATCTGTAGCTGGGATCGTTGTAGGAGCTTCCTAGAGGCTTGTTCTTGTTTGTTAGAGGTTCAGATTCTTCTGTGGCAAAGGTAAGTGCATGACCATGGCTTATCTAAGCTAGAGGACTCTTTAATCCGTTTGTTGTGTGATGTTAGACTTGTTAGATCGTTGCTATGGACGTTAGGAAGCTTTCTTGTGGCTTGGGATCGAGTTTTGTGGTTGTAGGAACGAAGATCCGGCGAGAAGCTTCGGGGAAAACACGGTGCTCGACGTTGCGTCGATCGATGCATAACTTGCGTCGGTCGATGCAAGTGCGAGGACGGCGCGTAAAACTCTAGGGTTTTCGCGTTACGTCGAGCATGCGTCAGTCAATGCAGATTGGGTATCGGTCGATGCAAGTTACACTTGCATCGGTTAATGCAGCTTCTGTGTCGATCGATGTTTCCCCATTTGGCATCGGTCGATGCATGTTGGCGTCGGTCGATGCTGAGTCCTGGTTTGCTAATTGTCGTTTGTTGATTGTTGTGTGTTGGTTATTGATACTCTATTGCTTGTGTGTATAGCCCAGTAGATGGGAGGATTGCCTTACTGAGTGTTTATAAAATACTCATGCATTGCAATATGTGTTTGTGGTGAAGGTAAAGGCAAAGTGTGACCGTGGAATCAAGGCAATGAAGAGGAGGATGTTCTAGTGGTTCGCTTGGTTGTCTAGCTTCTGTTAGGTTGCTAGAGTTGAGTCCTAGAATGTTGCTTAGGATTGCTGGTTCACTGGTTTATGTTGTTTGGATTATTAGTTACGATTGGAATTAATACTGGCTATTATTCTATTGGTTATTATATTTATTGGATATTATTTATTGGTTATTGAGATTGGTTATTCTGCTGTTGGTTGTGATTGTGGTTAGGTGGCTAGTGGATATGGGACCACTAGCTGTAGTTTATTTATTATATTATTTATTATTTATTAAAAAAAGGTCGGTCGTTTAAGAGTCTTCCGTTGGATCATCTTTCGATTAAATATTTAAAATATTTGGATATATCTGACTATATTCAAATATGTAGGTACAATTACGTTGATCATGGTGAGTCAAGAATCAAAGATTTGGATGATACCGACTATAGGTTCGATATGGACCTAAGGTAATAAACAAATCTAACTTTATTTGTTTAATGATTAATTGATATGATTAATACTGATTAAAATTTATCCTTCTGCAAAATACAGTGATGCACTTGACTCCTATATTCATCTTGCTGTTGAGGACTCCTGTAACAACCCGTCTCGTGGACCCCACTAGCCTCACTGCTAGCCCACTAGCCTCACTGCTAGCTGCCCCAACAAACCCCAAGCTGGCCTTGCAGGGCATCGATCCTAATTCATCACTGTGGATATCCCAATCCACCAGTAGGTTATTGGTGCGCCAGGCGTCCCTCGAACCCTGGTCCCTACCCTTTAACAACCTTCCCACATGACAAGTTGCCACCAATTGATATGCAGGTCAATTGGTGGCAACTTGTCCTGTGGGAAGGTTGTTAAAGGGTGAGGACCAGGGTTCCAGGAACGCCTGGTGCACCAATAACTTACTGTAGATTTGGATGAATAGTTCCATTTGCCCAGTGAGGGGTTAGGATCGATGCCCTGCAGGGCCAGCTTTGGGCCTATGGGGGCAAGCTAGCGGGTTGGCTAGTGGGATCCATGGGACGGGTTTTCACAACTCCTTTGAGAAGCATCGAAATCCTTATTGAGAACTATGTTCAGATCCGATCTTCGATATTCTGTATTTTTAGTGTTTATTGATAAACACATTTGTTAATTTGTATTTGAAGATTTGTTGAGATTTTATAAGTTAATTAAAATATATTTTTTCGGATTATTTATAAAATTATTTTAATTGCAAATGATAACATAAAGACATTTGTGTAATTTTAAAATTTGAAGTCCATTATTATAATTTACAAAATAACGTTTATGTTAAAGACCGGCATATGGTAATTTACAACTGCTTGATGAATTTCATTAAATATGTAGGAGTAAATAAATGATAAATTTACTTTTTGAATAATGATATTAAGCATATCGAGAATATTTATAAATGATATGTTTACATTCCTCATCATTATCGTCTTAAAAAAATAAAGTAAGAAAATATTCTAAAAAAATAAAATCAAGTCGGTTGTATAACATCTCTACAAATATTGACTCGCTAATGTGTTTAAGAGTTGTATGCACAACTCAATATGACTTCTAAAAAGATGAACGTTCGTCCTTTTGTTCAGTTAGGCAATCTCAACCCTGCGTTAGACCATCAAAAGATTAGAGTCCGTATCATAAGACTTTGGAAGTCATTCAAGTCCCTACAGATGGTCTTCGTTGATAGTGATGTAAGTTCTAATAAAAAATTGAAACGTCATGTTTATTTGAAATACCTATGAAATTTTTAATGAATCTCGATAATAGTTTATTAACTTCAAATCGTTATATATAGGGTACAAGGATACATGCATCTATTGAAGATAGTTTGGTCAGCAGATTTCAAAACCAACTTGCTGTCGGCGAGTCTAAAATAGTTGATACATTCAGCTTAGTGGATTTTGATAGTAGTTATAAGACAAGTTCTTTGGGATTTAAAATCGTCTTTTATAGAACCACTATTGTGAAACCATGTAATGAATTCCCAGTTCGTGTTCCAGAAAAATATTTTCAGACTTTTACTTCTATCTTAGCTGGAGAACTAGACAAGAATGTATTGTTTGGTGAGTTGTTAACTTCGTTTTTAAAAGTTAAATTTACGAGAAAAAAATTTATTAATTCAAATGTTTTTTTGTAGATGTAATCGGCCAGATCGTTGGTGTCGGAAATCTTGATAGCGTCAAAACGAAAGAGAAGGATAATGTCAAATTGAGCGTCGATTTGCAAGATTTAACGTATGAAACCTTAGTAAATATTTTTAAAAATTAAGATTAATTTAAAATATCATATCTAATTTTATACTCTTATTTCATGGATTCGTAATATAGTGGAACCCGGTTAAATTGCACGATGTGGGGTGATCTTGCAAAGGACTTTGATACACAAATAAAAAAACATCAAGATACTGTTGTCCTTTGTGTAATACGATTTGCATGCTTGAAGGAATGGAAAGGTAATATCTGATTTTCGGATGAAATCTTATAGCTTATGATTGTCAAATCTAACTTTTCCAATAAAATCCATGTTACAGGGAATTATAGTATTTCCAATGCGTTCAACTCTACCAACATTCTGATAAATCCATTTATGCCTGAAGTAGACGCGTTTTGAAAGAAGTAAGTATATATATATATATATATATATATTTTATATATATATATATCCCTTTTATATTATTCCACGAGTCATGCTATATTCATATACATATTCTTATTATTAGCATAACTTTACAGGTTGCCCACTGATGCTGTTGATTTAATACAACTTGATGATGATCCAAGCCCTCAGAAACCAAAAGTGACATTGTATGAGGAGTTTTTCATTATGAACGAAAAAAGTACTATGGACCAAATCATTTATTCACTTGAGGTAATGTTTCTTAAGAAAAATTGATATCGTGAAACTTAAATTGTTTCTGAATTATCTATGGGGGAACGAATGTTTGATTTATTCTTTACAAGCGCGAACATGTGTGACAATCGCGACAATTTATTCTGTTGAATTGTTGCCTAAATGGTATTATATTGCCTGTAAAGTTTGCAATAAGAAGGTGCAGCTGTATCCACCAGAATCTCAAACTGGAAAAGATTTACTTTATAATTGTGGAGTTTGTGATGCTGATGTTACGGATGTTGATTACAAGTAAGTTTCACTTTGTCTGTTTAAATGTTTTTAAGATTTGTGATTTGGAACTATACGCACATTTTAAGTTATGTCAAACTGTTAAAAAGGTATAAACTCATACTTCATGATGGGTACGGAAGTTCTCAAACGATTAAGCTGCTCTTCTTTGACGGTCTTGCCCAACTATTTATTGGAAAAAAGGCAGAAGAACTGGCTTTGGAAAAACCTAAAGTAAGTATATAAACAAGTATTGAAGTCCTTTTGGTTTTAAAATATATAAACAAGTATTGAATCAAGCATTCACCTTTGGTCAGGATGATACTGCAGCTATTCCTGAAAGTCTCTCTGTCTTAGTAGGGAAGACTATGCTGTTTAAAATTTCGGTTACAATTGAGAATTTAAATAGCGACAAATCTGCAATTTGGCAAGGTACTAAAGTCAAAAAAAAAAATCAAATACCCATAATACCATTATGATTTCTATATCTTTTAAATCTCAATGTATATAATTTCAATGTAGGAACTCTATGGAAGGAATGAACTTTCAAATAATTCTTCGGATGTCGACGATCATAAGTTGCAAATCGCACCAGCTGAAATGAGTTTGACTTTATCTAAGAGAGAACATACAGAAAGCAATGTTCGATCGAACGGGGGTCATAGCATGAAGACAAGGAAAAAAATCAAAACTGAACCCCGAGATTGAACAAGTTACATCACTTCTAAACATGATATTGGTTTATTATTATTTTGGACTTTTTCTTGGTTTAATTTTTGAAATAAAATTTTAAATTATGTAGACAATTACTAACGCTTCAAAACATCTTAACGTTTTGGTATTGGTAAAAATTTATTTCAGTCATTTACTATAATTATGTTAAAAATAAACAAATATTATAATTATATATATAATTTGATATAAATAAAAAAAAACATACTATATAATCGTTTGGAAATAATGATAGTTAGAATATCTCTAAATCCCAAAGTAAAACTTTTTTGAAATAAATCAAAATTCCATAAATAATGATAATACGTTAAAAATAAAAGGCCAAATTTAATAATCTGAATATTCAATATGAGAAATTAAGAAAATGATCATTAACGAATATGTTAACAAATTTTATTATAATAAAAACTTAATGGTATTCCTGAATATTGTGCTTATTCAATACGAAATTTTAGGAAATATAATATTATCAAATGTGAAAACTTATCTTCTACATGTTATATATATATAAGTCTTATTATTTTACCATGTCAACTAGGAAAAAAAAAAACTGAACCAATTCTTGAGTTCTTGCTGTTTGACGTAAAAGGTAAAGCAAAAATCAATCTTTTACATTATTTTGTATTATTGTAAATTTACATTCACATTTTTCAAATGTATATATGCAGAATCATAATGAAACGTTCATCTGGAGTTCGTCGATCCACCAAGAAAAGTCCAAAAGCTGATGAAGATGCACTCCGTTCGCAACTTCAACCAGAACAATTTGTTTTCTTTTGTGAGGATAGCATTCCGGAACTGGTTAAAAAAATACAAAAAAGGCAGTAAAGAATCAAGGTCTTCTGAAGATAACTCATTGGGGCATCTTAACGTTCAAAAATCCATTGTTGACGGTGAAGATAGTATATTGAAATAAACGAATAAGAAATCTCGATTTCAAACTTGGATGGAATACAATACCATGACTATCAATGAGTCAATTAACACATATGATAAGGGTGTTACTGGATTTTTCTGGTGTGAGAAGAACAACATATGGACGCAAAGATCTAACATGAAAAAGGATTGACTTTCAAAAAACATTTTTGAATTTAAATTTTAATTTAAATATTTAATAATAATATCTATTTTTACTTATAATTATTATCATGATGTTATTATAATTCGTTTTGATTTTTTAAGGGATATTAGTTTTGATAACACAATGAAATTGCCTTTTAATAATAATTATGATATGACAATCCAGCGGAAAGTTCGATAATAGTATAATGTTACTAATGGAAAAAAATAGAAGTTGAGATATTTTTTTGTTATAACAATAATGATATATAAATTAGAAAAATATTTTATAAAAACTGATGGTTCAATAATGATCCGATAATGACATTAAAGATTATGGAAATATAACCAAAAAAATATATTGATAAAGACCAAGAAAGTAAATCTCAAAAAATACGTATTAGAGATCCCCATACATAATTAGAAAGATAAATAACATATTTTTAAAAAATAAGAGGATATATATAAACATATGTCAATATTCGTATATATCAATAATTAGTACATTTTAATTTACAAAATATATACTGCACCGTCTTCTTATATAAACAAACCTAACAGCGAATTTTATACTAAAATGGTCATAATTAGTAGATTATATGAATTCTTGATCGTACTTTGAATTTCATTTTGGAGATTGGTACACTTGACGTATTATAATGAAACCTTCGAAGATTCCATATCGGAGGAAGAATGTAACGACACATGCCGTCTCTAGGAAACGTACAGACAATTTCTATTCTTTACATTAAGAGATATGTTTCATTCAAAACTAATAGATTGTACGCAACAACATTATTAAACTACAGGTGTTAGTTCTACGATAAATCTACCTGCTTTTACGAATGCATTGAATTTACAGTATCCTGATCAACATAAGACGGCAAGGTTGAAAAGAATGCAAATACTGAAATCTAATATGGCAAAAAAGAAGAAAAAAGGTTATATGTTCGGGAAGGAATTTTAAATTTAATATATATATGCTAATAACTAATCCAATTGTTACCTATGAAGAAAATTTTCTTCTTCCTGGATTACAGGAAGATTTTGCATGTTTCGTCGCAACTGATTCGGATACGAACGATGAAAGTGATTCAGATAGCTCTACTGATGGGGATTTATTCGAGATTAATGATAACGATGCGACATCTGAAATGTTTCTTGGCTTCCCTCCTGTAAAAGCTAAGTTATTAAATAATGGTATAACTCGATGCATATCTGATTCGTTATACGATATTTTTGTAAAAATGTATTTTAAAATATATTTTTTAAAAATATATGTAGGTTATTATGGAGATCCTTATTTTTTGTGTTATAATTGTGGAGCATATATGAGGTATGGAGAATAGGTGAATAAACGGACTAAAAAGGCAAAGCCGGATTTTTCACTGTGTTGCCATCGCGGCAAAGTAATACTTCCTACTTTGAAGACTGCACCTAAAACGATATTAGCGTTGTTTTATAATAACGACGATAGGGGTAAAAACTTCCGCGATAACATACGAGCATACAACATGATGTTTTTGTTCACATCGTTAGGTAGGAAAATTAACCATTTAATAAATAATGGTAGAGGACCGTATCTATTTCAGATGTGCGGAGAAAACTATCATCGTATCGGTGATATCTTACCAGAACCTGGCAAGGAACCAATGTTTTTGCAATTGTATATACATGACGTATGTAACGAGGTAGCTAATAGAATCTCTGCATATTATTATTAAATATTTGTTAAATATCTTTTATATAATTTGTTATATTCTACTAATCATGATTATTATAAATTTTGTGTTTTGATGTTGATATAGAACATCAGGATCTTCTGGAGATTTAAGACATTAGATTGTTGGGCTATTAAAAAAGATGCTTGATAGTCATAATTCGCATGTTAGGGCGTTTAGATCGGCACGTGAAAGATTTAATATGGAAGACGGTAGCAAAGGTTTGCGATTAATGAAAGAACTACTGATGCAAGAACTCATAATCTTCCTACCAGCAAAGAGGTTGCTGCTCTAATACCCGGAGATTTTACGGCTAGTCGATGCATTCACTACTATCGAGTCAAACAGGTTGAACTACATTTGGATGAACCAAAGCAAACTCCGAACTGAAAGAGTCGATAAGATAATTGAAGCTGCTGAAAAAGGACATGGAGATCTTGCACAATATGGAAAAAGAATATTTATACCGTCATCGTTTACAGGTGGAAAGAGATATATGATGCAACATTATCTAGACGCCATGGCTACTTGCAAGTATTATGAATTTCCTGATCTTTTCATAACGTTTACGTGCAACCCAAGGTGGCCTGAAATAGATCGTTATCTAGAAAGGCATCGTCTTAGTAAAGAAGATAGACCTAATATATGTAGTCGAGTTTTCAAGATGAAACTTGATAGATTAATGGACCAAGTGAAAAAGGAAAAAACTTTCGGTATCGTAAATTCTGGTATTTATTATATTATTTTTATTATTTATTATTTATATTAGTCTTTCGAAAAATGTAACTTAATAATGTTTAAATATAAATGTTTATTTGTTTTCAAAAATTTCAGCGATGTATACAATAGAATTTCAGAAGAGGGGTCTGCCTCATGCGCACATGATTCTGTTTTTACACCAAGACAATAAGATGCGTACAACAGACGACATTGATAAATTCATAAGCGCTGAAATTCCTGATAAAGAGGTGGATAAGTATTTATACGAAGTTGTTTCTTATGTTATGATCCATGGTCCGTGTGGTCCTATGAACAGAGATAGTGTCTGCATGAATAATGGGCAATGCACCAAATTCTTCCCAAAACCATTCATGATAATACTATTGTCGACGATGCTGGTTATCCAATATATAGACGACGAAACGATGGGAGAGTTGTGGAGAAAAGGGGTTTTCAATACGATAATAGTTACGTTATTCACTATAATCGTGATTTATCACTCCGTTTTCGTGCTCATATAAATGTTGAGTGGTGCAACCAGACACGTTCAGTAAAGTATTTGTTCAAGTACATCACTAAAGGTCCGGACTATGTTAGAGCCAAAGTAGGAGAAGAAGATTAGGATAATGAAATTAAAAAGTTTTTCAATTGCAGGTAACAACTTATTCGAATTGTCAAACATTCTCATATTTAATTATTTACAGTTTAAAAGTATTTCAAGAACGTGTGTCAAACTAATCCAAGCTTTTTTAGGTATGTATCTGCATGTGAGGCTTCTTGGCGAATTTTTGCTTTCCCGATTTGTTATCGTACTACAGCCATAGAAAAATTCCCGTTTCATTGTCCAGGACAAGAATTGGCTATTTACAACGAGGATGATCCAATAGAAGATGTTTTGCACCGTACAACAAATAGAACTTCTAAATTTTTGGGCTGGATGGAATGCAACAAGATTTATCCCCAGGCCAGAAAACTCACGTATGCTGAATTTCCAACTAAATTTGTGTGGAATAGGAGAGAAAAACTTTGGAAGCCAAGGTCGGAGAAACGGAAAAGTTTTGCAATAGGCAGAATTACGTATGTATCGCCTTCTGTAGGACAAGCCTATTACTTGCGAGTTTTGCTTAATAAAATTCCAGGACCAACAAGCTTTGACTATTTAAAAACAGTCAATGGTGTACTTTATAAGGATTTCCAAGAAGCTTGCTATGCTTTGGGAATAATGGATGACGATAAGGAGTACATTGCAGCTATAAATGAAGCAGGTGAATGGTGTTTTGGGGAATTTTTAAGATCCTTCTGCATAAAAAGAGTTTAACTGTTCCTCTTGAAGTTTGGAATAAAACGAAAGACATCTTGTGTGAAGATATTTTGTTTAAAGAAAGGAGAAACAGGAACGATCCAGGTACTTCATAAACTTATTTTCTTTCATGAAACTATTTCATTTTCCGAAAGAAAACATTATAATAAAGTGTTTTAAATTTTCTGTGGTAGGTCTAATGTTGTCACGGACTCAGATAGAAAATATATGTTTAACTGAAATAGAACTTATGTTACGATCGAATGGGACATCTCTTACGGCCTTCGAGAGAATGCCTTGACCAGATGATAGTATAATGAACACAAGAGTAAATAGGCTTATCGCAGATGAGAGAATATATAAGCCTCATAAACAACAGGAATTGTACGATGAGTTGTTACCGATGCTAACTGATGAGCAGAAACGTGTTTATGAAGAAATTATTCACTCTGTGAATCACAACAAAGGTGGTATGTTTTTTGTCCATGGTTTTGGTGGTACTGGAAAACTTTTATGTGGACTATTCTTGGTGCTGATATAAGGTCTAAAGGTAATATTGTTCTTAATATGCTTCAAGTGATATAGCTGCTTTGCTTTTTGGAAGGTGGTAGAACGGCTCATTCAAGATTTGGTATTCCAATCAATCTTAATGAATATTCTGTGTGTTCGATAGATGCCGAATCTGATCTTGCTGATTTAATTAGAGAAACAAAGCTCATAATATGGGACGAGGCTCCAATGATGAACAAGCTTTGTTACAAAACTTTAGATAGGAGTTTGCGAGATATCATGAGGTGTGACCAGATTTTTGGAGGTAAAGTTGTTGTGTTAGGAGGTGATTTTAGACAGATTTTACCAGTTATTACGGAAGGAGGAAGGGTAGCGACAGTTTTAACATCTATCAACTCGTCTGTTTTTTGGAATAGTTGTAAAGTTCTTAAACTTACCAAAAATTTGAGACTTCGCAAAGCATGTAATAGTATGGATGCGGGTGCTCTTGCTACTTTTTCTAAGTGGCTTGTTGATATCGGGGATGGCAAAATTAAGGAGTCAGATAGTGGGGATGTGGAGATAGAAATTCCGGATGATTTAATAATTAATACAAGTGGAAATCATATTGAAGCAATAGTTAAAGAAATCTACGGAGAACAATTTACAAGGAGGACTGATCCAAAATTCTTTAGTGAAAGAGCTATTCTAAGTCCAAGAAATGACGATGTTGATAAGATAAATCAGTTTATGCTTACTAAGCTTCCAGGTATGCAAATTAAATAGGATATAGAAATTTACTTTTAAAAAAAAATCTAATATTCAAAACATATAAAATTTTTAAATTTTTTTTTATTTACAGGTGAGGAGAGACGATATCTTAGCTCTGATAGTATTGAAACGTCTGATACAAGCGGACGTGATGATATGATCTACACTCAGGAATTCCTTAACAGTATTCAAGTTTCTGGACTGCAAAGCCATGTTTTGACGTTGAGAATTGGAGCACCTGTCATGTTGCTAAGGAATATAGATCCTAAGGGAGGTTTATGTAATGGTACGAGGCTAATTATTACTCAGATGGCCAATCATGTAATCGAAGCAAGGATCATGACATGAAAAAAGGTTGGTGATCGAGTACTTATCCCTAGGATGTATGTTAGTCCACCTGATGCAAAGTTTCCCTTTCGTATGAGGCAACGACAGTTTCCTATTACCGTGGCGTTTGCAATTACTATAAACAAGAGTCAGGGTCAGACGCTAGAACATGTTGGATTGTTTCTTCCGAAACCGGTTTTCACACATAGACAGCTTTATGTTGCCGTCTCTCGAGTCACAACCAGAAAAGGATTGAAGGTGTTAATTACAGATAAAGATGGGAAATGCCAGAATAAAACACTTAATGTTGTTTTCAAAGAGGTTTTTGAGACTGTTTAATTATTATGTTTGTAATTGAAAATTTGTTTTGGATTTTTAAATCTAAATTTATTTTCTATAATTAAATAAACAAATTTTATGATCTTTAAAATACAATGTGTGTCATAATACTCATTACAATTTGTTGTAATATATCTAAAATAGTAATATTGCTATGTAATTAGATAGAATATATATTTATGTAATGGTAAATATAATTGTTGACTGTATCATAAAGTCTAAATATTAACTATTAAATCTCAAACACATTTAACTTATAATCTTGCATCATATCTATTAACAACAAATTCTATCTTTCATCTGTTATCATAATTTAAATAATAATATCTAATAGTGAAAAAAAATGTGAAACGCTAAAACGTTAAGACGCAACGTTTAATGGTGACTGTTTGTATTCTTGCAATTCCAAAATCCCTTTTTCGTCTCCGACAACAGAGAATAAACAAAAAGCCCTAATTTGATAGAATCATGAGTATCGATTATATTTCTGATCTTCATCGGGGAAGAACAAACTGGTGTATCCAAGCCAAGGTCTTGAATTCTTGGTATGTCTACGAATTCTTCAGCAAACGTGTTCTTCTACTTGTGGACGAAAAGGTTAGAGAATTTGCCAAATGAAAATTCTACTTAAATTTGTTATTTTAAAAGTCTTATATATTAGATTACTAACACAATTTATCAAATTTTGAAGGGTGACACAATTGAGGTGGCCTTTGTTCCAATAACACTAAGAAAGCTCCGGAAGTATATTTATGAGGGTGAATGGTATGAGATTAGGACTTTCAAAGTCATCAATCCAACCCTAAGGGAGAGGAATACTCATCATCCTTTCCAAATCAAGTTTACGGATGATTCAACCATGACTCAGTTGGAATCAGCAAATTTGAAAAATTACTTCCGATTCGAAGATTTGGGTGATATATATTGTTCAAGAATCCATCATCCCATCTCTTTGGTACATTTTTAAAATACGGTTTATAATAATTTCAATTATATCCCGTGGATATAGATATTTGCTATCTTTGTGTTGGTAAATCTTTAGACTTTTAAGAATTTTGGAACTTTGTGACTTGGTCCCTCCCATATAAAGTACAAATAGAACTTTTAGCTAAGTAGTTTTATGTGGATGATAGATTTGGAAACATTTATTCATAGATATTGCTATCTTTGTGTTGGTAAATCTTTTGACTTTTCAGTATTTTGAAACTTTGTGAATTGGTTTCTGCCATATAAAAGTACAAATAGAACTTTTTAACTAAATAGTTGTATGTAGATGATAGATTTGGAAACATTTTGTCATCTTTTTGGAATGAAAAATGACTTTTTGGCAAAAAATAGATGTTTGCGGATGTGTAGTTGCTGTAACGGACAACAGAGAACATGCTAATGAAGTTGTTTTCACGCTATTAAATGGCAGGTAAGACACATTTATTCCACATATCATGTTACTAACAGTTTTAAGTCTCACTCTTTATAAAATGTTTCTACTATCTTCATCTGTAGGAATGAATCTATAAAGTGTCATGCTGTAAACAACTATGCTACCCTTTTCATGTATTCATGGGAGTCGTCAGGATGCCATCTCACATTTCGAAACGAACCGGTGTTTTGTGTACTGCGTTTCTGGAAGGTTGGAGAGTATGAAGGTATGACAAGATTTAATAAATGCTAAAGACTAGCTATTTTGTATACTCATTTTCTAAACTTTTATAATACTTTAAACATTCTAGGTAAACCGTGTATTGAAGCCTCCTCCAAGATCTTTATAAAACCGGATTTTGAAGGACTTGAGCATCACAAGGCTATGTAAGTTTACATGTTTATTAAAACCAAGTAGTATATTATGCTAGGGTTTAACTTATGAATGTGCTTTCTATATATTAGCTCCGAATCTGCTGGACGCTATTACATAAATCATATAATGGAGCATGAAGAATAATCTTAAGGGGCTTAAGATGAAGGCAAACTAGTTTTAAAAAACTTTTTTGGATATGTAAACTTTATAACTATTTGTAATGTTTGTATGACCTCGAATTTATGTTGCTTTCTAATATAATTTCTATTGTCTAAACGAAGTAAATTATTTTGACGCAAATCCTTATCCAACATAATTTTAATTAACCATAACAAATGTATTGGGCTTATCAAATTCATGAAAATTGCAATTGGGCTTCAAAAAATTATTTAAAAGTTTACATATATAGGAAAATAATAAAAATCTTATTAACTACTCTTATTCATATATCCATTTCAAAAGGTGAAATTAAATACTTAAGATACAAATTAACTGCAAATTTTGAATATTTCTAAAAATAAAAACAATTCAATATAATAATTTAATTATTGATCAGGATCCTACCTTTCTCTCTTTAAAATACAAAAGTTTAATAGGTTTTAAATATTTTTTCTATTTTGGTAAGAACATTACTTCTTTAAAAAGTCAGTTATCAAAATTGTGGAAAATAAAATAATGATGAAACATTCCCAAAAAAAAAAAGACAAACAAAAAATGACTTAGCATATTAACTACTATAAAAATTAAAAAGATCAAAGATGTTTTCAAAATATAACAGAAAAATAGATTTAACATTACAAATTTGCCATAATCCTCAATATTATTTTTTGCTGTAACATATCACAAATGATAAGATTGCTATGAAATTAGGATATAGAATATCATATTGAAGAAAAACATTTTGTTATTATTATCAACAATGTTGTATGAAATTAATAATTGGTATATGTATCATAATGTCTATATATTAACTACCAGTAGGACTGATCCAAAATTCTTTAGTGAAATAGCTATTCTAAGACCAAGAAATGACGATGTTGATAAGATAAATTAGTTACAATAATGTTTTTTGCAAATGAAAAGTTTTGATGTATCATAAAATGTATTTTTTAATTATAAACTCTTAGTACATTGTAATAATAAATTAATATCAAATATACTGACTATAAAAATACATTTAATATGTAATTATAATCATAATTATAAATATTAAAAATGTTAAATATTCAAAAAAAAAATATCAGACACTAAAACGATTAAGACGCAACGCTACGTTTAATCGTGACTATTTGTATTCTTACAAATCCGGAATCCCGTTTTCGTCTTCGATAACAGAGAAGAAACAGGAAGAAACCCTAATTTGGTAAAATCATGATAATCGATTATATTTCTGATCTTCATCGAGGGAGAATGAACTGGTGTATCCACGCTAAAGTCTTGAATTCTTGGCATGTCACCGAATTCTTCACAAAACGTGTTCTTCTTCTTGTGGATACAAAGGTTAGAGAAGTTAATCGAATGTCAATTTTACATATATTTGTTATTTTAGAAGTGTTTATATACTAGATTACTTACACAATTATTAACAAACTTTGAAGGGTGACACGATTGAGGTCGCCTTTGTCCCAACTATACTTAAAAAGCTCCGGAAGTATATTGACGAGGGCGAATGGTATGAAATTCGGAATTTCCAAATCATCAATCCAACCCTCGGGGAGAGGAATACTCATCATCCTTTTCAGATCAAGTTTACGGATGATTCAACCATGTTTCTGCTCGAATCAATCATCTCCAAAAATTACTTCCGATTCGAAGATTTGGATGATATATATCGTGGAAGGGTCAATCATCACATCTCTTTCGGTACGTTTTTCTAAATTTGTTTGTAAATCATAGGATAACTAAACTTGATTGTATTTTTACTATCTTTGTGTTGAGTTATCTAGAAACTTTTAAAGAATTTTGGAACTTTGTGTATTGGTCCCTCCAATAGAAAAAGTACAAATTGAACTTTTACCAAAATAGTTTCATGTGAATGTTAAAAAGCTTTGGAGACATACATTGTAAAGAAAATTTCTGACTTTTTCCAAAAGTAGATGTTTGCGGATGTGTAGTAGCTGTGGATGACAGAAGAAATCATGGAAATGGAAATGGTGGTAATGAAGTTGTTTTGACACTATTAAATGGCAGGTAAGACACATTTATTCCATCTTTACTGATTTTAAGATTTATAAGTTTGTCTTTATTATAGAATGTAACAAGTATATTCATCTGTAGGAATGAAACTGTAAAGTGTCGTGCAATGAATTACTATGCTAACCTTTTCATGTCTTCATGGGAGTCATCTGGATGCCATCTCACATATCAAACTGAACCGGTGTTTTGTGTACTGCGTTTCTGGAGGGTTGGAGAGTATGAAGGTATGTACTATTAATAGAACTTGCTAGATTGAACAAATGCTAAAGACTAGGTTGTATACTCATTTAGCAAACTTTTTTAACACTTTAAACATCCCTAGGTGAACCGTGTATTGTAAACAATTTGGCCTCCTCCAAGATCTTTATAAAACCGGAGTTTGAAGGACTTGAGCATCACAAGGCTATGTAAGTTTTTAATGTTCATAAATATCAAGTAGTGTATCATGCTAGGGTTTAACTTATGAATGTGTTTTCTAATTTTTTTAGCTCGGAATTTGCTGGACGTTATTACATAAAGCACATAATGCAGCATGAAGGGTAAACTTGAGGAGTTCAAGCTGAAGGCACATTAGTTAACAAACTTTTTGTATATGCAAACTTTATAATTATTTTGAAAGTTTGTATGATCAAGTACTAGAAATCCTTTTATGGGTTGCTTTCTAATTATTCTTAATGGTCTAAACGAAATTAGAAATTATTTTGACCCAAATTCTACCTAATTTTAATTAACCACATAATATGTATTGGGCTCATTTAATTCTTGAAAATTTGCAAATGGGCTTCAAAATATTTTTAAGAAATTTACATATATAGAAGACTTTAATAAACATTTTATTAAATACTCTTTTTCGTTGTCCATTTCAAAATGTGACATTAAAAGTTTAAAATACAAGAATAATTACAATTTTGAACATTTTTAAAAAGAAAAAAAATTAATTTGAAAATAGGATATTAATTTGATATTTTTTTGTTATTTAATTCTTGCCCATACAAGCGTGCGGGTAACTCTCCTAGTAAGAATTTATTTCCCCAATATTGATCCAAGAACGTATTTTACAAATTCATACCAGTCATACTAGCTAGCACCTTATCACAAAATCACTGACGTAAATAACTCAACAAGAACATCTTAAGGAGAGAAGAGAGGTTACATCTTAGAACAAATCATTTACATCACTTTTCATTTTCAAAAATACCCTTTCATGGTGTCCATTTTCAAAAATACCCCTTTCTAATATATAAAATGACAAAATTATAAACCCTAAACCCCAAATACTAAACCCTATACATTAAAAACTATACCCTAAATGTAAATTGGGTACCCAAACCTAAAAACAAAAACTCTAAAAATAACCTAGTATAATTGTGTAAAAGATGGCAAAAATGAAAATGTTCAAAAAAAGAGGCATTTTTGAAAAGGGATATGCCAAAAAGGGCATTTCTAACAAATTCTCAAGAAAAATTTTTAATACATGATGTGTATTAGTATAGTTTTGCTAACTGATTTTTTTACTGATTATTTTTATTATTAAATTTAAAATACTAACCAATATACATATAATCTCATATGATGCTCATATTTTTTTTTATTAAAATTTTAACTCTAATCCATGAAGAAGTGAATTATGGTTTTACGATGAAATAGATAGTTAAACGTGATTACTAAACTGAATGTCTAACAATGAAATTTATTCTTATTAAAAAATTCCAAATATTAATATGTATCATTTAAAAATATTAGTAATATTTTTTTTGTTTGATTTTATAATTTTAACACATTTATTTTTGTAATGCATATGTTAAAACATAAGATAATTCGAAATAGATTATAATTATAGGAATGGATCTTCAGTTATTTGATGAGAATGTCTCTATATCTTTATATATGTTTTTATTTTATAAATTTCACTTATTTAAAATTGATTATGACATGAGGTAAAATTAGTACTTATGAGATAACAACATAGCAAATAAATCTTAAATAATGTTGATTCAGATTTTTTGCAAATTATATTTTGTTAATTTTTATTTGTATTTTTAATTATTACTAAGATAGAGATTTGATATGATGTATTAATTGTGTTTGATATAAAATATTTAGTTCCATACATTAAGATGAAATATATAATTAAACTTAAAATATGGTTTATTATGATGGTATAGATATTTAAATGGTACTCCCTGTCCTATAAGAGTTTTGGGTAAAAACACATAGATTAATAAACTATAAATATTATGTCATTTATAAAACTTCAACCAATAGGAAATATACTGCATAGTTCAAATAATCATAAATTTTTATATTAATAAAAATTGTACATAGAAATTTGAGAAATTATTATAAAATAGAGTAAAAAAAGCTTTAAAACTCTTATATAATAGAACTGAGTAAGTATTAAAATGAAATATGAGAGGTTCATAATCAATATAAAAATGTTACAAGATAAAATTAAAAAACATGTATACTACTACTTAATTATTTTCAATATTTTTTAAAACATTTTACCTGCGTAATAACGCGGGCCTTATCTAGTTATAAAATAAAAGAAAGAGAATGAAAAGAAACAATTAAAAAGCAAAGCAAAAAGAGACAAATATCATTTTTGTGTAGAAAATATCACTTTTAGTTTAAAAAAAAACATCAATTATTTTTTTGTGGTTAGTTGATAAAAATTTTCTTGGTTATACAGCCTGTATTTTTTAATATAGGTTATTGTGTTAATTATGAACAAAATTATCTTCATGAACCTAATTTTTCCTTTTTTAAAAGGGAGAGTTACTAGAATATTGTATAAAAGCTTCCTTATTACAAAAGTAACATACAATTGTTTGTAATTACTAGAATAAACCACTGTACCTATACTATCCCTGAAATTAGTGTTCGGAAAAAACGAAATTACGGTTAATGCCATTAGAAAAATAAAACATTGGAAACTGGGACTAAGTCTACCGAGCCTTTGATGGTAGATTTATACAGGTGGACTGATTAAAGTTGTACGTCAGATATTTTTGGTACACTTAGTTGTAGTCTTGGTACACTTATCGGTCAACGTAGATGGTACACTTAGTTGTAGTGTTGGTACACTTATCGGTGGATGTATATGTGTATCAAAAACTAAGTGTACCAAAAATATCTGACGTACACCTTCAACAGTCAATATGACCCATAAGATATTTATGGTAGACTAATGGTCTATTGCGACAGATGTATGCGACAGCCTTCTCTCGTTACAGATATTTTTGGTGTACTTTGTTTGTTTTTTGAAATAGTTTTCGTTGTGTTGTGGTAGGCTTCTTGTCCGTGGTAGATTTAGTAAGCAAGATTGACAGCTGTAAAGTCGTACCAGAATAACAGGAATTTGTTTGAGCTGGCAAAGACAGTCTAGCGTTGCAATAGACTTATTGGAGGAAGATCTAAACATGTTTGTTGTTCTTCCGAATAATGGTGTTCATGTAATAAAGTTTGTAGCAGATTCATCAATCATGTTCTGTTTGTCGGCCGGAGCAAACGTCTTTTTCTTACTCAGTTTCGGAAATCTTTCCTTTGGGTTCATCCATGGAAGAGCAAGATATCGTTTTGGAAATCTATATAACTCACTTTTTATAGGTTTTTAATTTAGAAATCAGATGTTGAGATGAAAATCTATAATAGTTGAGTAAAAACCCCACAAGTGAAACCAAAAAAATAGACATAAGTCGTGAAAAAATAAAGTGAGGCAGGGGAAATTAGGGTTTTCAGTCGTATGTTAGAGGTAGAAGATGAGGATATTATGGTAATTTCGGGTTCATTAAACCTAAAATCAAACATGTACGTACATTTAAACGTGTACGTACATATGAACTTATACATACATAATGTTCTTGAGATTAGTGTACGTACATAACGTTCTTTTGCTTAGTGTAGGTCCATAAATCCGTTTTAATGAACAACATTATTGTAATTTTGTAGTCATCTTCAACATATCTTCTTCTATAACCCTAGCTAATATTGTCGTTATTGTTCACCGGAAATAGAACAAGTAAGAGATGTTACTAAAAAAGTAAGAGATGTTACTAGAACAACCTATGTAATTCGTAATTGTTTATTTATTTATCATATTTTCGAGAGGTAATGAACAATAACCATACAAAATTACATTTTAACTATAGAGGGTAATATTTAGATAACATAAATATATAATACTCAGTTCAACTAGGTACAACTAAATATATATTTAGATTTACATTTATATTTAAAATATGAAAATGATAATTAAGGTTTATAAGAATTTCTATACATATTGAACTATTAAAGAACCATGTTTAATCAACAATACAAGAATTTATTACTTTCTAATACATACTATCGTTTTCACATAAAACACTCTTTATAGTATAAGGAAGACTTAGTAAGTGATCACCTCAAATGAAGCAAAAGAGGTGAAACCCAAGTTTTTATGAACATTGTGTTATGAAAACCTTGTACATGCTAATTAATAGTGATAAATCTTGTGGCCAACTGCTAATTAATAATTTATATTATAGTCCAACTGGAAATACGAAAAAATGCAAATGTTCAACTATGAATATGAGAGTACAATTGGACAACTATGTGTATACCAAATAATTTTTTACTAATATCTTGTTGTCTTTGGTTCATTTTATCACACGTGTGATGATTTTAAATGAATATCCGCTGCCAAAAAATCTATTTTTTTTGTTTTCACATGATCCATATTTAAACTTATTTAATAGCTCTAGTACAGTTGCACCAAGTAGTTCAAGTTATACTGAAATTTTCTCAGTTGCACCTAAGTGATCTAGTTGTACATAAAACCTCACATTCATCCTAAAATTCTATTAATTACAACCAAACAAATCTCTGTCCTTCCTTGCAACTCTTTTATCTTCTGCAAAGGCTCCGTCTTCTACTCTCTATAGCTTCTAAGTAGATATTATTTCTCATCTATCACTTCATTAAGCTCACCCACTTCTTTTCTCAAACATCTCTACTATTTCTCCATCCTTTAATCCATTTTCTCAAACATCTCTACATCAAATACCTTAAGATGTTATTTTACAATAGTATACAATATATATATTTTTAAAAGAATCTATAATGGATACAGAAGGTGCAGTTAACAACGATAAAAAACGATAAACGTTTCATTTTTCTTCAGTTTTGGTGTGTTCCTTCAACACACAAATTGCTGTCACGTCTCGAAGACTCTTAACTACGAAAGTGTGGGAGAAGATTAATTATAATCACTACATTTGTTCAGTCATCCTCCTTAGCACCTTGCTTGCGGGTGATTGTTAATATAAGCGCCACTAATTCCACAAATCAAGTTCATTCATACAAACCATACAAGGTGTACAAAGAACACAAACAAATTTTAAAAGAATTGATAACAACACGACAAAAAAATATATGGTTGCATCGTTCTGCCACCAAACTTTCTCGGTCATTCCTTTCAAGAGCTTCTTGAACAAATCAATGTCTAGCGAATTCCCAAGATTCTCCTTAGGCAAGACACTAATCTTATTGTTGTTCTGCACTGATTCAGAAGATATACAGCCGAGAAAATCTCTCACTTGCACATCCCCAGCTTTCTCTGAATCCTGAAAATACACAAACATAAGTATCCAACGTCAGGTTTGTGACTTCGATCCATAATCACTTCCATCATAGTATAGGAATATTCAAATCGACATACCTCTGCTCGTCCAAGAACAAGATCTGTCTGAACCGGGCTCCCAGGAGGACTCTTCTTCTTGGCCTGCTCAGTCACCAAAGAGCTCATAGGTTTCAACTGCACCCTCTCACGCAACTCTCTATTGGGATGTAACTTAGGCTGTAACGGCTGACGAAGAAGCATATTAGGACCATAAGAGCTTGTCGACAACGTTATAGGAACCGGAATCGGAACAATCCTCTTGTTCTTGTTATGAAAGCTAGGATGAAGATGCACACACGCATCATTCCATTTCTTCTGCACTTCTTCAATCTTTGCCTGCTGTAATAAAACCAAAATACAAACCACAAACGTTAGGAAACTGATCAAACTATGATCTGCAATCATATCAGAAGATTCAAAAAACAAGAACTCACCGGTAAACGATCAACAGGTTTAGCTTTCAACAGCCACTGTGGCAACTGTTTCTGCTTAGCTACCTCTGATTAATGATATATGAATAAAAGTATAATAGAGATTAGAAATACTCAAAATATTTTAGAATAACATAAGTTCACTGCAATCTTTTTAGTACAAGAAAGAGTATTCATGTATACTTCTTACAGAATCAGTTCATAATAACTGCGAACCTACCACCAAATTTTCTCAAAGCTAGTGCTTAGAACACAAAAAGATGATTACCAATGCATATACCGAGCTAAGAAGATCTGCCCACTGGTTCAAGAGCTTCAACAGTGACAATGCTGTTTCCTCTAATCACCTGCAACCATACCAAAACCAAAGTTCCAATCAGTCAAGAAAAAGAGGACTAAGAACAGGGGTCATACTCGATTAATAACAAATAAGAACTACTGGAACTAGTTCCAACTACACTTATCTTAAGAAGCAAAAAAAGGTATTCAATCTTAAGACAATACTTAAATAAAGCTTTGCAAATGTTCACCGGTTCAGTTAAAAGTTAGGAAAACTCATCCATATGATCAAATCAAAGAGGGGTTTTGTCGACAATGCTTAATAATTTCAGGTACAAAACATTAAACAGAGAAACCACAAACAATACTTATGTACTTATAGATGAACTCAGCCTAATCCCAAAGTTGCTACCTTTTCAATCTTAAAGGCCAAATTCTAATTCAATACAAACTGAATTACTAGAATTCTCCAACACCAGCTTTGCAAAAAGGGGAATTCAAAGAGGACTAGTTCCAACTACACTTATCTCTTTTCAAGTAAGCAGATTAAGAACCACCTAGCTAGCTAAATCCACCATTGTTTCCATGATAATAAAGTCTCTAGTTTTTCTCAGAGATTCACACAAACGTTCTACTGCTTAACGGTCAAACACATACTTACAGTAGAAGATAAATAAAGGTGATACCAAACTTACAGTAGAAGAAAGCAAAGCATCAAAGAATAATCGAAACTATATTTACCTTATGAAGATGGAACTTCACATCATCAACAACAACAGTGATATCACTTGACAGTCCTGTTTTGCAAAACCTGCACATTTAAAACCCATCTCACTAAGATTTCCAAGTACAAATTTCATCTTATTTTACTATCTATTCAATCCAATGTTTGAAGTAACAATCACAGAGTTAAGGAAAGAACTCCACTGAACAACCAACCACACTTAAAACTTCTGAGATAAATAAAAAAACAAAGTCTTGATCTTTACAACACCAAATCACTCCAAAGTCCAGATTCATAAAACTTCAGATACATACATAAATCAAACACAATGATTCTATTATAAAAACAGCGAATCGAACTGAGAAACCACACAAAAAGAATTAAGACTAAAAAACACCATCGGAGAACTAAGAAACCACCATCGGAGAACTAAGGAATCGCTAATCATAGAACTCACCATCGGAGAGAGCAAAAGGAACAGACTTTAATGTGTGGAAGCAGAGCAAATCATAGAACTCACCGGAGCTTGGAAGAAGTGAGGAACTCACCGGAGCTTTAGCTGCAGCCTGCAGCAGACACAGCTTGAAGATCCCAATCAGTCTCCATTGAAGGATGATAAACTTGACACCTTAGATAAGTCTCACACGTAGCTGTTCCAATAAACCAAAGTCTTCCTTCAAACTTCTCCAAAAGCCTCCGTAGCTCCGCCACCGCAGTCCTCCCAACCTCCACCGCAACCGTACCCGGCGGTTGCGTTGAACTCGGTTGCTCCACAAGCCATTTCAAATCCCAAAGATCGAGAATCACACCACCACCGCCAGGATCAGAGTTCTTTAAACGAGTCTCAAGCAACCCATCTAATTCCCTAATTCTCAAAGCCTTATCCGAATTGATCTCTTCTAAATGAATCACCTTTGAGTTATTCACCGCTGAATTCCCAACTTCTCCGACTTCAATTTTCTTAAAGATCTCACGAATCACCCGACCCGGCTCCGAATCTCCAACCAAAACCGGGTTTTTCTTCTTCGCCCGACCCAATATATCCATAACCCGGTCCACGTCATCGTTCTAGTAATAATTTTATGTAATATTCTAAATAATTTCCCTTTTTAAAATGGTCAGTTTTTTTTCTCAAAGAAAAAAAAATGGTCAGTTTTCATACATTTGCTTTCACTCGACAAAAAGAAATTATGAGTATGATCACAACATGAGTGGACAGACGTTTCTGCAAGTTGCAATATATCTTGTTTTGTGGCTTACAAATGAAGTTGACGCCAGGGGAGAGAGATGAAGCAAAGATGCAACCTTTTGATTTTGATGCTTTAAATTAAATTACATGGACCCAATCCACACAGAGAATAGAAAAAATAAATGTGATTTGGCTTTAGAGAAAGAAGTCCAATAATGCAGCATAATCAGTGTTTAAGTGAAACTAACTACATAGATTTATAGAATAGTGTTTGACTGTTTGAGTCATTATCCGTATTCAAACTCGCAAAACATACGTTATTAAAATCTATGTATACATAAATTTGAGTTAATTTAAACATTATCATTCAGTTATTTATTTATCGGTTGATGTTTTCACATTGATCCGTTTTACTATTAAATTATTGTATGAACGAGTAAAGAATGTTTCATATTTTGAATCTTCATAATTGATCAAATTTGTCTGATGAAGAAGAAAAGAAAGATGAAATGTGCCTTTCATGGCGTGTGAGTTGTGACGTAAAGGAGAGACAAAATTGATTCTTCCTGCTACGTTGTTTTCTTCCCAAAGTGGAAATAACGAAAGATCTGAGAAGAGGAGACACTCAAAAAATATCTAGGATCTAGCAAAACCACACAACTCAATTAAATAAAAATATATATCTTTCAAATAAATTATTCAAAAATTATGAAACGTATTGTTAATTTGTAACATATACAAATTGGCAAACTGTTATATATGCCAAGTAATACTTAATAATTTGAAACAAAAAGACATTTTATTGTTTTCGGTGTTTAAGATCTCTATGTAATTTAACCGATTACGAAAAAGAAAAAAGAAAACATGTCACGACGACTCATGAGACGTAGAAACGTCAAAGACCATAGAATGGTAATACTATTATATGTGATCCTACAACAAGACACGGCCACCACAAATCTCTGTCACATTCTCTCCTTCCTTTTCAACCTTGTATATTATTTTTACTTCTCTTTATTATTCGAATCTAAATCTCTAAAACTTCTTTTTTATATACACAACACACACGTCGAAACCACTAAAAATCTCTATTGCAAGAAAGAGAGTTCAAGAATGAAGAACACCCATTTGCCTGAGGATTCCAAGGAACCAATCTCTCCAAGATCTTCTCAAAGGGATCATATATTGGTCGAGAAACAAAGCAAGACGGCTACAAAGACATGTTTGCCTGAGACAACGGTGTTGTCAGGACGTGAGAGGCTGAAGAGACATAGAGATGAGGTTGCCGGAAAAGTTCCTATACCGGATAGTTGGGGAAAAGAAGGGTTGCTTATGGGGTGGATGGATTTCTCGGCCTTCGACGCTGCTTTTACTTCGAGCCAGATTGTTTCTGCTCGAGCTGCGTTAATGGCTGACGCTGGAGATGATGCCGGGGCTAGAGGAAGTAGGCCTCAACGCCTTCGAGTTGAGAGTTCTTGTTGATTCCTTTTTGTCTTAGAGAAATGTTTATGCAAATAATACTTTCATCTTGTTTTTGAAATGTTTATTAGATACCTATCTTCACATTGATTTTGGAATTTTGAACCACTGATACAATTATTCAAAGTTTCATATAGTTCACTTGTGTAATTGAATTGATTTGTAAATGGAATTGCCGGTAAGACAAACCTATTTTTTTTGGCTATTATATAGTTTGATTTTGTGAACGTGGGTTGGAGGATAATTAACTTATTAGCTATTAAAAAATTAAGTGATATTGATTGAGAATTGTGTAGTGAAGGATTCATGCTTTTGTAACAACATGACATTTTCCGATCAAACGTTAGATTATGTTATCAACGTTATCATCAAACTGTCTATAATTTATGATTCTTTAATGCCTATTTTCAAATTTTTCGATTAATCAAGAAACTATCGATTTTTAATCTTGTAGTTTCTTCGATCGGGCTAGCTAGATATCTAAAGGTCAATAAGTTACTTGCGGCCACCATTTCTCGAATCCTAAAACTTAGCTTTATTCCTAAAGAAATTACACAAATTTAGTTGGTAGAGCCAACAACTCCGAGGCACACTACTCCATGTCAATATCCGAGTCTAGTACTCTTTTACGTTTCTGATGTTACTATTTGCTTAGATGAAAAAACTATCTAATGCATTCTCTTTTGATATTGACATGTTTGAAAATGATAAGTTATATGCGAACGAACACTTCTCTTGGTAAAGATAAAAATTTGATCAGACATATATATACTCTCACACTAGACGTGATTAGGTCGATACATAATAATAATCTAAATCAATTTGAACAAGAAAATATCACATGTTTTCACAAAGCATAAGCCTGGTCCGTGATTTATGATACTTTAGAACCACCACAAAAACAATATATAAGACTATCCTCGTTGGTAGTCCTTAGATGTTTCTTAGGAAATTTCTTAGGTATAATTATAATTATTAATGAAACAAAAGCTTAAAGATTAAAAGAAACGATTCTTATTTTAGGATCAAAAGAAACGTTTCTTGGTGGACAGGTGGCACGATGAGATTAATTTGATAAATTTTATTTTGCATTTCTCTTTCTCTTCGTGTGTTCTCTCTTCTCTCTCTCGCTCTGTCGACGAAATCGGCGATTCCGATCGAATTTTTTCTTCTCTTCCAATTAATTCCCACGTCTGATTCTCCATGGATTCAGCGTCGATTTGGTTCCGGTGAAACTCAAATCGAGACCGCTCTCGAGGTGATGATTTCTCTTTTTCTATGTTGCATCCTTGAGATTTTTAACTTGATTTGATTCGGTTCCGATGAATCTCTGAGGATTTAACGAAGTTTGCTTCACAATGTTGGACATAGAATTTGAAAATATTCCGGTCTCGAATTTATATGAGTAGTCCTGATTTTGTATACGATAATCGAGTTTTCGTGATGGGAATTGAAATTTTTTTGAACGCCTTACCTAATTTATGATATGTGCAGCTTTAAGGTTCTTCTTTGAAATTCTTGAATGAGATGTGACATGTAATTTTTGATTTGCAGAAAGCTGAACTTGTTACCAAGGAGAAAAATAGAGCTGATGTTGTTGCTATGAACGCTGAGATCCGCCGGACCAAGGGTCGATTATCGGAGGAAGTTGTAAAGTTGCAGAGACTTGCTGTCAAGAGGGTTAGCTTTCTTTCTCATGTTTAACACTTTGGTTCAGGGTTCAGCTACACACTGAATGTCTAGTTATATTAGTAGCTTGGCTGAAGAAGTTAAAGAGTTTGTGGAGAAGCAAGTGAAACTGTCTGATTCAGTGCTCAAAACTTGCGAATCCAAGGGAAAGCTCCATGAGAAATTCACGAAATTTATTGACTACCCTCGTTACGGTACGCCCTTTAAGCGAGGGAACAATTACTTTTACTTCCATAACTCAGGTCTTCAAGCTCAGAGCGTGCTCTATGTTAAGGTAAATTAATTTGAAGCAGAGAGTTATCAAATCATCTTCTTTTGTAACTTTTTCTTCCCATCTCCAGTTTCGTTAAGATTTGAACTTTTCCAGGATGATTTGGATTCTGAAGCAGAGGTCTTGCTTGATCCTAATACTCTTAGAGCATCTGCATCGCCGTATTTTCACACCGTCCGTCACATTTTATTTTTTTAATTTAAATCGAAATTAACCAAATATTGAAGAAACGTATCTACAAAACGGACGTATTTTCGTCGGTCCTTCATAACACGTGGCGGCGTGTTATTTGTTTCTGTCGTTTGGGTAGGATGAGACCAAAAAAATCGTCGCCAAAAACTTAGCTCACCAATTTTGCCGGAGAAGATGCAGCAGAGAAAGCCGACGGCGGGAAGACCCAGTGGTACCGATGGATCCGATTTCTCATACCGCTCGTCTCCGTCCTTTGATCTTTGTTCAGGTACTCTTTGATTTGGATTGATATGGTCTATATATAAAATTCGATTTTGTGATGCATTGCAAAGTGTTACATACTTGAGAACTGAATTCATCAATACATGTTTGTTATATTACTCTTAAAATTTTCAGGAGTAGTGTATGTGATCAGTATTCTCACAATTGAGGGAGTTGAACAAATTGCAATTAGCTCAATCTCATATACATTGTCAATGTTACCAGCTTTATAATGAACCAAATCTTTTAGTTTAGTGCCTAGCAAATTCATAGTCAAGTTTTGATGTCACTGAGATTGTAGTGATATTGAAGTTGTTGTAGCATTAGTTAAAGTGATGGATATTGTAATGGAGATGTATGCATCTCTTTTAGCTCAATTTTAAGGAGATGAACACCCTTGCAATTGCAGCTGCTGCTGCTGGCTTTGTGTCTTCATTGATAGGAGAATTAGGTTTTAACCGTCTCTTCTTTGTTGTTCTGGCGGTTAGGCATAACGAAATGCATCCTTTTTGTTTATGTTTCTTTTATATATGTTTGTTTTCTCTGTTAAATAGGTTGCAGACGCAGCAGAGTAAACCTTTTAAGGCTCTATACGGCTGCATCTAACATTGTTATGGTTCTTTCCGTGTTTTGTGCTGTTAGGAGCAGATTAACAATGGAGGTAAATGAACTGAGTCGAACACACTTTCACTATTGTACCTCATGAGTCAATTAGCTGAACACTTTCACTCTTGTACCTCATGAGTCGATTAGCTGATAAGCTTTGCTTAGTTAGAACTACATGTTAAAGATCCGATAATGATCCAAAGCATACCTAGATGTGGGCTAGGGTGATTGTGGTAGTAATGGTATCACAAAAGATGAAATTTAGCTTGTGCATTGATGCTATCACCTCACTCTCGATAAATGATGTAGGAACGGGATAGCTCGGGAACAACAGCGAAGCTTGAGCTTGCAGGGTTCATTTGTGCTCAATTAGGTAAAACACTCAAAGGATTCTACTCAGTTCTTCTAAGTACATCCTCATACTACTTGAGTTACACATTTGCGGGTTATAAATATTATGTTTTCTTGTCTCGAATGCAGGTTGTTACGGGTTCCCTTGTGAGTAACATGTCTCCACCTACGAAAGCAACATAGGGAGAAAGAGAAATCGGGGTAGTGTCAGTGTGTGATTCTCCTACATGAAGAGATTTGAAGGACCAAGTGAAGGACACCAATGCTAATACCAAGCTTAAGAAACTCTCAAAATAAGAATAAAATATTTGAAGGACCAAATATTGTCCTTCACCGATGCACATGCCCTTAGTGATGATGGAACTGTTTCTTTAAACACTTACTGTATCAGTGAGGATGCCAAGTATTTGGCTTATGGTCTTAGCTCTAGTGGTAGTGATTGGGTTACAATCAAAGTGATGAAGATTAAAGATAAGAAAGTGGAGCCTGATACTTTATCTTGGGTAAGGCTTCCTTCCTTCATGATGAATTATTTCACTCGTTAGTTACAAACTTCATCATTGACATGAATGGTCATTCTTGTTATGGGATCAGGTTAAGTTTAGTGGAATTACATGGACAAATGATGGGAAAGGCTTTTTCTATAGTCGCTACCCTGCTCCACTGTGAGTCTTTTGTTTTAACCGAAGAGCTTGCTGCGAGAAATGATTTGGTGCTTGCACTTCCGGCAAGGATTGAAGCCATACTTGATGGCACTGCGTTTCTTCTTTCCTTTTTATTATTAAAAATTGCATTAAAAAACAACTAAGAAACACAATAATGAAGATAGTCTAACACAGCTAGCTGTGGGAATGACTAAAACACCCATGTCACATTTATGACAACAACTATAAAATCAAGGTCATTACAGTATTTTCCAAACTCTTCCCAATCTCGATAGCTTCATCGTTTTTTTTTTGTCAATCACTTCATCGTACTGGTCGGCACAATTGAAATTGAAGTTGTTCTCTTCTCTTCCTTAAACTACAAGGGCAAAAGAGTGTATAATCTTGAGATGGGATCCAGGGACCAAAAAGTAAAATGGAGCTGGAGCTCAGCCTTAATCGGAGCAGTATCAGCAACAGCAGCGGCCTCACTCCTCAGCGCCAAGCCAAAAGATCCAACGTTCCACCTTATCTCCATAGACCTCACCTCACTGAAATTTAACCTCCCTATCCTCGACGCAGAGCTAATGCTTACCGTACACGTCACTAACCCTAACATCGCACCCATCCATTACTCCTCCACCACCATGACGATCCTCTACGATGGCACGGTTCTTGGCTCGGCCGAGGTCAAGGCTGGCTCGCAGCCGGCGAGATCTTGTCAGCTACTCCGGCTACCGGCGCGTCTTAACGGGATGGAGCTTGCGCAACACGCGCGGCAGTTCTTTTCTGACGTGGCGAAGAGAGAGATGAAACTTGAGGCTAAGCTTACGATTGAAGGAGCGGCTAAGGTTATGTGGTGGGATCATAGTTTTAGGGTCCACGTGGATAGTTTCGTTACCGTTGATCCTGTCTTTCTTGATGTTATTGGTCAGGAGAATAAGTCTCAGATGGATCTGTTTCTTACTTGAACTTAATTTAATTGTACCATTTTTAGATTGTGGTTAATTTTTTTTTTCAGTTATTGAAAAAGTCTTTTGAATTATATTAGCTTAGTTAAAATACAAGATGACTATCTTAACCATAAAAACAAAATACTTTCAAATTATTGTCGTTTTAATAGTTAAACTTTGTTTCAAATTAGTTATCTTTTCATGTTTTTAATACCCATTTTTGAGAAATCTTTTAATTTTATCTCTATAATTTTAGCATATATCAATATATTAATTAGGAATAAAACAAAAAAAAAATTATTAATACGTGTGAAATAGTCTTATTCCACATTCCACATTCCACAACTAATTTAAAAGTAAAATAATTTACACTGTATAAGCTTAGATCTATGTGAAGTAACCTTAGTATAGTGGCATAAGGTAAGTCCATTTGTAAAAAGCATCATCACACCCGGGATCGAGTCCTGGTTCCTACGAATGTAGGAATTTGGTTAATGGATCGGCCAGTTGTGGCCCAATGGTTGACAAAAAAAAAAACTTAGATCTATGTTTAATTGGTGGATATTAAACTAAAAAATATGCATTAACTAGATTTCAATAAATGCTTTTGAATACAAAACATTTGTGTTAATTATGGGAACCAAAACTTTAATTATATTTAGTTATGTTTGAAATGTTGTATGTCAAAATTAAACTCCCTTGTCTTAACATTCAAATGGAAGTGTTAATCTACCAAGTTCTAAGATCAATTTGGTTTAATATAAGATGAATTTACTATATCCAATTTTTTTCATTTTCACTGCAAAGCTTCAATTTAAGAGTCCTTGTTTAGTCATTCTTATACAACATAGAGTAAAAGCTTTTTTTTTTTAATTTTTCGCACGTGTAAAAAAAACTGATAAAACAAAAGAGTTCGTCCTAGCCGTTTCTCTCCCTGGCACAACTCCCGAGCTTCCTCCTTCCGGTGGCGTCGTCCCAAATCGGCGCCGCTGGGCTGCTTTCCGTTCACTGCGGCTCTCCCCTCTTGTATCAACACTGCTTCTGGATAGATTTCGATTCCACCGGAGGTTTCTCGATCTGTCACGCTACTCCGGTCATGCGCAAGATTCAACTCCGTTCCCACCCCTCTGCTCAACTGGTGGTTTGTCTCAACGAGGTGATTCTCCCGAGACCCCAACCATTCGATGATAAATCTGAGATTTCTAGGCTCCATGTGTGTTCTGCTCTTCACCTCTCTTACCGGTTCCCCTTGAAGTCAGTCCCATGACCTCCTTCGTCCTAGGGTTCTTACCCCATCACCAAGTGTTCCACTTGGCCGATGCTAGAAGTGAGCTCTGCTCTGACGCCAGAACTGCGCAAGACCTGGTCGATAAAAGCGGCAATCATTGTGACCCTGTATCCCCCTCCTGTATCCTTGGTTTCCTTAGTTTGTGTCTTGGCTATGCTCTCCTCCGATCTACCGCTTTATTTAATGAAGTTTTGCCTCACAAATCAAACCACTCTACTTTATGTTGATCCTGTTATTGGACTGAGCTTTGACGATACACGCTTTCTTTGCAGCGTCCTACAAACTCCTCCTCTGTCCTCTCGATCCAGGTTTGAACCCAACTCTCATCCGCAAACCCTGGTAGATAGAGTACTTCGATTAGTATTGGTTATATGTCTGATCCTGGAGCCCTTTCGACCCTTTAGAAGATTATCGAACCAAACTCGGATAGGTCTCTCTGCCTCTATTTTGGTTGGCCGCAAACAATCATATAGCTGTGTAATTGCCTTCCTAGAATGGTTAGATAAATCCATTTGTCAAGATTAGTTGGAAAGTATATACAAAACGCCCACCACACCCCTTAGCCTCTCCTCTTGGCTCCAACCTAGTGTATATCTTAATGCATTACAACAAAGCCGACAACAAGCTTTGTGTGGGAACCCTTAACCTCCATGGCTTTGAGCTTCATGTGAGGGAGGACCTACCTGCTCTGTTATGACCTTGTTTGTCTCTCCCTAGGTTCAACCTTATAACAACCCTACCCTTCATTCTCCTCCAACTACCAATAGGGTGGAAACTCAGGTTTGATCTAATATCACATTGCAATATCGGCTACAAGCTTTGTGTGGGACTCCTTAACCTCCATGGCCATTAGTTTTATGAGAGGGAGGACCCACCTATTTTGTTACGATATTGCATATATATTTTTAGAGTCCCAGATGTAGTTTCATCCCATGCTATGAGAATTGAGCCAGAAACTGTTTTACACTTTGATCAAGTTGTCTTGAATTTTCTCTCATTGGCTAGAGCACCCTCCATTGTCTCACCTATGTACCACCTTTGTAAACGCTCCACTGCATATCTTGCAAGAGCTATTGTTGATCACTTGTTGATCGAGGAAGTCGCGGAGCTTGTCTTCAAAGGCGCTTCCACCTTGGTCCCAACAGATCTTTCAAACTTTGCTAGCCTCCCAAAGACTTGCATCTTCTTGGATAACTCATGGAACCAATATCTCTATCTGCTTTGTAACCTTGTTAAACTTTGTAACTTTATTTGCTCCTCCTTGTATGAACTCTCCTCTTTGAGGATTTAAGTTTTAATGGAAACTTGTTTGATAAAAAAAAAAAAGAGTAAAAGCTTTTTAAATTTAGCTGGTCATATTCAAAAAGTTATTATTTTATTTTATTATCAAATTGTTTTCAAAACTATACATGTCCAATTAAAGATCGGTTATTAAATTACAGAATTTTTATTATATGCTCCCTAATTTTATTTTAGAAAATCTTTTCTCTTAATTTGGTCAATCGACTGGTAACTTCTTTAATGAAAAAAATAGGAGAAAAATAATATTATTTTTAATATTTTCAAATAAATAATGTTTTTACATAATTTTTTTGTTTTTTTGCTAGAATGTTAATTTCATTTTGTAACACTTGTTTTTTTTTTCACAAGTGTGTTGTTTTATTAGAAAAGCCAACTTTAATAAGTCAAAAAACTTACAAACGAAAGCCCAAAGTGTAAAAGGCCAAAAACCTAAAAGCCCAAATAAAGAAACCCTAGACTGAAGGAAAAGCAATATACATCACATAGTATACGTGAAAATTAGAAAACGATTTGGATGACACGTGGGAAGTTGAAGAGAAGGGAGTCTCAAACACCGGCAGAGTATTGTTACGCCGGAAAGCTTTAACTCCAGCCAGATTCGCCGGAAAGATGCTAGAGATCTCAAGCTTCGCCCAGAGAAATAAAGGCGAGATTCCAATTGAACTTTGATGAGAATATGACTCTACTTGATGCAAATATTTTTCATCTTCATCTTCAATCAAGCTTTTAATCTTCAAGGAACTTTTGCTAGGATTAATCTATCGAGCATGTCTTTATTATGCAAACATAAGAACACCAGAAATCAAACCAACCCAAACGATTCCACAAGCGTTGGCAGTGAGAAAGACAAACAATTGTTCTAATTTCATCAAAATCAGACCAAAGACACCAAATTAAACTTCAATCCGCATCTAAAAAGTTGATCTTTAAAATGAAAAATACCCAATAAGTTCAAAGATCAAAATAAACCCTTTAGAAGAAAGGAGGATTGAAGAATTCCAAATCTAGAGCAAAGGAATGAAAAAGAGAAATCAAAGTCAAGCAAACCCGAAGCAGATTAGAATCGAACGAGATCAAAAAGTAAAAACTAAAGCCGACCAAACACTGTTTTATAAGCCAGTCTTTGTCGGAAGAAAAACCAGACATCATCGCTTAAAAAGCCACCGATGCCGGAAATAACACTGGCTGAGATTGCTGAGTGAGCCAAACAACGCCACTGATATCCAATCAACCACCACTATGGTAGCCGGAGGTTGTGGATAGAAGCCAGAATTTAACTGGATGCTAGTGATAAGTAAAGCCGACCGATCTTACTATGAAAGCCGATATCGCCGGAGACAAAGCCAGCCACAGGTGCTATGGAAGCCACCTATGCTGGAGATAAAGCCAGCCACATGTGCTATAGAAGCCATCTATGCCGGAATCGAAACGGTGGACTCTCTCTCTAAAAGATTTTTAGAGAAGAGAGAGAGCGTCAAAGCTTGTAACACTTGTTATGTAGAAAATAAAATGGAAACATTTATGAGAAAAAATAATGTTTATCTCATATACTATCAATTAAATGTCAAAAGTCTTTTAAGTCTTAACATATCCGTAAACAGTTAACTTTTTCATATATCAAAGAAGGAACCACACGTACAGTCTTCTTCACCGTAAATGGCATTTCGTAGGGTTTTACTCTCTCACCTCCGCCGATCTCGTCACACTTACTCCTCTCTCTCTCCTCACCATGTCTCCGCTCCGGCACATCCGTCAATCCCTCTCGGTCTTTTCCAATCCCGATTCTTTTCCACTCCCCCGGACATGGACTCTGAGCTGACTCGACTCAGAGACGTTTCAGTCGATGGATTTGGAAGCAATGGTCATGGGTTAGAGTTGGGCGATTTAAGCCAAGATTTAATCGGAGCTGGTGTGTCAAACTATGATTACTTGACTCGACCTGTGATCTCGTTGCTTGATTCTTACCATGACCTTACTGGACTGCCTTGGTAATAACAATTCATAGTTCTGATTTGGGTTTCTATCGTATGATTAGTTATCTGCTTATTTCAGTTCAGATTGATGGAAAGTTTTGAGCTTTCAACTCTTAATTGACAAGTCAAGATTCGTAGTTTTGTGTCTTTTTGAGGGTTTTGCGAAATTTATTAGTTTTGTTAATTTGCCTCAGATGAATTGGTCAGGTGGGTAGTGATTGCTTCATCTACTGTGGCTTTCAGAACGGCTTTGCTTCCTGTCCTGATTCTGCAGCGCAAGCAAACGAAACGGATTTCACAGTTCCTACCTAAGTGTGAGCATTTTGTGGCGCTAATGTTTCTTTAAGTTCAGAACTCAACATTGGTTGTTGTGAAAGCATTGTAAAATGAAATCTTATGTTCACTTGATAATGATTAGATGCTGATGATTTGATAGTGGTATTTTTGTAGTACCGCCTTTCTGGCCTCCACAGGGTTCAGGAAGGAGTGTTATTGATCAGTTTAAGCTTTTCCGGAAGGAAAGAAAAGCTATCGGGTGCCCTTCGTTTTTGTGGGTTCCTGCTTATTTCTCCATCCAGGTGATACTTCATATCTTCTTGAGGAACTAGAAGTAATCTTATATTCCATGCCGCTCATAGTTCTGTAGAAATTTTGAATTTCATAGCCCTGTTGACTCTTCCATGTCTGAGTCAATGAGACCATATTTATGGAGCTTAGATGGCTAGTTTTGTGTTATTAGTGCGTCTTTTAGTTATTACCACTTACGTAACATTCTTTGTGGGTGTAAATATATTGTATCGAATGACATGAGATATAGTTCTTTGAGTGGCAAGAACTGTAGGCTTACTCCCTTCATTTTTTCGTCTGGCAGATTTCATGTTTTTTCTTGTGGATAACTAGCGTAAGAAGAATGTCACTTACTCATCATCCTGGATTTGATTCGGTAAGTCACCAGCCAGTATATTGGGATCACTTATAAGCATATTTTGAAATTATATATTGAAGGACTATTGTTTTCTTGTATATCTGGCCTTCTATCGTAATTCAGCTTATGTTCTGGAAAATGTCTTCTGCCTCACTCTCCTTTTGATAGAATCCCTTGTTCCATTGGTTGCAGGGTGGAGCTTTATGGTTTCAAGATTTGACTGAAATTCCCAATGGTCTTTATGGTCCACTTTTCCCCTTTTTAATTGCTGGTTTGCATTACACAAACACGCAGGTATGTACTGTTGTTTCTCTTGTTGCATGCCACATCGTATCAACTAGAATAATTTCTGCTGAACTATACTTCTTGTATTTTCTGCTTGTTTGAAATATATGTACATTTTCCTGTAGATAACTTTTACAGCATCTTCAGTTCACAAAGTTGATAAATTCGCGGAATTGGCAAAAGTGAGTTTTTCAACTTTGTCGTGAATATCTCAAATGTTCTTGATGCATGTTACATAACAATTGATGTGTGTTTATGTATCTGCAGGCTTACAAGACATTTCTGAATCTTTTGACAGTTGCTCTTTATTTCCTTTCATTCCAAATGCCTCAGGTAGATTAATCTCTCATCATATACCCCCTTCTGAAGCTCACATATTCTTGTTTCCGGTTATGTTGGTACAAAAAAAGGTTCCAGCCAGATAGTCTTTTCTATTATCGTTACTATATTTTGATACCGTTTCAGCGTAAGGTCATTCAACTATTTACTTGACTTAAATACTTTTTAAAAATCTGTATTGGCGACTAATCTTGAAACTATGCCATTCAAACTAGACCCTTTCCTTTTCAAGAGTATGTGATCTTCCATTGTAAACCTAGTGTCTCGCTGAGTTTTGTTATGAGCTACTGCTCTCAGTTTACTAGTATTCCCTGGAACAGCCATTTTCATTCCATTCTTTCTATTGGGAATACTGTATTTTACATCGCTACCTGTTCAAAAGTTTCATTTATTCTCTTTTTTTTTTTCTTGTCATAATTACTTCACAGGGAAGTCTGCTCTACTGGGCTACCAATTTGTCATTCAGCATAGCTCAGGTTTGTTCTAAAGATTGCAGTCTAAGATCTACTAATGGTGTGATATTTATGGTTTGTCTGATGTGGTATCTATTGGGACACGCTTTCTCTAGACCAAAAAATGAGAGTCTCGAATTCAGGCAAAACTTGAGATCATAGTTAAACTGGTTAGATATAGAATTTGTGAAAATTGGCCAAATCAAGAAATTATTTAGGGTTTGTAATCTTGAATTCATGTAAACTAAAAACTCTGTTACCTAGTGGCAAGTTCTACTCAGCATCTGCGTCAGGGATAGATGTTGCGGGTGTTTGACTTGAGGACCCAAAGCTTATCGTAGACGTTAGCCCTAAGTTACTGATAACTCTGTAGTAATTAGTCAAAAGTTTAGTAACTCTGTCTAGGGAGATTGGTTATGCTAGTTATGGGTAGAAAAGAGTTTACAATAATCACTTATGGTCTGTATCTCTCTGTTCACAACAACTCTACCTTCCCTTTTACATTAGATATGTAAGTACCCTTTGGTTCCCTCATATAGTGCATTGGCTTTGTAGCAATCAATCCTCAACCATCCTGTTGTAAGTGCTAAGTTGGGTCTACAAGGAAACGACACTGTTCAGAAAGAGGCTGGAAATCCTATATTGACAAACATTAATGAAGCGCAACTCACTGATTCATCCTCGAAAGGACGCTTGATCTCAGTGCATAACTTAACCCCTAAAGAGTTGGTTGCTGTAAGTCGATGTCATGGATCGGGATCTTTTAACAATATTTAATCTTCCACATCTTTGTTACTGATGTGAACAGCTTTCCTTACCAGCTTTCTGCCAAATACTTGTCCGGAGGGCACAAAGAAAAATCAATTCCGCTATTAAGGTAACTATGTAGCTAGGATTTCTTCTCATCGGAAAAAAGCATATCCTTGGATCCGTATTTGTCGATGTGGCTGTTCCAGTGACTTAAGTTGTGTTTTTTTTTTTCTTTTCAGATTGGCATTAGAAAAGGATCCTGAATATCTTCAAGCTATGATTATTCTTGGCCAGGCTTTATATCAGAAAGACCAGTTCGCTGAAGCTGCAAAATACTTAGAGGAGGCTGCTTCAAAGGTGAGATGACGACGTTCTTTGATCTTATTCTTTATGATATCTAATAAGAAACCTATAACCATGTTAATCGGAGGTAATTATGATCCTCTCAGCTTCTTGATGCTTGTCCAACAGAAGTTGCAGAAGTCGATCTTTTAATTGTTGCATCTCAATGGGCAGGTGTATCCAATATTCGACAGGTGCATTATTGACACACTTTATGTTTTCACCTATCTTTTTGTACACGTTGATACTCAAAAGAATTATTCGCTCATGGCTTTAGGGAAAGACATCAGAAGGAATCACACACCTTGAAAGAGTAGCACACATGGAAGAGCCTGAAGATCCCAAGAGCAAAGCTCATTATTTGGACGCATTGGTTCTCTACTCAAGGTAGAAAGATTAACAAGTAAATTAGTCTCAACTCTCAAGCGTTAGGTCTTGTGTAATGTGTTGACCATTTTTGTGTTCAGTGCTATATTTAACGAAGGAAGGAGAGATGAAGCTGCAAAGTATTTGAGAAGAGTGGTGGCTTATGATCCAGCCTTCAGTGAATTGCTGAAACAATGCGAAGAAGATGATACCGATACCATTCCCACTTCTTCTTCATCTAATTCTACCCACAAAACTTCATAATTTTTTTTTTTTTTTTTCTGTTGTTTTCTTGCCTTAAACTTTACTGATTTTATTTTGGGGGTTGGACCATTGAAATCGTTTTTTTTTTTTTTTAGATAAATAAGAATATGGATAGCTTATCTTCCATTCTATTCAAAATAAGTATGTGTATACGAATATTATTATACAGTAAAAAATAAGAGCAAATACATATTTATTTTCATATTATTACATGGCTTAATCCCCATAACTAAAGTGGTTTCTATTTCATCATAAAAGACTCCCTTGTTTGGGCTTAAGACTCTCTTTCTGAACTAGTGTCTTCAGATTAGGTCGGAATAGAGCTTTGACTTGGAAAAAAACACTTTCCCTTTAGTTGTTTTTAACCTGTTTACAGCCGCTTTGTCTGCTCATCAGTATTAGCCAAGATATTACAAGAATCTGAAGGTTTTTTCGTTTGGTTATTCTCACAAGGAGAAATGTCGTCAGCAATGGATCGAGCTTTGATGGCCATGTCTTTGGAGGAGGAGGATGTGCCCTTTGATATGCCCGATTTGCCTGAGTTTTCATCGGTGAAAGAAAATGCCCAAAGTTTAGTGGGGAGGCTACTAAACCCTAAATGTCAATCGATGAAGAATCTTATCCGTAATATGCCCCGAAAATGGTAGAAAGAAGGAAGAACAAGAGGAGTTGCACTTTCAAAGGAGAAATTTCAATTTTTCTTCAATTCGGATCACGATCTGGAAGAAGTTATACAAAAAGGGATTCATACTTTTAACGATTGGTCAGTGGTGGTGGCTCGGTGGCAAGAAGTTATTCCAGACGACTATCTGCAATTCACACCCATCTGGGTTCAGATCTGGAATCTTCCGATCAATTACTACACAAAGCAAGCAATCACAGCTCTTGGAGAAGTACTTGGTCGTGTGTTAGAGGTAGCGTTTGATACAGAGAAACCTCAGCTGGAAGAGTATGTAAGAGTCAAAATCTTGTTTGATGTGTCTAGACCACTTAGACGATCAAAGTTGGTGAATCTACCAAAGGGTGGAACGGCAAATGTTTTCTTTGAATACGAAAGAGTACAAAAGAGGTGTTTTGAATGTCAAAGAATGACACATGAGGTAGATGATTGCCCCCTGGTAATCCAGAAGAAGAATGAGATGCACGATGCAAAAAGAGCAGGGAAATCTGTGGGTGTTACTAAACAGACACTGATCCTCAAAGAATCTGATCCACTCTTTGGAATTCTAAACAAGACCAAGTGGGAGTCGATCCAGTAAGTGGTAGACCGAAGATAGCACCTGCAGTATTAGAAGGTATGCGGCAATACATGAGAGTGTCTTCACAAGAAGAGAAATTACTCAGAGCTGATAAAGTTAAAGCGTCTGTAAGAGAAGTGGAAAAAGATCCTATTGCAGCAAAATCCATTCTCAGGTTGGAGCCGCCTCCCATCTTTCACCCTGATGTAAACAAGAATAAGGGGGTGGTGTTCTCCTATGACAAACCAACCCTAGATTGGGTCTCTAAAGAGAATGAGCAAAAAGATACTAATATGGGAGATTTTGCTGGTGATGGCTCAAAGTCCAGCTGGAGTGAGCACGGGGCTAGTTCTTCTTTGGTTAGATCTGGTAAATTCTTATCGTTATCCCAGCCGTTTCAGAACAATGCAACGGTTTATGGATCCAAACCTTTTGAGGTAGGATCTTCCGGGATTGTTCTGAATAAGGCAAAGAATAAACCAAGGGGTCGACCAACAAAAAGCAAAAGAAAGCCAAAGGTGATGTCTCAAGCTGATGGAAAGAAGTCAGAGGTTTTAAAGGTGGGAATTGAGTTTGGGAGTCAAGAAAAAAGGAAAGCAGATGATGAGGATACAAGCACTGCAAAGTTGGCAAAGCTTAATTCTCAAAAGGTGAACCCAAAGGGGGGTTTGCCTAAACTCCAATGAGTGTTTTGAGCTGGAATTGTCAAGGATTGGGGCGGCCTCAAGACTTGACAATTCCTCGCCTAAAGGAATTGCGTAAAAAACAATTCCCGGAGGTGTTGTTCTTGATGGAAACAATGTATAGGAGGGATGTTTTAGTAGATCTTAAAGTATGGTTGGAGTATGAAGGTGTGTATACAGTGGATCCTATAGGTAAGAGCGGCGGTTTAGCTCTCTTTTGGAAAAGTAGTGTGAATGTAGATATTAAGTTTTCGGATAAAAACTTATTGGATGCTCAAGTACAGTTTGGAGCCTCCAATTTCTATATCACATGTGTGTATGGGGACCCGGATAGAAGCAAAAGATCCGAGGTGTGGGAGAGAATCTCTAGGATTGGTGTTGGAAGAAGTGATAGATGGATTATGCTGGGTGATTTTAATGAGATTTTGCATAATGGTGAGAAGTTGGGGGGCCAAGAAGAAGTGAAAATGCCTCAAAATACTTTTCTGAGATGTTAAGTGCCTGTGGAATGATAGAGCTGCCAAGTAATGGAAATTCATTTTCATGGGCGGGAAGAAGAGGCGATCATTGGGTTCAGTGTAAGCTAGACAGAGCTTTTGGAAATGAAGATTGGTTTAATTGCTTCCCAGCTTCAAACCAAATTTTTTTGGACATGAGAGGTTCTGACCCTAGGCCAGTTCTAGTGAAAATTATGTCTTCCCAAGACTCGTATAGAGGACAGTTTAAGTTTGATAAGAGATTCCTCTACAAGGAAGATGTAAAAGAGGCTATAGTCAGAGCTTGGAGTCCCAGAGCCTTCAATACCAATGTCTCAGTAGCGGGAAGATTGCAAAACTGTAGAAAAGCCTTAAGCTCTTGGAAAAGAAGAAACAAGACCAATTCAAAAGAAAAGATTCAGTTATTGGAAGAAGCCTTAGAGACTGAACAGTCGACAATGTGGCCAAGATGGCACAAGGTTTTGGTGCTAAAAAGGGAATTGGCAAAAGAGTACAGAGAGGAAGAGAAATATTGGCAGCAAAAGAGTCGAAAAAAATGGCTAAGGAGAGGAAACCGGAACTCAAAGTTCTTTCATGCTTCGGTCAAGGAGAATAGGCAAAGGAAACGGATTGAAAAACTAAAGGATATCAATGGGAACTTTCAGTTCTCCGAAGCAGCAAAAGGCGAAGTAGCAACAGCCTACTTTCAAAGGTTATTCACTTCCTCAAATCCAGCTAGCTTTTCTGATTGATTTAGTGGTCTCAATCCAAGAGTGACTGACGATATGAATGAGGTTTTGATTGAGAAGGTCAGTGCTGAAGAAATCAAAGAAGCATTATTCGCAATCAACCCTGCAAAAGCTCCGAGACCAGATGGTATGTCTGCACTGTTTTTTCAACAGTATTGGTCAATTGTGGGACAAAATGTGATATTAGAAGTTCAACAATTCTTCCAGGATGGGTTAATGCCGTTGGAATGGAACTACACTCATCTTTGCTTAATCCCAAAGACACATCATCCTACAGAGATGGTTAACCTTTGTCCAATTAGTCTCTGTTCGGTGCTGTATAAGGTGATTGCAAAGATTATGGTGAAAAGAATCCAACCGTTCCTGACCTTGATTGTGTCCGAAACTCAGTCTGCGTTTGTGCCGGAAAGACTTATCACCGACAATATCCTAGTGGCTCACGAGTTGGTTCATAGTCTCAGAGTTCATCCTCAAATAGCTTCGGAGTTCATGGCAATAAAGTCTGATATGTCAAAAGCCTACGACAGAGTTGAGTGGAGCTACCTTAGATCTCTACTACTAGCTTTGGGGTTTCATCAGATATGGGTGGACAGGGTAATGGTATGTGTTTCCTCAGTCACCTACTCAGTTCTTATTAATGATTCCCCGTATGGAATGGTTATCCCCGAGAGAGGCTTGAGACAGGGAGATCCTCTCTCTCCCTTCCTGTTTGTGCTTTGTACCGAAGGGCTAACGCATCTTTTAAACAAAGTACAATGGGAAAAACAGATAGAAGGAATCCGGTTTCATCAGAATGGGCCAAGTGTGCATCACCTTATGTTTGCTGACGACTCACTGTTCCTCTGCAAAGCCACAAATGAGCAGAGCCAAGTGTTGCAAAATATCTTAAGGATCTATGGGGAAGCTTCTGGACAATCTATAAACCCATCTAAGTCCTCTATAACCATTGGAGCTAAGGTTGAAGAAGAAAAGAAAGCAAGCATCAGAGTTATCCTAGGGATACAAGCAGAGGGGGGTGCAGGATCATACCTTGGGCTACCTGAATGCTTCAGTGGGTCGAAAGTGGAGATGCTCAACTATCTAAAGGATAGGCAGATGTCAAAATTTTCCGGATGGTATACAAGATGCTTATCACAAGGAGGCAAAGAAGTTTTGATCAAGTCGGTAGCGTTGGCGATGCCAGTCTTCGCTATGTCTTGCTTCAAACTTCCAATTTCAACGTGTGAGAATCTTCAGAGTGCAATGGCTTCATTTTGGTGGAGTTCAAACGGACATTCAAGGAAGATACATTGGCAAAGCTGGGATAGGTTGTGTTTACCAAAAGACTATGGAGGTTTGGGGTTTAGGAACATTCAAGTTTTCAATCAAGCCCTCCTAGCCAAACAAGCATGGAGATTACTTCAATCTCCAAATTGCCTTCTTGCTAAGCTCATGAAAAGCAGATACTACGATGAGTCGGGGTTTTTAGAGGCTTCCTTGGGTAAGAGACCATCCTTCGCTTGGAGAAGCATTCTCTATGGGAGGGAGTTACTGGAAAAAGGACTGATTAAGAAAGTTGGGAATGGAGAGACACTAAGTGTTTGGACTGATAAGTGGATCTACGACGAGGAGTATAGAGCACCTTGGAGGAAGAATTTGTTCTTTGAAGTTGGATTAAAAGTCAATGACCTTATTGATGATTCAACAGGCTACTGGGATCAAGATATGCTTGAAGAACATTTTCTGCCTCAGGATATAACTCGTATAAGAGCCATAAAGCCTATAGCATCCCAACAGGATTACTTTGCATGGAAGTTTAACAAGTGTGGTGACTTCTCAGTCAAATCAGCTTACTGGCTAGCTTTCCAAGAAAAAAATGACAGTCTGATCAAAGAAGTTTCGACCTTGCCTTCTACCCTCGATTTGAAAAAACTGGTTTGGAGATTACAGACTGACCCAAAGTTAAAAATTTTTCTTTGGAAAGTTTTGATAGGAGCCTTACCAGTAGCAGAAGCGCTAAATAGAAGAGGCATGGAGATGGATAGTGTTTGTCAATTATGTGGAGAAGAAGGTGAGTCCATAAACCACGTTCTGTTCACATGCTCAGCGGCCAGACAGATATGGGCATTAACTGATTCTCCTTTTCCCTTGGAGGGTTTCCAACTCGGGTCAGTTTACTCAAATGTGTATCATCTATTATTGAACAGAAGCAATAAAGATTGGCCTTTGGAGCTACGCATGAGTTTCCCCTGGATTTTATGGAGAGTTTGGAAAAACAAGAATTCTCTGTTCTTTGATGGGGTCGTTTTCTCAGCCTTGGAATCAGTTGGAAAAATTAGAGAAGATGTCACGGAATGGTTTGAGGCTCATAATGAAGAAACGGGAGGAGACCCAGTGTATGATCAAAGGGAGAATGGTAGGGGTGATAGAAGGGACCAAAGGGAAGTGAAAGTCTGGGAAGAACCTCCACAAAATTGGTTAAAGTGTAATGTGGGTTCTTTCTGGTCAAAGAGAAATAGAATTGCAGGTGGAGCCTGGGTTTTAAGAGATGAAAAGGGGGAGGTGTTACTACATAGCCGTATAGCTTTTGGAAATATTGGGAATGCGGTAGACGCAAAGCTAGGGTGGTTCTATGGGCAATAGAGAGTATGACCAGCCATAAGGTAAATAGAGTTTTATTTGGGGTTCAAGATAAAGGTTTGGTGCAAGCGGTGGAGAGACCGATAGCTTGGCCAAACTTTAAAGCTCAAGCATTGGCGATAAGAAGCTTTTTGGGCAGAATGAAGGATTGGTGATTGTGTGGTGAATCGGTAGCAACAAACCGAGGTGCAAACTTAATAGCTCAGAGTGTCACAGGTGACCTGAGACTTCAATCCTATGTGGAAAGGGGTTACCCAGCATGGATGGCTACTGAATTTGAGGAAGAAAAAGTTTGAACTTTCGGTTTGGTGAGGATCGGATCCCTGAAAAGGATAAGCTTTATAGTTGAGCTGCTTTTGTATAGAATCTGGCTTTTGTGAAGTGTAGTTAGTTAGATTAGACTAACTGAAAGAAGAGATTGGGAAAGGGTGGGCATTTTTGTAAACAATAGTATGTAACTCTTGAGGCCTTTTAAGGTCATAATGCAATATAAGATCATATGACAAAAAAAAAAAAATCCCACATTAAGGTTATATTACTTAGAGCAAATCCAATGCACATACTCTCAAGGGAATTTTAAAAAATGTACCACATTGCATATAAACCTTTTCAATTATACCACATTCGATGAACCTTTTGAAATCTACCAAATTGAGCTACAGAAAATGACGTTTTTACCCTCAGTTGTTTGCTTCCTGCGAAACAAAATAGGTGCTCGGCGAGTCAGTACAACCTACGAATTGGCATTAATGACATGGGTAACTGAAATTGGCATTAATAGCGGACAAAGAAGTTGAATGCTGGGTAAAAGGAAGCATTATAGTATTAAGAATAAAATATTAAAATTTCTTGTTTTTAACGGACAAGTTGCTTGCGTTTAATAGAAGGAGAAGGATTGAGAGTGTTTTTTGTGGTGGACGAAGACACTGGTACGAAGGTATGTGAACATTTATTGTGACAAATATTTGTATTTCAAGTGTTTTGATAGCCAATTGGTATGTTCGTTGTGCTGCATTAAATGTCCATCTTATGATAGTATAAAAAGAACAATTTTTGAAAATGTCGTAACATGTTTTAGATGGCATTTGTAGGTGATGGAAGAAAGTGTTTGTGTTTTAGTTGGGGATTGGACTTGTGCAACAAGCGGGATTTGGAAGTTTGTTCCTCGCGTGGGAGAATTGGCAAGGTGTGTAGGGTATAATCAAGGGACGACATTGGTAGAGTTGGAAGAGAAGGTTGCAAAAGCGTTCAGGGTGTGCTTATGGGAGACAAAATTAATCTTAAGCTTTTGCTTTAAAGGAGAAGCGGGTATTATGAGTCAAGGAAAATGGCCCCCTGTTGCGTTAAAATCAGAAATTGATTGGAATCAGTTCAAGGGGTTGATGGCGGATTACCCAGGACTATATCTCTATGTGAGTTTTAAAGGTTCGGCTGATAGAGAAAAGAGTGACGATTTTGTGTGCGCTGGTATGGTTGCGGATGAAGGAGATGATGGGCTTGATGATGAAGTTTTGGTGGCGTTTGTGGAGGAGGTAGAAGCAAGTTATAAGGCAAGGATGGCTGAAAGGGTGGATAAGGATAAACAGGGGGTGTCCACAATAGTTCCGTTGGTGGACAAGTATAATCAGGGGTTGTCCACTAGTATCCCGTTGGTGGAGAAAGATACTCAGGGGGTGTCCACAAGAGCTCCGTTGGTGGACCAGGATAATCAGGTGATGTCCACTACAGCTGCGTCGTCAGACAATGAGATTGGATTGGACAATAATTGTGAAGCGGGTCTATATGAGGTTAGTGTGGTTGATAAGGATAAACAGGGGGTGTCCACAATAGTTCCGTTGGTGGACAAGTGTAATCAGGGGTTGTCCACTAGTATCCCGTTGGTGGAGAAAGATACTCAGGGGTGTCACAAGAGCTCCGTTGGTGGACCAGGATAATCAGGTGATGTCCACTACAGCTGCGTCGTCAGACAATGGGATTGGATTGGACAATAATTGTGAAGCAGGTCTATATGAGGTTAATGTGGTTACTGCATTAGAACCTGATCACAATGTAATGGTGGGTGACCATGTTGAGGTGGTGGTCAATGGGGAAGATTGGCTTTGTGATGTACCGGTTTCTGATATGAGAGAGATGGGGGACAATATGATTAATGTAGACATAGTCAAATAAAGTGGTGATGTTGTAGGTCCATTGTCCACTGTAGAAGTAGCAGTGGACAATCTCATAGTTGGGGATAGCAGTCCAGAATATGATTACGATGAGTGGACTGAACGGATTAACAAAGAGTATCCTCCGGATTGGGATCCTAACATGGAGAGGACGGGTGTAACTGATGATGAAGATTAGGGTGTGGTTCTTGTAGAGGGGAACTCTAGCGGCATCCCAATGAACAATGCGATAGTAGCAGTGGGTTCATCGTCTGGTTATCAATGTTGGGATGCTGATTTTGTTGATTTTGTTGGAGGACTTGTGATAGATGAAACTGACCCTTTATTGTTGAATGACGCTCCACCATGCCATGATAATATGAGAGGCTTGCCAAGCCATGAAAGAAACATGGATTTCAAATGAGCGGGTGATGCAATCTATGTAGGTATAATATTTTTCGATAAGGCCGAGATGCACAATGCGCTATCACTTTATGCTATGAAGAGGATTTTCTGCTTCCGTATAGTTGCTTCCGACAAAACGAGAGTAATTGCAGCCTGCGTGGACAAGAATTGTGGTTGGAGGGTTTATGCTGTCACTCTTCCAAACACCTTGAATTTGGAAGTGAGAACTGTTACAATGGAACACAACTGTGACGTTACGGCTAGGTCTAGATATGGTTCTAAAGCAACGGCGAAGATATTGGCTGGACTTTTGCGAGGGAAATTTGCAAATGGGAAAAAAGGACCAAGGGCATGCGAGTTACCAGAAATGGTATTGTCAGAGTTGAACGTAATGATATCGTACATGAAAGCCTGGAACGCTAAGGAATTGGCTGTTAATGCTACACGTTGACAGAAATTTGAAGCTTCCTTCTTCAGTTCCTCGTGTAGCTAAAAATTTGAACGCTAAGGAATTTCTGAACGCCGCAATGCAAAAGGCTGTTGATTATCCGATAGTGTCAATGGTAGAGTTCATAAGAGCAATGTTGATGAGGTGGTTTTGGTGTAGAAGGACATTCGCTGGGAAGACAAGGACAAGGTGTACACCAGAAATTGAAGAATTGTTGATTGACCATCTGAAGGAGTCACTCAATTGTGCGGTCAATGGAGCTACTGACTGGATTTACCAAGTGAACGACGAGATTGGGTGTGAGTTTATAGTTGACCTTGAGAAAAAAACATGTACTTGCAGGGTTTTTGACGTACTTATGGTACCTTGCTGTCATGCTCTGGCTGCTGGTCGAATAAGAAACATTGACCCATACACACTTATAAGCCGCTGTTATTTCGTTGGACCATGGAGGGAAAAGTACAAAGGATTTTTAATGCCTCGTCCAAATGAGAAAGACGTGGACATCCCAGAAGAATTGACAGAGGTACCTGTAAACCCACCAAGGACAAAGCGGCAGGGGGGAAGGCCAAAAAAGAGAAGGATTCCATCACAGGGTGAAGTTCATCACGTAAGTCACTCTATTTAAACATTTATGTCCACTCTTATGAAACATGGTCCATTTAACTAACCATTTGTTGGTTGGATATGAATGTTTTCCAGAAGAAGAAGGGAGTAACAAAATGTGGGAGATGTTTTGGACAAGGTCACAACAGGAAAACATGCTCGACGCTAATTTGAAGAGATGAAGATTGGTTAAGGAAGTGTTTTTTGGCATTCCATTTTTTGGATGCTGATGGATTTTTCACTATGAGTCCCTTATTATTTTGTCTACTATGGTTGTAAGATTTAATGTCCTTCAGCATTTGGGAAATCAAATTGGGTAGTATGGCATTTGGGAAATCAAATTGGGTAGTATGGCTGTTATTTTGGGGGATATGGATGTAAGACTCTTTTGGCTATTATGGTTGTAAGATTTAGTCGACAAACACCTTTGGCTATGGTTATTATGGTTGTAAGATTATTTTGGGGATATGGTTGTAAGACTCTTTTGGGGGATATGCTTGTAAGACTCTTTTGGCTATAACTGTTTTAGTCCACACACACCTTCAGCATTTGGCTACTATTCGAACATGTGACTGAGTTATGCCTGATGATGGAAAGGTAATTTAACTGTGGACATAACATAATATGAAATATTGAAAGTGTGGTAATAGACAAGTAATTTTGAAAGTGTGGATATGCAATTAAAGGCATGCTTAAATTAGTCTTCTGAAAACAACACAAAAGATAGATGGCCAGGTAGTACATAACTTAGAAAGAAAAGATAGAGGACATTGGAAACAGAGAGTACATAACTTAATAAAAGGAAACAGAAAGAACTGGTAGACAAGATTCTTGGACTGGTAGACAAGATTCTTGTACTGGTAGACAACATAAAGTACGGTGATTTCTAGCAAACACATTAATGCTTAATAATGTAAAAAAGTAGGCCAATAAGTAGTAAAAAGAGAAAGGCAATGGTGAATCCTTTTAACCCAAAGGTCGATGGAGTAGAAGGGTGATTGTTCCTTGGTGTAAGGTTGTGGACGTTGGAAGCAAGTTCTTCGTAGCCATCACTGATCTCACGAATAAGTTGTTTGAGGTGGGCAATCTCTTCTCCATGATGTTCCATTCGGGCGGCCAGCATAGAGGGGTAGACCTTCGTGCCATTTGGTCCAAGGGTGAAGTAGTTGATAAGGTCATCACGCTGATCAAGCTTTGAGTGTAGGTCGTGGATTTCCTCGTTGATGGCCCCGTGCCACAGCTTGTTGAGGTGTAAACTGCCATCCTTGTTTTAAGAGAGACCACAATTTGTTATTCCAGATCTTGGTTATTTAAAGTGAAATAAATGGAAACAGAGCTTCAGAAATTATAAGGAATAATTAATACCTCAGATCTAGCACATTTGTAGTAAAGACGGCCCTGGTTTACACCTTCCTGGTGGGTACTTAGTTCAAGATTTCCACCACACCAGCAGTTCCTGGGTATCCCGTACCTTTGATTCTCGCGGTCGCGAGACTTAACAGAATCAGCCGAGGAGGAAGAAGGCTGACTGTAACTGTATCGACCCATGTTGTTGGTAAAACAGAGACAATGTTAAGAGAAAGAAAGGGGATAATGAAAGTGATGGTGTATGTTATCCATCCTTTATTGGTTTTTAAATTTTAATACTTTATTTTTAAATTATTTTTTTAATTTAAAAGGATGTGTTACAGGCTGTAAAGTGATTTGGACATTGTGTGTGGCAAGGAGCAATGTCTTACCTGATTGATGGCGACCTGACGTTATGGAGCAAGTACAGTCAAACGTTATCGTTTTGGTCCAGAATATAGTTAGGTTATAATGATGGTTACATATATTTGTTTAGTCTCGTTTTGTTTAGTCTGCATGTTATGGTGGACATGAAGTTAGTAATTAGAACTGAATAGAGATATGTCCATTAACTTATGGAGAACATTGAAGTACATGCAAACGAACATGTAGACTTGGTTTAACGGTGGACATGGCGAAAACGTCATGTCCACCGTAACATGGGAAGACGTTAAAGCTTAAAACATACATATGAATTGAATACTCCTCCACCAGACAAAACAAGCTTCACAACGGGAATCCATGGTGCATGTGTATCCATAACCGGCACACTTTGGAACATTTAGAAACTGCCAAGTATCGCAATACCTTTTGATCCTACGTGGGCCAAGTTGACGAATGTTTTGAAAAACCGATTCAGCAAAATATTCAGCCATTGAATATGAGCCAACACGTTCCGTAAATGACTTGATCGTTGAGACACCATCGTGGTAATGACCAGCACATATTAAGAACAAACCAAGTGCAAACTGTATTTCTTCAGAAAATGGGATTGCATTGAACAATAGGTTGATGGCTTCATCAATCTTACCTTTTCTAGCTACAAGACGAAGACTTTCCAGGTAACAGGTGTACGGGTTGCCAGCCTTAACACACCTTATGAAGAAAGGGTGGAACTTTGAAGACTTGTCAACAAGAAAAGGTGCCTCTTAAAAAGTACGTAGACAAGTTTGTTTGAGGACATATGAGTTAGTAACAAGGGAAAAACCATTTTTACCCGTAGCCATAAGTGGTCCTAGGAACTGGAAACCATATTTACCTAAACGATGGATTATGCAAAGCTGAAGATGATCGGGCAATGAGTAGAGGAGATTTACCGTGGTTAATGAAAGTGGACACATAGTAAAAGATGTTGCCCCAAATAAGAAATGGTTTTTGTAAGAGTAAAATGGTTGTATTCGTGATGTAGTTGTGTTCGTAGTAGTAGGTTAAATAGTGGAACGTTATAGGCCCTCATTAAAAGAGATTATAATGAACTGTGTTTTGTAGTTGTGAGGTATTTAATGTTTTTTAGTTGGGAGCTCTGTAATGTTCTTAAATTGATGTTAAAGAAGAATTGTTATGTTTCATACCCACTTATGTTTAGCTATCCAGTATACTAAAGAGGATTGCAACTTGTTGCCAGTTATTTCTGTATGTGGACATTACTATTTCAATGTGGACAAGTAATTTGTTAATTGTTAAAGGCAAAAAAGACTTAAAAGTGTGGGCATTAGTATACCCTGTGGACAGGTATTGTGTTAATTGGTAAAGGCAAGAAAGACTTTAAAGTGTGGACACAGTTTTAATATTTGTGGACTAAAAATAATGGAGAAGTCCATGGTAGACATAATAGTAGGGTCTTAAATCAGCATACTAATGAGAAAGTGAAAAGGGAGGAACTCTCTGTTACAAGATCGAACCGCAAATTTGATAAGTAGTGGAAGTAGAAGACACAAAATTACAAATGAACAACGAATTCTTGGTAGACATCAACCGCGTAACTCATTCTAATGTCGTCCACCATCTTCTCCGTGAGGTTATCAAGACCCAAGCCTTGGGCGTGTAGTTCGATGAATTTCACAGTCAGAGGACCATAATCTCCGGTTCTGTCGTTTTGGTAGACGTCCACCAATCTATCAACCTTGAACGATTTAGGTAGAGGACAATTGGTAACGTCGGGGTTGACTAGGTCCTTGATGATGATAGGTAACAACTCAACTAGCGGTTTCATGAGACGAGGCAGCTTAGACTGGTCGTGGTTTACAATAAGGGGATCAAGTATCTGAATTTCACCTTCTTTTAATTTAATCGCTAAAGCAACCCAATGCCGCTTACCCCAGTTCATTGGTGTGTAAACTGTGTCTACATCGCTGAACCACGCGAGATTGCACTGACGGCTGTAGACAGAGCCACGGACATAGTTCTTGATGAGGCTGTTCCATTGAAATGTTGATTTATTCTTCTTGTTCTTGTAGAGGGCGTAGTCAGTGCTGATCATGTGAGTAAACCAAGTATCCAACACTACGACTCTTGTCTCGCGTAGATAAGGGCCCATCGTCCTCCACAGCCAGGTGAGCATGGCTTCCATATGCTATAGAAACCGAGTAAAAGAGACATAGAATTAAGGGTTCAAGTGGTATGTGCCTTATTAAGAGACCCCAAAAATGAAGAGAAGTTGTATATTTGGACAAAACATACCAGAGTATCGACCCAATATTTGGGTGAGTACAATTCCTCAAAGAAAGAACGCTTAACGCCGAGGCCATCTATGATATACTCTCTGTAGATAAAAAGTAGATAATATGAATATATTTCTTCAAATTTAAATAGAAGATATAGACCTTAACATCTTTTGTCCACTGACTTACTTGTGAGGATATGAGGATAGTCTGGTCAGAAATTTCTTTCGCAGTGCAGGTTTTACAATACGGAAAGGGGAGTATTCATACGGAGGGTCCTCCACTGGTCGTGAAGTCTTTTTCTTGGATGAAGAGGACTGACCATATCTTCTTGGCATAGTCCTCGTTCTTTTGGAAGGGATGGGGGGGGGGGATTGATGAGCTCCAATAGATTGGACCCCCTTTTTTTTTTGGGGCTAGCAAGCTCGACATCGTCCATTGTAGGATCTTCAGATAATGACGGATCACCAGAATTGTTGCCGGACGTACCATCCCCTGAGTCGGTAGTGTGACTTGGGAATTAACCTGCCAATTTAATTTCAGTAGGTGGACATTACATCCAGTAGTTGAAAAAAAAAGGAATATGAATACCTTCTTGACCAAAGGAGGTTCTTCCCCGTATAGTTCACCTATGTTCTTTAGGATTCCTGGGGTGTCTGGCCCGTAGCTTGTCCACCGAGAGTCGTTGAGGTTGTCCACATCATCCTTGAGGTTGTCCACAGCATCCTTGAAATACAAATGAAATAAGTGTTAAACGTGAAGAGAAAACGTGACATTTAATCCACCTATCCCATAAAAATCTCAAAATAAAACCTGTTCTAGGATAGTAGTCGAGTTGGCTGGGGTACGGGTACCACTGTGAGTTTCTGAGTTTGAGTTTTCAAACAAATTTGCACCTAAGCTTGTCCACCGAGAGTTGTTGACGTTGTCCACAGGGTCCGAGTTGTTGTCGGTCCTTGAATACAAGTGAATTATTGTTAGAGCCCCTTAAAAGTAAAAAGATAACGGGTGATGAAATTAAATTATCAAATTAAACTGAACATAATACCTTTTGTGGTAACCTTGTCGAGTTGATTGGTGTTTTTTCCTTGGTCTTTTGGTGCAAATTTGCAGAATGATGCATCTGTGCCAAAAGATCTGAATGCATACCGATAGGTGATTTGGGAATGATTCCTTTAGCAGACAAAGATTTAAGGACTTCGTCAAGAACTTCAGCTTTGCATTGTGCTCTTTCAGCTGTTAACATCTCCTTTATCTTCAAAGTGTGTTCTTCGTTCCTCCTATCCACCTCTTAAAGAAGCTCTCTTCCGGATAAGCAATCTCTGTGGAGAGGAGAAGAACCTCCATCTGGCGGGTTAGAATTAGACTTGGTTTTGGTGGCCTTCTTAACGGTTGGACCTCTAGATTTGGTAGGTTTAGGAGCTGCAAAAGCTGTATTGTCCTTAGCCACAATAGTTGAAATCAATGGGAAAGAAGAAAGGCCACCATGCCAGTCCTCTTTACTAAACATGTGACCATCTTTCAGTTTTTGTAATATGAAATCAACACAAGGATCCTCGTCATCAAGACCATCCCATTAGCAATTTTGAAATTCTGGTAGATATTCGCCAAGAAGAATGTTTTATATGTGAAGCTAAGAAAGGGAAAAACACACAATGTGATGAATATATGATCTAGTTTAAATGTAAATAGTAGTTAAAACACTTACCAATGGATGAATTTTGGTTTCCAAAATGTTAGAATTATGAAAGCTCTTCAGCTTTGATAAGTGAACCACAGAACGATCAGTAAATGTTTGGGCATCGTCTCCATCTGGAAGGATTCTTTCAAGAAGTGGGATTGCATCGAGAAAAAGCAGTTGAAATGATAAAATGAACCCGTGAGTAGCTGTGTGAGATTGTGCTAACTGGTCAGCTAATTCTGCCGTACCTTGAATGACCTCGCCAATGGAAACCCTCTCCAAGGTCCTTACGAAAGACAGCCTCCCCCATGGATATTTGACAAAAGACTCTAGATCTTTAACCAAATTAACAACTTTGCTGCTAGCTTTAACATTAGATGAATTGCAGATTAGAATGCAATCAACGATTACAACAAGGCACAGTCGGAGCCTACGATCACCATCCATCCGCTTTGAAACCGGCAACCTCTTGTCTTGTTTAAGAATATCCACAATTTGCCTAATTGTGTAACTCTTGTTCGGACTAACAAGAGTGTTGAGGTAATCAGGATCAGCAAAAGCAGCAGATTCAGAAGAAGATGTATCATCCTCAGACGAAGGGAATGGATCACAATTTAGACCAGTCAAGACTGCAAACTCTCGAAGAGAGAACCTGATCGGATGCCCACCATACACGAACCACATTTCATGTTTTTCCTGGTGACCAGTGATCGACAAAGAAATTGGTTGACAAGTTTGCAGGAGAGGGAACTCTTACGGACAGGAAGTTGTAGAAGACGACCAAAGCAAGACCGTTTGAGCCAATCTAACTCTGGGGTCCCATCTAACGCCTCTACGATGTCCAGCAGATACTCAGGCTTGGAATATGAGTTTATACGGCCCTTAAAAGGATAGCGATCCGTTGCAAAAAGACGCGGGGGAAGATGTCCTTCGTTGGTATCATCGACAAAATCTCTGTGTAGACAAAACAAGATGGACTTAATATATGGTTGTCCATCGACAAAATGAAAGAATATATGATGGTTGTCCATCGACAAAATGAAAGAATATATGACGGTTGCCAGTTACCTCACAATTGGGTCACCAGATTGGACATCTCCGACAAAAACACGCGGAGGAAGATGTCCATCGACTCTTTGTACACGGTCTGATGTCGAATCTGGAAGATCTCTGTGTAGACAAAAGAAGATGGAATTAGTATATGGTTGTCCACCGACAATATTAGAGAATATATGTCGGTTGCCACTTACCCCACAATTGGGTCAGCGGATTCGAGATCTCCATCAATTGGGTCAGCAGATTCAAGGGCTTCCACAAATGTACTTTCGGGAATAAGGACAAAGTTGGGCGAAGGGACCCGAGGTGGAGGATCAACGTTGTTCTCAGCTGGGGGGGACATCTGTGTAGACAAAAACAATTACGACTTTAATAAGGTGGTCGAAGGAGAAAGAAAAAGATGAAACTGGGTCACAATTTACGACAACACTGGTACAGCAGAATCGAGAGGGTCTCGAAAAGTACTTTCTTCGGGAATAAGATTAAAATTGGGGGTCGAGCCAACTGCTCCCGGATCTACGGTCTGCTCACCGGCGTCAACGTTAGTTTCTATTTCCGGGGGTAGGCCACCGTTAAAGTTGCAGTTCAATCTGATGGGATAAAAAGAGAATAAGCAATCTGATAAGGATATTATGTGAAAATTGAGAGGGATATTATGTAAAAAGAGAATAAGCAATCTGATGGGATAAAAAGAGAATCCCAATAAGCAATAAACGAAAGGGATATTATGTGAAAAATGAAAAAAGGAAGGTTAAACTAACAAGCTCCGCCGCGCGCAATTAGGGTTAGGCATAGAAACTCCGGCGGTCGCAAAGAAACTCCGGAGAGAGGAAGAGTTGAGTATTAATTGGATGAGTTCGAGCACAATGAAACTCTGGAGAGAGGAAGAGTTCGAGAATTAAAGCCACAAAAAATAAAATAAAAAAACTTAATATATATTAATTGTCAGACGAAAAGACGGGACATGCACGGTTGATTTTCAAAAATTTAAATATTTATTTTCAGCGGAAAAATAAAGAAACCGAGCTCGAGGGATATACTAGTCTTTTTATTTCTTTACTGTGGTAAATAGCAAAAGAACGAGGTGAATGTGGTAGAACCCACAAAATTGGTTTGCAAATGTGGCACATTTGTTAAAAATCTCTACTCTCAATATGTCTTTGATTTGTTTACTAATATAATCCAAAAAAAAAAAGTTTTAATCTCAATATTCCAGAGACACCGGTCTCTCTGCCCAGATCCTTTTAGATCCTCAGAGACACCACACGTGTCACTAAATTATTGGTTGCGTTATGTTTTTGTTTTTTTTAATATTTTCTCTTTTCCTTCGCTTGTCACTATCAAAACTCTTTCGATACAATCAAAAATCGAAAGGATGGAACAAGAAATCGAAATCAAAATTGTGCGAACCTTTGATCGTTTTCCAGAATCAATGATCTCGCGTCGTCGTCTTCTTCTTTCTGAGATGTTATCGAGATCGGTTGCTGAATAAACTTGAGAAAGAGATCTCGCCTCGTCGTCTTCATCTTCGATTCGATCCACAGCTGCCAAATTAGAAAAGATATTCGCAATTGCTTATTCTTGATCTCATTGATTCCTTATTAATTTGTTTGGTTTTTTAGCCGAATATGTTTCAATTTTAGGGTGTTGTTCTTTATCTATCTCTCGTGTTTCTTCCTTATTCGTTTGTGTTTGGGATTGTCGATTGGGTTGTTTGATAAAGAACAAATATTCTTGTTTCATTTAAACTTGGTTACAATTTGGAGATGTGATACAAGACAGATTGGTTTCTTATGATTGTTAAATTGTTTTCTGAGAGTGGAATTGGATTGTATCTTTGTGATAGAATCCAGAATCATTAGTTTGAAATTGATAGAGATCTTTGATTTTATAAATAAAAATATCAGTAATCGTTTGTCTGATCTGTTTATTTTGAAATCAATTTGTAGTAAGATGATCTCTCAATTAGGGGAAATTATTTTGTATTATATATATGATTCTTCAATTTGTGTCCTCTGTTTTAACTTTTAAGTTTCTGATTTCCATTTGAGTCATCTAAAGATCCGATAGGGAGCATAAGTCCATTTAAATAAGTACACACTTGTGATTTTGCAAATCTGAGAACATGTATGTACACTGAATCATTTTTCAACGTTTATATTAGATGACCACAAAGCCAAGGGAAGTGGATTGGCTCCATGGCCAGCTTGATTGACCTCTCCTCCTCCTCGGTTAGCCATTGATGATGGGATTTTTCTTTTTCTTTGAGATGGAGAGAGAGCTTTAACTAGATGGAAGTTGAATATATAGGAGAAGAGATGTAGAAAGGTCAAATGAAATAGGATTAAGGGTTGTATAAGAAAGATGGTGAAGAGAGCTTTGCAAACTGCAGGATTTGGCACCGGAGAGAGCTTCTACTAATTTGTTTTCTGCAACTCTGTCCTCCACTTGGTGATCATCAACTTCCTAAGGTGTTTTACTCTCCTATCTACAACTGGCTTTTGTGTTTTGAAACGCAAACGCAATTGTCAATTAAAACAGATGAAATGTTTTTGGATATAACTTTATTGTCGTTTTTTTGTGATTTGCATTATTTCAACATAGAACAAGAAATTAATGTTTAGTTTTGTGTTCAGTTTTGTGTTTAGTTTTTTGTTGAGTTTGGAATTAAGACACCCATATTTGGGGATGACTAATGGGAGGATAAAAATTAAAAACAATGGGATGAAGATGTAAACTTAAATTAGTATTATTTTTAATATTATTAAAATTTAGAGACACTAATTTGAGGTTGTGCAATGGGTTTGCTCTTATATATGTTTTAATAATTCTTTTATTATCAAGAGATAGAAAATTTATTGGTTCAACCAAAATGTTAAAATATCTAAAAGACTTTCTCTCTCTTCTCTCTCTCAAATCTTTTAGAGAGGGAAAGCTTTCGTTCTCATTTTATGGCGAAACTTATCGTCGGGTTTTTGTCTCCAGCTAAACCCGGATATATTTCTCGCCTAAGTGCGAGTTTATCATAGTCTTAGTGGCTATTTCTTTTGTTTTCTCTTCTTTTTGCAGAACCTGATAAATTTCCTTGTGGTTTAAGGAAGTCAAAGCCAAATAGTGGACGGAGTTTCTAGATCGTTGGATTGCTCGATTCCATTCATGAGGGGTGTAAATCCTCATACCTTATTAGGACCATTAGATTGGCTATGGATGACGGTTTCTCCTTGAGTTTGTGAATCGTGAAGAAAGAAATTCGGTGGCTGGTGAAGAACAGATTAAGAGAGCGTATTTTGCGACTGATCTGACATCTCACCTTCTCGCGTCTTCTGGAGCTTAACAAATCTGAAAATTCAAGTTTTTCTGTTTCTTTCATACTCGGAGAAAGCTGCAGAAAGATTATGGTGAATTTCGGAGTTAGAAGCTGAAATTTGACAGACCCGTATTGTGGAGAAAGTACTTTTACTTACCGGAAAATTTGGCTGTGGTCGGAGTTTCAGCTCCGGTGGAAAGGCAGTGACAGTAACATGAGTCGGTCGTCGCAATTTCCCTTCAACATGCACGCAAACACGTGTTATATACATGTCCCTTATTGACCCATTCTTTTTGTTATGCACTTATAATACTTTTGGGTTAATTGAACTTTTATGTTTTGTAATTGGGCTCCTATTCACCATGTAAACTTTTTAAGACTATTAATGAAATAGGTGGGGACAAAAAAAAAAGTTAAAATATCTTTATCAGATGGTAATTACAATATGTGAGAGTTTATTGTCTTATGGAAATAAGATTGAATAATGTGTACCATCTTACACAATTAATGTAAACATTTAACAATTAGGGTTTGGTACTAATCTCCCTGCCTTTTGTCAACTACAATAATTCAAATCCTTCCCTATCATTTCCGACTTCTATTTTCACTAGTTGATTCGTACACTCACTATGTACTAAATTATGAAGTGGTCTATAAGCTCACGACCAAAACATATTCTCTTCAAACACATCTGTTCTTTGTTTTTTTTTCCCTCCAATAATTTTATTAACGATCAGAGTTGAGGTCAATGTTTACAGACTGTTGTAAAAAACTTGGACAAAAATTAAAAATCTCCCATGGGGAGGTGTTTGCAACAATTTTTTTTGCTAGCATATCTTGCACATGTATTCTGTTCTCGATGGCGAAAGAAGAAGGTCAGATGTAAATAGATGGCGCCACTGTGTTATCGTATCGAGATAAGGTTTTAACCTGTGATTGAGACCGTTTTGGTTGAGTAGACGTGTGATATTTAAGTTATCACCTTCAAAGATCACCGATCTGTAGCCTAGACCCCAGCTGCATTGTATAGCCCATTATAGACTAGAACATTCAGATTATGCTGGAGTAGGACGTCCTTGAAATTTTCCCATGCCACAATGTAACACATGACCATTTGAGTTTCTGATTATCCACCGAGTCCTGAGGCCTTGTCACCATCATGGTGTGAGGCGTCATAATTGCATTTAACCAACCCAGGCTGTGGTTTGGTCCACCTTGAGTTTCTCCTAACTAAGTGTCCTTTGGGTGATTGGACTGCATGCGTAGCTATATGATTTAACCATTCCTTTGCATCTGTTGAAGCTTGAGTGGTGATTGCTGTCACCGTGATGTTCTTTTTATTGAAAAAGATCATTTCTTCCTTTCCAGATTCTCCATAACAGCTAAAAAGGTAAAGAGCGAACCATAGGATCCACAGTTGTGTCTTTGAATAAGATAATAAGATCCATAAGCTTATCTTGTAACGATTTCCTTGGGTCACTAAGTTGATCTGTTGGATAACCCGCCTTTCTCCAGACCATAGCAGCATAAGAGCATGAAAAGAGCATGTGATATGTTGTTTCTATTGTTGAACAGCATCTGGCACATTATGGATTGACTTTTATGTTTCGTCTGAGCAGATTTTTGCCCACTCCAATGGCCCGTGATGCCACCCTCCATCGAAAATGCTTGATCTTTGGAGTTATTGGTAGTTGCCATATGCCATAAGCAAGTGCAGGGGAAGTTGCTAGGGGCGGTTTTGGGCCACGGTCGTCACTTGTATTGTGCAATGCCATCCAATATCCAGATTTAACAGTTTAGTTTCCATCTTTTTTATAACTCCAGAGGTAGTTATCAGGAACTGGTGTTGTAGGTAGGAAGATTTTGTGTATTAAGTATCGATCTTCAGGAACCACTGCAGAACAAATTTTGTCATCATTCCGTTGGCGAGTTAGTGGATCAATAATATCTTCTCCTAGAAGAGTTGTATCCGACGTAGGTAGTAGCTGGGGAGCACGTGGAGGCATAGTTGGTAACCATGGGTCAATACCAAGTACAATGCTATGGCCATCTCTTATTCTAATTTTGAGTCCTTTGTGTAAAAGCTCACGTCCAAACAGTAACGAACTCCATCCATATGATGCTTTAATCTTCTTTTTTTGCTGTGAGAATGCTTTCATCTGGAAAGTATCTTGCTTTTAGGAGTCGGAATAAAAGACAGTGAGGCCATTGGATTTATTTCCACATTTGGTTTGCTAACAAGGCTTGGTTGAACAAGTGAAGGTCACGGAACTAGAGTCCACCTTATTTTTTTGGTACAATCATCTTCTTCCATGCCACCAAGACATTTTTTGTTTATTTGTAGTTGTTCCCCACCAAAACCGTGCCATCATACTATCCAATTCAGAACAGAGTTCCACAGGGAGTTGGAAGTAGTTCATCGAGAAAACTGGCATCACATAGCCTACGACTTTGAAAAAATATGTTCTTTATTATGTAGAGAAGATAATTCCTTAGAAGATAAATAACATAATAAGTTTATGTACTGCACATGTATAAACATCAAGCTTAAAATCAATTTTATGTCAACAACTAGACTAGGTATTAAACTCCGATTAACCGGAAAAGATGAAGAACGACCAGAGAAGAGTAAAGGTGGGAAACACCGTTTTATTAATCTGATCAAAAGTTTGTTACAAGATCTTAATTCAATTAATGTTTATCCTTGAGCTTATATACTCAACACTAACCAGAATATAATCTCGGTTTACTAAGATAACCGGACTGATGTAGTAACTTTTTATCAATTATTATCAATCCACAATTTGCATTAACCAACACACCAAGAATACACAAAGATGCTTAATCTATTCTTAATCAAGGAAAAGTTCTTTTATCACAATTTTAGCTAACAAAATGATTCAAACAAAGGAAAACAAGACAATGCAAACTCAAGGCAATAGAACACAACTAGCAACAATACTGAAAATCAAGAATTAACAAGAGAACATTGGGCAAGGTAATTGACTTGGGAGATAGCTAGTCAATCCTAGATGTCTAGGCAACAATCAAGAACAATCCTATGGCTAAGAACACTTATGCACATCAATCCATTTCCATGATAGAGATTCTATGCTAATCAAGTGATAATCAACAATTTCCAAAGGTAATCACAAGACAAGCATGCATTAATATCAAGTCTAAATACCACTAAGCACCCTAATCATCAATTTCAATTGGCTAGGTATGCAAAGCTCTTGAAAAGTTTGGTTCAGGAATTTCATCAAACACCTTGTGGGCATGGAAATCCTAAAGTCTAGATTCAAGCTTGATCAAAGCTATCTAGCATTATTATCACTAATCAAGATAGGAAATGCATAAATAAACCCTAGACATCAAAGATCAACCATCTATCTCCCTAATCTACCAAGCCCAAAGTTTTTAAAAGATCTACTCACTAATCATCATGATCACACAAAGGAAAGAGGTTTGTCTTTGTGAAATCATAATAAAAGCTTGTAGATTAAGAGATTAGAAAGAAAAATTGCTATTAAAACTGGAAAATCCACCAAAGATTCAACAAAACCAAGTATGGAAATGCTTAAGAACCTAAGAGGCTGCTAAACAAGAGATAATAGATAAGATAAGAGATGAGATGAGTCTCCCCTTAATAGGGTTAGAGTATTTATAGGAAAATAGAAACTAAACAGGAACAAACCGGATTGCAATTAAATAAATCAGAGATAACCGGAACAAACCGGGTTTGGTTCCAAAAATAGTGTTTGATCGACCATAGGTCGATCTCTTGGTCGATTGGTCAAGTCTCGGAAGTCTGCTCAAGTCCAGCACAAGTTGATCGACCCTATGATGTCGATTATTGAAATCTGAAGTCCGTTCAAGTCTGGGGATGAGTTGATCGACCACGCGATCGACCAAATGGTCGATCGTTTTGTCCTGTGGCTCCAGTCTTCACTCTGGCTGTATATACGTTCACTAAAACAGGTATATATACTTACACACACATCCGATTGTCCTGAAATAACCTCCATTGCAAAGCTTACTCAATTTCCAATAACTTTGGTGAAGAACTCCAGAGCTAAATCCCAAGGAAAGGTCTTCATACGAGTCGATCTTTGAGGGACTGCAGACTGGTTCCGAATCATCAATCATCTTGTGCGCATCCAAATGTGTGGCTTCCATTATAATGCTAATTCTTGACTTATTTAGCTGCAAAGCACACTTTTCTTGTACAACTCTATTCCAACACATGAGATACCAAAATGGATGCACAATGCAGCCTAAACAACCTAAATGCTCATGAATATGCACAAAACAATGAAGAATTAAGCTCTAAAAACACATAAAACACAAGATATCACGGACCAAATTATAAACCATCTATCCTAATACACCCCCTCAAGTCTTTAGCTTTGAAATGTCTGGTTGGGAAGATAGTGACATGAGCTTGAGCAGATGATGGAAAGGTCCAGGTTGAAGAGGTTTCGTGAGTATGTTAGCATGTTTGTTCTCGGTTGGGACATTTAATGTTCATAGAGTACCTGCTTTCACCTGATCACGAACAGTGTGGCAGTCGATTTCAATGTGTTTGGTGCGTTCATGGAACACCGGATTCATAGCAATGTGACAGACTTGTTATCGCAAAACAGCTTTGCAAGACATGTTACTTTGACGCGGAGATCTTTGAGTAGTTGTTGTAACCATATGATCTCACAAGTCGTATGGGCCATTGCTCGATATTCTGACTCTGTACTACTCTAACTTGTGACAGCTTGTTTCTTCGACTTCCAAGAGATTAGAGAAGTACTAAGATAGATGCAATAGCCTGTAATTGATCGTTTAGTTTCTGTGCAAGTACCCCAGTCAGCATCAGCAAAAACATTTAAGCACAGCTCTGTATTTGCAGAGTACATCAAACCTTGACCAGGATTAGCTTTGATAAAGCGTAGAACCTTATGTGCAGCCTGCAAATGTACATCAGAGAGAGCTGATATGAACTGACTCAGTTGGTGTACGGCAAAAGTAATGTCAAGCCTCGTGATTATTAAATACAACAATCGACCAATAAGTTCTCTGTAAGCTTTTGGACTTGGAAGAGGTGTACCCATATCCTTCGTAAGATGCACATTAGGATCCATAGGAACAGAACTCGGCTTGCAATCCAGAAATCCAACATCAGTCAGCAAATTCTGGGCATACTTTCTCTGACAGAGAGAGATTCCCTTATCAGATCGAGCTATCTCCAAACCTAAAAAGAACCTAGCTGGACCTAAGTCTTTAATTTTGAATTCAGACTTCAATAGATCCTTTAAGTCCTCCACTGCCTTATCACTGTCATTTGTGATCATGATGTCATCTACGTAGACAAGCACACCAGAGCCCTCTTTGACAAACAGTGTATTATCAGCTGGAGAATGGATGTAATTGGCACCAAGTAAGACAGAGGAGAGACGTTTGTACCATTGTCGAGAGGCTTGTTTAAGTCCATATAAGGACTTAAGGAGACGACAAACTGGATTCGGAGGCAATGTTGTATTTGGTGGAGGTGTGTAACCAGGAGGCAAACACATGTAAATCTCCTCTTCAAGATCTCCATGTAAGAAAGCATTCGAAACATCCATTTGTGTGAGGCTCCAACCCTGTTTAGCAGCGAGACCAAGTATAAACTTCACACTAGTCAATTTAGCCACAAGAGAAAAAGTGTCCAAGTAATCAACACCCTCTTGTTGAGTGAATCCCTGTGCCACCAAGCGAGCTTTATATCGCTCCACTGTGCCATCAGAGTTGTATATGATGGTAAAGATCCATTTGCAACCGACAACATTCTTACCCGCAGGTAGTGTTTCAACCTCAAAAGTCTTGTTCAGTTCAAGAGCATGTAACTCGTCATTAGCTGCATTAGTCCATTTCTCTGATTTCATAGCCTCAGCAAACGACTTTGGTTCCGTTTCAAGACTATAAGAGAAGATATAGGATTGAAATTCGGAGAAAATTTATCATAAGAGATAGGCAGAAGTAATAGGAAATGGAGTAGTAATTTTAGTAGTAGGTGGTAGAGTAGAAGTGAAAGGAACTAAATAACAGTGATACTCAGACATATAACTAGGAGGCTTAGTATTTCGTTTCGGCCTAGTAACAGTTAGAGAATCACTCACAGTGTTATTCTCAGCTACTGTATCGATGGTGCTAGAATTCAAAAGCCTATCAGATGTATTAGATGTTGATGCAGATGAATGATCAATCAAAGAAGTTTCAAAATCACTAGCAGATTCAGAATCAACAAAATGTAAAGGTGGAGGTAGAGGTAAAATTTGATTTGGAAACATATCAACAGAGGAGGAAAGAAGATCACTAGTTTTAAAAGGAAATTGGTTTTCTTGGAAAACAACATTTCTGGAAATGGAAATTGAATTAGACTCTAAATCAAGAACTTTATACCCTTTAAAACCAGCAGGATAACCAAGAAACACACAAGGTTTAGCTCTAGGAGAAAACTTATGTCTATCTTTTGAGAAAGTAGAAGCATAAATAAACAACCAAATGACTTTAAAAGACTGTAATCTGGTAATTTCTTAAGCAGAAGCTCAAAAGGAGATTTATTTTCTAGTAAAGGTGATGGTATCCTATTTATTAAGAACACATCTGTTAAAACACAATCACTCCAATGTTGTAAAGGGACGTTAGATTGAAAAAGTAAAGACCGAGCTACATTAAGTAAATGTTGATGTTTTCGTTCAACGACTGAGTTTTGTTGTGGTGTGTAAGCACATGAAAAATAATGCACCATTCCATTTTCTTTAACAATGTCATTGAAAGCTAACTCAGGCGCATTGTTAGAATGAATAGCTTTAATCTTTGATTCATATTAAGTAGAAACGAGTTTTAGAAAAGCTGGAAAAATAATAGAAACTTCACTTTTATTTCTGAGCATATAAACCCAAGTAACTCTAGTACCATCATCAACCAATGTTAAAAAATATCTAAAACCCTCAACAGACTCAACACTAAAAGGACCCCAAATGTCAAGATGAACAAGATCAAATGGTTTAGCTGCTAGGTTATTATGAGACACATACGCTCATCTCTTTTGTTTTGCTAAAGGACAGATTTTACATTGCATGACATCTAAAGATTTATGTTTCAAAGAAGGAATATGAATAACAAGTTTATGTAAAGCAGAAAGTGACGGATGTCCTAAACGTTGGTGCCAAAGAACTTCATCTTCCAAGACAGAACCAGAAAAAGAACAAACCACAGGAGTAGATGGTGAGAGGGATACTGGCTCTGTTTCCAGAATGTATAAGTTGTTAAACAATTTACCCCTCCCAATCATCAAGCCCTGAGAAAGTTCCTGAATGAAACAACATGAAGGAAAGAAATGAGCAGAACACAACAATGTTTGTACTAAACAACTTACACTAATCAAATTGAACTTAAAATCAGGAACATGTAAAACATTGTGCAATATCAGTTTCGATGTGATGCAGATTGTACCTATATGAGTTATAGCAACCCTAGCACCATTCGGTAAAGTAACCGTAGTATTAGACACAAGAGTTAACTCACTAAACATTGCTAGATCAGAACAAACATGACTAGAGGCCCCACTATCTATTATCCAAGCATCATGAGGAAGAATTTTCTGAAGTGAAGAAATAGTATGTTCTCGAAAAATTAGAGTATTATCTCTATATTTAAGACTAGTAGAAGGAAATGAAACGGTACCAGAAGATGAATTCTGAGTCATTAGACCAAAGTTTGAAATAGTTGCAGCCGCAGTATGAGGCATACTAGACGTAGTCGCATTCTCTGAAAGTTGTGCTTGACTCTGAAGTTGAGATATAAGTTGTTGCATTTGTTGTGGTGTCAAGTCTTGTATCTTCAGATTAGTACCATCACTCACACCATAAGACATCCCTTGTGGAGGTGGATAAGCTGCATTAGCAGTAGCATCATTGGTAGGTAGACCATAGTCCAAATATCCAGTATTCTCAGAATAGACATTGGCAATAGCATTAGCCTTCTGCATTGCATCATAGGGAGCCATTGGCATTCTAGACTGAGTTTACATCATTCAAGGCTGAAATTGAGAGACTGGCATACACGGTTGAAACTGGTTCTGACCATTCCCTTTGTAGTTGTAACCCATATAATTGGTTTTATATCCTGGAGGAAAACCATGTAGTTTGAAACACTTATGTACGGTATGTCCTGTCTTTCCACAATGTGTGCAAACCGGCTTCTGATAAGACTTGATCGTATTGTAAGCTGCGACATACGCACTCTCCATATCTCCATCAGATTGTGAACCAGTTTGAAAGGCCACAATATCAACTCGAGTAAGAGGCTTAACATGATTCTGTCTTTCATCTTGAGTAACCATGTTAAAAACTTCCTCAATCGTAGGTATAGGCCTCAACATCAAGATGTGACGCCTGGTTTGATCATAGCTCTCATTCAAACCCATAAGAAACTTCATCACTTTACTTCGCTGTTGTAATCTCTCCCATTTCACTGCAGCATCACATTGACATCTCCCACAAGTACAAACTAGTAGATCAATATAATTCTTGTGTTCCTCCCACAAGGTGAGCAAATCAGTATAGTAAGTGGAGACATCATTCGAACCTTGTTCAATCTTGCTAAGCTTCTATTCAATAGCAAATACTCGTGGTGTATCATCTTGCTTGAAACGAGAGACCAAATTATTCCAAATATCTTCAGCAGTAGATATAAAAAGCAAACTCTGACCTATCTTCTTATCAACTGAATTCATCAACCAAGTAGATACTAAATCATTGCATCCAGTCCAAGCCTCATAATCTCTATGATTTTCCGGAGGTCTAGTGATAGTACCGTTAATAAATCCCAACTTGTTCCTGATATTGAGACCCATCCACATCGAACGTCGCCAAGAGTGAAAATCTGAAGCCGTAGATAAACGATTCGAGACAAGAACCAAGCCGGCATGATCAGTACTTTGCAAAGAATATGGATTAGCATATTGATCTGTTACACAGCGTGATTGCTCAGTTGTATGCGGCGGTGGTGGTGGTCGATTAGTTGGAGCAAGCGGCAGAGGAACTGAAGAACTCATTATAAGAGATGAGTAAAAAAATTTCAAAAGAAAAGTAAAATCGGAATCGAGATTGTAACAAGATCCGTTCACCTAAAGCTCAATCAAAGAGAAATTAAAAGAACCTGGATCAATAACAAGATCCGAAGGTACAAATCACAAATCGTGATAACAAGGAACTGAAGAAAACGAGAAATCGATGGAAGTGGAAGACTCATCTCCGATCAATGGATGCAGAAGCAAAAAAAAAAAATTTTAAAGAAGAGCTCTGATACTATATTAAACTCCGATTAACCGGAAAAGATGAAGAACGACCGGAGAAGAGTAAAGGTGGGAAACACCGTTTTATTAATCTGATCAAAAGTTTGTTACAAGATCTTAATCCAATTAGTGTTTATCCTTGAGCTTATATATGCAACACTAACTAGAATATAATCTCGGTTTACTAAGATAACCGGACCAAATTATAAACCATCTATCCTAATACTAGGAAAAAATTGATTTGATTCGTATATTTTGATTAAGATATATCAAATTTATATATAAACCAGATACACAAATTAACTCTCGACCTTTTTGGACCAATTCCTTGTTCAATCTCTATATATTCAGGAATCATTGTGCACGTTGAAGACTATGGAGGATGATCACATTCAGTCATTCTTATTTTGATTGTTCGTGTGTTATTATGATTTAGTTAAAACTCTCGATCCACTTTTTGTCTACTGTACTCACGTGTGGGATTTATTAGACTATGTGCATCGGTTCAGTTTTTCAACACTTTTTTTTATTTTTTAAGACCCTCTTTAGTGGTGGTTGCTTCTCCAAATTCCTTTAATAAAAAAGTACAAAAAGAAAAAAAGGAAAGAACGTTGCTGAAGTTATCCAGAGTAGCAACGCTTTTCTTATATTTTAAACACTTGTCAGTTTTTAATTATTTAATATTAAAATATTAATTTTTTTTTGTTGAGCAACGGTGAATCCGTTCTCTGCTAATGATGCTCTAACACTCCATATTATATTTTTTCTCCATATTTTTATTTTCATGATTCAACTTTTTTCATCTACATAGTTTTGTTTAATAAAATTCAACATCTTACTCTACTATAATATATTTTCATATTTTTATTTTGTTTATAATTTATGATTACATATTTAATAACAATTATCTATTAAAAATAAATTAATATAATTTAAAATTAAATAATTTTTATAAAAATTCATTTACTATTTTAATTTATAATTGAGATTAATTTTATTTTTGTAAGTAAAATGAAGAAGTTTAAACATACACAAAAAATTGGTCTTAGGAAAATAGAAAATTCTAATGAAACTTGATGTTTTTCATATGTCCAAATAAAACAAGACTAGCTCCTATTTATACATTTTTTTAAATGATGAATTTTGGTATACTTTTTATTTTATAAAAATATATAAATTAATATAAAATAATTGAGCTAAAATAATTAGGATGAAATAAAAGTTCACAAAACAATGTGTGAACAATAGTGGTGATCTAACACTTCTACGTATACAAACACTTCAATTTATTACTCTTTAAGATTTATAGCTAAAGTTTACAACAACTACACCAGGTTCAAGTTAGCATTTAAATATAAACACCAATGTATAAGATGTATTGAAAAACAATAGTATACTAATAGCTAGCACACAAAAATCCAATGTCAATTATTATAGTTTACAGAAGAATAGAACTATTTAGTTCTGCAAAAATAGATATTGTTGCTGCTAATGATCCGAATAGTTAAGACTTACAAAGAAGAAATTGATTTTGTTTTTGAAAAGTTTATCACTGCCTAATTAAATTATTTTTCTTAAGTTTATCAATGCCAAATTTTGGTAATACCCATTCACCATCTTCTTCTCTCATACTTTGTCATGTGTTAATGTAGATTCCGTTTTCTCCAGATTCAACCAGTTGAATCTATTTAATTCAGTTTAATACATGTATGATTTTTTAAAAATTCAACAGATCCAAATTAAACAGTTGAAAAAATTATTCAACCGCCCACTACAAGAATATTGAGTTTTAATAGCACTATAATATAGCGTTTGTGGTGATAATGCTATAGTTATAATACCGGTTTATTTTAGATAGCGTTTGTATAGGTATAAACGCTATGATATATAGTTATTTTAGTTTCTCGTGTCTTTTAGTTTGGGTGGGTTATTTTTGATAGCAATACATAATTGTAAACGTTATGATAGTGTTAGTCCCGCGACACTCAGAAAAATTTAGGTTCCAAAACTTTTTTCCCGACAACAATTTTGCCTCCAAGACAAAAAAAAAAAAAAATCCCCAAATACCCAGAACCCTAAACTTTCATTTGTTCTTCCTCTCTCACACAAATCGACAATCTTTGCCGAAACCCACTCTCTTCCACACAAATCTCATCCAAAATATCTAATCCCAGATCTAAAATTTCATGTTCTTTGTAATCTCATATCCGAAAATCTCACTCTTTCGAGCCAAAACACTGTAATCCAGCTTCCTTTTTTCGCTAGATTGTTGTTGGTTCTTCCCGTAAAGGTACTATGGTTTTTCTGAGTTGAGTCGATTTATTCTTTTTGTTTTCTGTTGTAGTTCGATTTAAGCAAAAAGAGAAGACAATCTAGCAGGTATCTCACTCAAACTTGATTTCTATCAGATCTTGTTCCTTGTTGTTGTTGTTGTTGTTGTTGTTGTTTTGGCTTAACGTGAGTGACTCTGATAATTACTTGTAAACCGAAAAGTCAGTCACTCTGCATCCCTCTAAGTCTCAGTCCCTGTCAGGCGCAATTCCTGGCTTAACGTGAGTGACTCTGATAATTATTTGGGTTTGATCCGTTTCGGTTGTTTTGCTTTGTTGCAGGAATATTTCAATTTCAGTAGAGTGTAATTGAAATAATTACTGGTAGTTAAATCTATTTTTGATTGGGTTTTCGATTGATGTGTTATGAGTTGAATAGATTTTTTTGTTGTGTAGTTTATCTTTGACGTCATCGTGATTCCGGAGCTGAATGGACGAGCCTAGGAAAAAACTCTATTCTCATCACCGTAGGATTTCTTGACATTGACGAGCTTTCTTGTTGTATAGTCCATATATTAACATTATCTGTTGGTCTCTCAGTCTCTCTTTCTCCAAGCTTGGAATCTTATATGTTGATTAGTCTCTTTGCTGAATCTTATTTCTGCAAGTTGCAGACTGCAACCTTTGATATTTTGTTTATGTTTAGCTTCGATGGGTCCTTTTGTTGATGAGTCTATGTTCATTTGATTTCCTCTCTTTAATATTAATTCGTCTTTTTGTGCATTCCTCCGATTCGCAGAAAGATGATGGATATTATGGTTAAGGAAGCTTCCTCATGTGACCTTAAGGATCTTGTTGCTAAGTTCATTCTTGCTCGAAGCTATTGGCAGGGAGATTGAGAAGGCAACTCAGAGCATCCACCCTCTTCATAACGTTTTCATCCGTAAAGTCTAGATTCTCAAAGCACCCAACTTCGACCTTGGCAATCTTTATGGATATGATATGAGTTAAGAAGATAAACACTAACAGCAAAAAGGGCAAGCCACAACAGATGAAATGAAGTTTGAAATTGGATTCATATGTATTTGTTTCTTTCTAAATTTTGACTATTTACACTATTATTTTTTTTTACATTTGGTTTGTGCCTTGTGGTTTAGAATACATAATTGAAAATATAATTTTCTAGTTTTATTAACAATAAAATAATAAATATTTAATTTAAGGAATATAAATTCACACTTGTAAAAAAATTTTCTGCTAATTCTCATTAAAGTTAAAAGGAAAATAAAAAGAAAAAAATTAATGAGTTTTTTGGTTTAGAGTTTACGGCATAGAGTTTTGGTTTTGATTTCAAATAAACTTTGGTAATTTTATTGTTAATAAATTTTTGTCGATTACTAAATAATTAGTTTAGGGAATATAAATTCACAATTGTAAATTATTTTGTTGCTGATTCTCAATGAAGAAAAATAAAATAGAACAAGTAAATGAGTTTAGGGTATATAGGGTTTGGAGTTTAGGGTATATAAGATACATGAGTATCTTGCATATAAATTTAGTGTTACTAACAATATAAATAAATAAATATATATTTATGGTTTAATGAGTGTTTTATTTTTAAGTATTAAAGTTTCAAAAAAAGAAAAATAATCATTTTCTAAATCCTAAACCCTAAACCCTAAATTTCTAACCCAAAATGTAATTATCTTGCAAATCGAGTTAATTATAAAATGATTTGAAAATAGTTTTAGGAAATATAATTTGTCTTAGATTAACCTACCACATATAAAAAATTAATGTACTAAATAAACGAAAAAAAATAACAAAAATGCTAAACATTCAAGATACAAATAAAAAGCTGGCTTTTGATTGGCTAATGTGTAAATGTGAGGATCACAGATTTGTTTAATATTAACCGTTGATAAGATTAGATCCAACGGACCCAAGTTCAATGTTTATTTTTATTTTTCTTTCTCTTCTCTTTTACTCGCCTCTGCCGTCTTCTCATCTCCATCTTCCTCTGATTCTCCCTCACGCAATGTGTAGCTTCATCTTCCTCCTCGTCTTTACCCTTTAATTTTTCTCTTCTCTTTGTCTCTTTCCTTCTCTTTCTTACCGCCGCTGCTTCTCTTTGTCTCTTTCCTTCTCTTTCTTACCGCCGCTGCTTCTAGATCTGGTAAAGAAAGATTTGTCTTATCTGCAATTTAGTTTTAACACATAAAAATCCAAAGTTGTATTCATGATATTTGGCTACTTGTGCTTTGACTTTCCGATTATTGTTTGCTCATGGTTCTGATGTGTCTTACGGTGGAGTAATCTCTTTCTTCCATGTGAATCTAGCTTAGATTTTAGTGAACTGTATGTATGTGTTAAGTTAATACGGTTGTGTTCGTTGCAGATCCACTAAAACCATTTGCAGAAGATTTGATTCTTGTTATTTCGAGTAAGATTCAATCAGTTGACTAATTTTCTTTTTTAAGCAGAATATGTGAATCGATTTTTAATTTAAATGGGACTGTATCTGTGGTTCAATGTAATTGATTGTACATTGGCTAAGACTCTAATTTCTCTTGGTGGTTGATTATGCAGCGAAAACTAGTTTTTACAAGAGACTGGGAAGATCAGGTGATTCATGAACTATGAAGTATGAACATCAAAGAGTGTGCAAAGGAGTCGAGATATGACAACATAAACTCAAAACAATCTTCGGAAGCAGCTCGAGAAACTGAACGCTCAAATCATTTTTTTTGCTCATCTCCATCGTTTTTAATTTCTTTCACGTCTTTAGACTCGATTGTATTAGTTAATTTCGACGTATATACAAAATTCGTTGTAATTGTAATTTTTTTTATAATTAATAGTATTCATTATTTTTGTTATTTGTTTCCTTGTAAATTTAAATTGTGCTTTTTAGAATATAAAATTAGGTATTGGAATAAAATGAAAAAATAATGCATAATACAAATGAAACAATTACATTTATATAAATGCTATAATAATATAAAAAATAAGATTTCAAAAACCCTGTTAATAATATTATTAATAACAAAATAAATACGTTATTATAGAATATTTAATTACAGATGAATAAATTCTATTGTATATGATAATATAATAGCAGATAATAAAAACGCTATCTAAAGTGTCTAACCTATAATGACGGACGCAGATATAGCGTTGTGGTATCGATAGATAGCATTACTCAGACGTTATTAAAACTCAATTTTCTTGTAGTGGCCTCATTGTACATAATCTTATGTCAAAGAGAACCACACCAATTAAAGTACAATACACATTTCCACCATTCCCACCATTCCCACCATTCTTTGTTTCTCCATTTGTTCCCACGTAAATGCTTCCTTTCTTTCTTTCTTTTTTTTCGTTGAAGCCCATGAAGACGCATTTTTACACAAAACTTTCATGTTTTTGCATAGACATAAATCCGACTTTACATTTTTATTAACAACATGCATTACGTATTACCAATGTTAATGAGAATATATATATATATATATAACATATTATTAATTAACACAAATACTTCATATTGATATTAAAAAAGGAATTTATTTTATTTAATCACAAACTACAAACTTAAGTGTTTTATTAAATTAGGAAAAAACTAAATAAGTAGAAAATACATATTTTAGTATATATAAACAAATTAGGTCATTTTAAAAGTATAATAAGAAATATCTCATTTCAAAATTATAATTTAATTAAGAAATATGAATTTAAGTATATTACAGATTGATGAAACGACAAGTGGACGATATTTATCCTATAACTATATTAGTGATAAATATTCAGTTGATAGAAAAAAAAATTATTTGTTTTTTTTTCCAAAAGAATAGAAAATAAGATAATCCATAATAAACAAGATTGAACAAGCTACAAGTCTTTTAACAAGGAAAAGACACAGAAAAAAAAACAAGAGAAAATGCTTTGCATAAAAAAAGAAACAAGAGAATATATGATGATTTGACGTTGTCGTTATTTTCCAGGATGTGGACAAAAGAAACAAGACTTTTTCGCCTTTTAGGTCTCCGGAATCAAAAGCCAAGACAGTTTCCGAGAAATTTTTTGCGGTTGTCTTGTTTGAGAGTCTTATGATAAGACATGAAAAATCAATATTTTCACCAATGTCTTTGTGCAACATTGAAATCAAAAGTTAGGCATGACTATTTTATGTGTTCTTTTTGTCTAACCTCACATTTTTAACGACATGTCTATAAACTGAGATATTATTTTGTGTAACCTATCTACATCACCGATACGGCTGCCATCCAGCCAGCCGATCATATTGTTGATTATCGTTCGTCTAAGTTATTTTTTGATTTAGATATCAGAATTGAAGTTCATGCATGTTATTTGAATTTCGTGTTCGCTCATATTGAAATAAGCACGATTTATTTGTTCGTAAAATACATACGGTGAAAAAATTCAGTTTAACATAGGCTTTTTTCCCATCTAGATTCAAGTACAGTACTTAGTTTTATATTGACGCCTTTTGTTAGTTATTAAACTTACACGTTGAGTAAAGGACTTGCCTAAAAGATAAATATAATAAAGTTATTTAGTACACATTCATAAAACATTAATTAAAATCGATAGACACAATTAGGTGGACACGAATTAGTTTATACTTATAGTACTAATGAGCTGTTTGACCGCTTGGAACAATTAGTCATATGTTCACTACTCTTGCATATAAATGTTTGAACACTTTACCACTTTTACTGACATGTACATGAATATTTGAAATTTTTTGAAGACATATATTGAACGTATTCATGTTGAAACTGAATTTCAACCCAGTTTCTTAGTCTTTTGTTCACTCTTGGATTACTGTTAAAGAGGACCACACCAACATCTATCTATCTCACACTTAAACTTGAGTGCCTTTTAGCACGCATTTCTAATGGTTCTCTTCCACCAAATTAAATATCCTTCATTGAGGAAAAATAATATATATATATATATATATATATATCCTTCATTATGTGAATCGAGAAGCTTTATGTTTCTTACGGGGAGGGATGCACATTGGTGAAAGAGTATATTGCTCAAAATTTTGCCTTGTAATTTTGTTCACTGTCGACGTCGGTCAAAAAGGGTTAAATCCACATTAATAATAACAGACCAACCCATGGGCATTATTACAATAATAAAAAGTAGCGGTGTTGTTAAATATTTCTTGAAATTTTTGTATTGAAAATTGTAATGGTTTGTTTTTTGGGATAGTTGTCGTCTCTTCGACTATATCTGGCAGTAGATGGATCTACGCCAAGAAAAAACAGTCAGTGTCATAGGAAACACCACGAATGCTTTCCAACGATCTTTCAACGTTTGAAGTAAAAAAACACTTGGGTAAAGGTTAAAAACTGTAGTATATGTTTATGTTTAATGTATTTAAGAGTGATTATATTGATCTCTCTAGAAATGTTTACTTGTGTGAACCTAATGGACCAATTAGCCTAACGTTTACTATTCGTGCATATAAATGTTTTTACACTTGCACTTTTGATATTGGCAGCCTTCCTTTTTTTCTTTCCTCTTCCTGTCAACACCATTTTGTTGTTCTCTTCATTGATCAGTACTGTTAAGTGATCACGTGGTAACTGAACTTAATTAAAACTTTCCACCCGATTTAAATCACTCTTGGATAACTATTATAAGAGGACCACACTAACATCTATCTCACCCTTCTTTGTTTCTTTGCTTTTGGTTCCTACTCCTTACAACATTTTGTTTTGTTCGCGAAAACCTCGTGGCACAATTGACTGACTTTTTTTTTTTTTTTTGTCTCGAATAAGTTTTCTCTGTTCATTCCTGTCAAATATGAAATATCTTCGGCATTATAAATAACAATATATTTTTCAATAGCCTCTATATTATACTAGGACTCAGACATGAAGATGTATTGAATGGCTGAAGTAGTGTTTGTGTGATTCAAGGCGTGATACAAGATTGTTGGTGTTTTATGTGTGTGAGAAGTTTCTAGAAGGTTTGAGAAGGAATTATTGAAGAACGGTTTGAGGATGAATTGAATAGGAAAACTACTATTTTTTTGGTTGATTAAATTGAAGTTTTACAAGGAAAAGGAAAATAGCAAAAAGGAAAAAGTATTTTTATGAGATTTGGAAATCTTCTCCTATTGTGATTAGGAATTCTTGATGGGTATATAAGGAGGTGTTATGCACGTCCTAGAGAAGCAAGAGAGCTGATGCATAAAGGTTAGAACCCTAGAGAGCTTTCTGCTGGTGTGCGGCTTAGTTTTGCGGTTTGGTGCTTGTGATCAAGCTTCTTTGTTCGTCGGTGTGACGTGTGTGTGAATTCAAGAGAGTTGAAGATCTGAAGTCTAGGCTCAGGGGAGTTTAGCCCAAGGTTAGGTTATCTTGGTTTGAATCTAGGCTTGGTGTTAGTCTAGTTAAGGGTAGAAAATTATCCTTAAGATTTCATGTTATAGAACAGAGCGGTGTATTAAGAGGGTTGTGCTTAATTTACACGTTTGCGTATAGGTTGTATTTGCTTTCTTGTTCTAGTGGAATCGAAATCTGGACGTGGTCCCGGAGAGTAGGGAAAACCGAACCTCGTTAACAAAGTTCTTGTGTTCTTTATTTTCTGCACTTTATTATTGCCTCATCCGCATTTACAAGTGGTATCAGAGTGGGTTCTTGATAGAGATTCAGTCTAGTTTCGGGTAGATCAAGGGTGAGGGTAATTCAGGAAGTTAGGAAGAGCTTTGAATCAGTTGTGATGACTTCTTACAGAGAAGGCACGTCTATGACAAGACCACCGTTGCTTGATTTATCAAATTATGGATATTGGAAGATTCGTATGCAAGCGTTTAGTAGTAACCTTGATAAAGATTGCTGGAATTCGATTGAGCTTGGTTGGGAGCCCCCTAAATTCGTGGATGATAAAGGAGTTAAGTGTCTTAAGCCAAGAGATAAGTGGACTACTGCAGAGAAAAAGTTATCAAGTTGTAATTCTACAGCCAAGACGGCAATTTACAGTTGTATTGATTCAAGCCACTTCAAGTTGATTTCTCAATGTGTATCAGCTCAAAAAGCATGGAAGTCATTGGAGAATATGTTTGAGGGTACTTCAAGTGTTAAGAGAACAAAGCTGGATATGTTGGCATCACAATTTGAGAATCTAAGGATGGAAGAAAAAAAACTGTGGCTGAGTTCAGTGCTAAGTTATGTGATATTTCTAATGAGGCTTTTGCTCTTGGAAAGCAGTCCAAAGACAAAAAGCTTGTGAAGAAGTTGAAGCGGTCATTGCCTGCAAAATTTGAGTCAAAAATTTCTGCAGTTGAAGAAGCTCACAATTTAGATGAGATGGCTTTTGATGAGTTTGTTGGCATTCTTAAAGCTTTTGAATTAAGCAAAGCATATGAAGCTGAAGGAGTAAAGAAGAAAGATGATGAAGTTAAGGAATCAATAAAGAAGGAAGTTGACATTGGAGTTGCTCTTAAGGTATCATCTTGTGAAGATTCAATGGCTATGTTATCAAGACAATTTGCTAAATTTCTGAAGCGTAAGGGCGAAGAGAAGAAAAGTAGAATGGGTGAAGAGATGAAGACTTCATCAAAGAATGTTCAATGTTTTGAATGCAAAGGATATGGTCATGTATGGTCTGATTGTGCCAATCTACAAAAGCATAAGAAGAAGGCTATGAATGTTGTTACTAGTGATTCTGAAACTGATTCAGATGAAGAAGAAGATATGAAGAATTTTGTGGCGTTTACAACTTTTGAAGATAGTTCTAAATCAGCGTCTGCAACAGTGTCTGCAACTGCTTCTGAATCTGCAGCAAAACCTTTAACTGCAACAGAGCATGAGTCTGAGAATGATAGTGATTCAGAGGATATGAGCTATGAAGAACTTGGTAAGAGTTATGAGAAGTTGTATGCACATTGGCTTAAGGTAGTTGATGAAAATTCAGTTTTGATTAAGGAGAAGCTCCAGTTAGAGGCCAAAGTCATTGAAGCAGAGAAACATGCAACAGAGAAGGGAGAAGAAGCATTACAAGCTAAAGTGCAACTTGAAGAAACTCAAAATAATTTGAGGATGCTTAATAATGGTACAAAGAAGTTAGATCATATTCTGAGTATTGGCAAGACAGATAAGTGTGGCCTTGGATATGAAGGAAAAGTTTCAAAATCGGATCCGGTGTTTGTTTCAAGTGGAAAAATCACGTCGGCTTCAAAGCGTACTTCAGAGTCTGCTATAGAGGTTGCTTCAGTTTTTGTGAAAGAGCAGAATGCACCTAGACAAGTATTTTGACCTGTTTGTCATCATTGTGGTGTTGTTGGGCATATTAGGCCAAGATGTTTCAGATTGTTGAGAGAGAGGAGCCGCATGGAGAATGCTTTTGATGTAAGGTTTTGTGGTCCTACATGTTATCATTGTGGAGTTCAAGGACATAGTAAGAGGAATTGTTTCAAATTCATTCGAGAGTTTAATCATGGAGGTCTAAGACGCAATAAGATTTGGGTTAGAAAAGATGAGTTCTATGGAGGTGGTGTACTAGGCTATCAACCGCGTATTGCAAAGCGGGGAGAATTTTCCAGTTAGTTTTGACCATGTTGTGACTCATTTAGGGGGAGAATGAAGATGTGTCTGGTGATGTTGTTTAGGTGTTTGAACTGATGAGTTCACAAGCATAGTCAAAAAGGGGGAGAATGAAGATGTATTGAATGGCTGAAGTAGTGTCTGTGTGATTCAAGACGTGATACAAGATTGTTGGTGTTTTATGTGTGTGAGAAGTTTCTAGAAGGTTTGAGAAGGAATTATTGAAGGACGGTTTGAGGATGAATTGAATAGGAAAACTACTATTTCTTTGGTTGATTAAATTGAAGTTTTACAAGGAAAAAAAAATAGCAAAAAGGAAAAGGTATTTTTCTTATGAGATTTGGAAATATTCTCCTATTGTGATTAGGAAGTCTTGATGGGTATATAAGGAGGTGTTAGGCACGTCCTAGAGAAGCAAGAGAGCTGATGCATAAAGGTTAGAACCCTAGAGAGCTTTCTGTTGGTATGCGGCTTAGTTTCGCGGTTTGGTGCTTGTGATCAAGCTTCTTTGTTCGTCGGTGTGACGTGTGTGTGAATTCAAGAGAGTTGAAGATCTGAAGTCTAGGCTCAGGGGAGTTTAGCCCAAGGTTAGGTTATCTTGGTTTGAATCTAGGCTTGGTGTTAGTCTAGTTAAGGGTAGAGAATTATCCTTAATATTTCATGTTATAGAATGGAGCGGTGAATTAAGAGGGTTGTGCTTAATTTACGCGTTTGCGAATAGGTTGTATTTGCTTTCTTGTTCTAGTGGAATCGAAATCTTGACGTGGTCCCGGGGAGTAGGAAAAAACCGAACCTCGTTAACAAAGTTCTTGTGTTCTTTACTTTCTGCACTTTATTATTACCTCATCCACATTTACAAGACCCCCCCCCCCCCGCGATGTCGCGAGGGAAGTATTTTGGAAAAAAAAAAATTTAAATTTAAAAGGTACGATTGAAAAAACACAACTATTGGTCGCGATTATTCGGTTTGTTATTATTATATAAATTAATGTAATACTTTCTACATCAGATATAGTTGAAAAAATTATCAAATGATATTAAAAGTTATGGCTTCTATATATTGCCTATTTATTTTGAATTGGAACCTCATAATTGAACCCTAATTTAATATGGTATGAAAGCCAACCGATTGCTGGGCCAACTTGTAGATGTTATTCCCACATATGCCCACGCTTCATATAGTCATGCTGAGCGTGGAAAGCGGAGAAGAGGGGGTGTTAGTGTAATACGTCTCATATCGGTAATTGAAAAAATTATCAAGTGATATAAAATGAGTTAGGATTTCTCCACTTATTACCAATTGGTTTTGAGTTGGAAACTCATAACTAAATCCAAATTTAACATATTAAAGGTATCAATTTAAACTTGGAGTTCGTATATTATGAATAAATTTAAATCCACGGTTATTGAACTGATAATTTAAAAAAACACTTTAAAATCTACTGTTATTAAACGAATGATTTAAAAATTTAATTTAAAATTCACTGTTATTCAAAACAGTTTGTGGATTTGGATTTTAATGATTTTCAAGGATTGTGGAGGAATTAAGAGGTTTTGTTTAGTTAAAAATACAGAAATCCAAATCTCATGATTTTAGGTAGAATTTGAAAGAATTTTACAATAAATCATATCAACTTTCCTAAAATCATCAAAAATTATTTAAAATTTCATTAAAACTCAATTCACTTGCAATGTTAGATTGAATACATCCCCTAAATTTTCAACACTAACCCCTAAAACCGAAAATTTTATTTTGGAAGTAAAAACAAAATGAATTCTTTCTTCAACTTGAAAATATTATATTTTAAAATTTTCAAAAAATATAAATACATTATCGTATCATTTCTACACAATATTTTCTACTTAATTTCAGTCATTGAGTAATTGCGCGGCGGCTACATAAATTAAGCATCTTTAAATTGTTCGATTATTATCTAACAACTTTCTAAATTTCTTATAATATTGAGTAGGTTGTAGGTATGGATATTCATATAAAGTATATCACTATACATTTTTTTCTTGTCTATGTGTCAACTCTCAAATATGTCTACAGAATCATCAATAGAGCGACATCATGAAAACAATATATGTTTCTGTAGAAAAAAATACTTCTAGCTACAAAATGAAGAAAATTATTAACTACAATTTTGATATTAATATAGCTAATTCGAAAAAAACAAAAAAAAAACACGTCATAGCTGATGCCAGAATAGTTATCTCTAAAAAGGTCCAATTTTATAAAACATTGGATAGAAGAAAGTAATATATATATATATATATATATATATATATATATATATATATATTATAAAAAAAGTTATGTATAGGCATCAACCTAAGATCGGATTTGCTACTGGAGTCTGGAGTGCTGATCGAATTAACTATGGTTGGATCATTGTGTGTGTTTGATGGCTCAATATGGTTGGATTTGGATCAATATATAAAAAATGTCTTTATATGATTTATTAATTTCGAGGCATTTACCCAAAACAGAACATGCATGCATGGAGATGGATGTAACAATGGAAAATGCGAGGATATAGTAATGAATTTATATTAGTTTTATCAATTATATATATAAAAAATGAATATATATTTGTAGGAGACTTATTAAGAAGAAGCCTTGACTTATTCAATGATAAAGGTATGTGGTTTGAGAAAAAGCACTCACTGTCACACGTATAGACATGATAGAAATGGAACGAAATTATCACACATATGGGCCCGTGGCCAATTCTCCAACAAAATATGAAAAGACAAATAATAATACACTCGACCAAAAACTAAAGTCCAAACGCGTAAAACTTTTCCTATTTCACTCGGAGAAAAAAACTAATCTCTGGCTACTTGGCAACTATTTATACTCATCATGAGCTCATGAGGTTTCACTTTTACTCAAGAAACAAATGGGGGAAGAGCTCCGTGTAGGGTTTCGGTTCTATCCGACGGAAGAAGAGCTTCTTACGTTCTACCTAAGAATCCAGCTCAGTGGAGGAAATGCCACCATTCACAGCCTCATACCAATCCTTGATGTGTTTAGCGTTGAGCCTACTCAGCTTCCAAGTACGTATGCAATCACTACCTATAAATCATGTCGATGATATGTTTGTCGTCTAGATGTGTAATCAAATATTAAGGAGCGCATAACGTCACGTCGTCTCACTGTAGAGTCTTCCTTCTTGCGTTTCTTGAGTAGATAAATGTCATCTTGAGATTGTAAACATGAAATATAGGTTTAATTGTTTGTTTGTATTTTATGTTTATTTATTTTGTAGCTGTAAGTAACTATATAGGTTGGTTAAATTTTTATAAACAAAAACAATAGGTAGGATTTATTTCCGTTTGCGTTTGAGATTATATGTAAAACAACTATATACAAAAGAATTATAGGTATTCCTAACACTAAACAATATAATTTCCTATAAATATATTTTTGTTTAAATTACCATGTAAGCGTACATACATAAAGTGAGGTTTTACACAAAAATTGAGAAGTGTGTTCTCGGTGTGTGTTTTTGTTTGTAGATCTTGCGGGAGAGAGGTGTCGAGGAGATGCAGAACAATGGCTTTTCTTCGTGCCAAGACAAGAGCGGGAAGCTAGAGGAGGAAGACCAAGCAGGACCACTCGTTCAGGATACTGGAAAGCAACTGGTTCACCAGGCCCCGTGTTCTCTCCTGATAACCGAGTGATCGGAGTTAAGAAGACGATGGTATTCTATACCGGAAAAGCACCTACTGGGAGAAAAACAAAGTGGAAGATGAATGAGTATAAAGCTGTTGATGAAACAGCCAGTGCATCTACAAACCCAAAGGTGCATAATCACATCTTTAAAATGAAAATTTTCATCAAATATATACTAATTGAACAGACTTTTCTTTTTCTTAAACACCAAATTTTATATGAGGAATTCTAATATAAAATATAGTCTCAAAACCCTTTTTGGACAACCATGTGCAGCGAACTAACTGTATAATCTTTTTAAACAAAAATTATTACAAGAGAGAAATATCAAAACGAATTACTCTAGATATATATGATTCTGTCCAAAATCATTATCATAGATGTGTAAATATATATATATATATATACTAGAACTTTATAATAATTTTAACATATTTAAATTTATTAAAACATTTAAAATTTTATATTTTGTGTTTCGATATTTATCTTACGTTTGTTATTTGTTTTGTTTTTAAATAAGTATTCTCAGTCACTTAAAATGAATAACTATTGATTAGTTAAGCATTAAATTGAAAAAAAAAATTAATATGAAAGATTATTTTAAAATATTTAGTTTGTATCCCATAAAATATAGAGCTCTTCATGTTTTGATGCATAATCAAGACGTACAAACATTTTTACATTGGGGAAAAGAACACTGATTATGTATAAAATAAAATGTGGCTGAACATGGACATTATGTGTTAGTTTGTCCACTCTTAACATAATCTATAAAACATCAATATTTTCTAAACCAGACACCTCCAAGAAGAGCGAGACTATAGCTTGAATTTCTCGAATAACCTCTTCTTGAGCCGAAACTCATGCTCTTCCTTCATTTTATGTGTAATTAATTTTATTAATTAGATAACTATAGGTAGCATAAGTAATTTTGATATTTATCTATTACCAGCATGCTTCACACATGTTTAAAAGTTTTATCATTATAATTTGAATGTTTTAGCAACAAAATATTTTCATCTTAATGAATTATACAAATGACTTCAAATGCATATGTGTTCTAGAAATATAATTCTTTGTGTTTTTTGATTAAATGCATTTAGAAAATAAAGTTCTCAGTTAGATATTTCTATATTTTTATCACATACTTTATATCTATTGAACATATTAAATGCGAACTGAATTTTAGTTTAGAATTGAGTAAAAAAATGTTATTAATATATATTATTATATCAAATAAAAATAATTTTTGTAACATATATTATAACTTTTTTGTCAACAAATAATTATTATAATATTATAAATTTTTTATAGCTTGAAGTTAGTAAAGAATTTAATGACCATCACATTATATTTTTCCAGATTTATGATATTAATATTTAAATCTTTAATTATCAGAAATTTCTTTTGTCTAAAATTATAATATTAATATTTAATGCTTTCTTATTTGCAAAATTATAATGTTATAGTAATTATATAAAATATTGATAAATGATACCTATGCAAAATTATAGTGTTATGGTAATATATAAAATATTGATAAATAATTTCTATATGTAATTACTAAAAGGACATTGCACAAATGTCAATATATTTTTAGTACAGAAATATCATTGTAATTTAGTGAATATGAAAAATAATATATGTAATTTTAAAAAAATATGAATTAAAAGAATTTGATAATTAAGAAGTGAGGACAAGTGTCGAAAATATATGATGCCAAATGTCATCGTGGTATGCAAAGTTAGGAGAAAACCTTCTCATATTATATTATATATATATATATATATATATATATATATATATATATATATATATAAGGTTTTACCTTGCAAGTCTTTTCAAAAGTGATATACAGTATGTGGTAAAAGAGTGAGCGGTAGATTTAAACGGTTTACATGTGTTTTTAAGTATTTGAAATTACCCAAATCATGCATACATAAAATGATAAAAAAACCAAAAAATATCAAGCATCATGCATATTTTTCTCTATTGGTTTATATATATTAATTTCATCGAATTTATAGTTTTCTACCATCCTAAGATGCATACGTTAATGTCTAAATAACTGAGAATATCTAATTAGAAAAAAAATGTTAATCTTTCTTGATCAGAAAAGGTTTTAACAAAGTTTGTTGCTATTTCAATATAGCTGAGGAACGAATTCAGTATCTGTAGAATCTACATAAAGTCAGGAAGCTCGAGGGCCTTTGACAGACGTCCCACAGAAGCTTATGGGATAGAGAGAAAGGTTCCTAGCAATAGAGTGGAGACATCATCTCGTGTTACAATATCAACCTCACCAGAAACTTCACATTCAGGAGGAAACAATGTTGATTTGCCGGTGAATGCTACTACTATTAATACACAAAGCATCTCAGAGATGGTTGATGGGCTATCACTACCTTTTTGGGAATGGGAACAAATGACTTGGTCTTAAGTCTTAACCGTATTAAATTACTTCTTATGTTCATTTGCTACTAAAATATACAACAGGAGATAAGAAAAAAAAAAAAGTAGAAGAAGTCCTCACATTTAGGGCAACTTTCAATTTTGAGTGGCCAACTAGTAAAGTATATATAATTAAGAAGTCTAATAAGAGGAAAAAAGAAAAAAACTAGTAGTATATATGAGTAGTAGGATGGTGTGTAGAATTAACACGCTAATAATTACATTGATGAAGATTGAAGATATATGGGTCTATCACGATTCACGACCACGACATTTTTTTAACCTAACCGGATGATTAGGCCAAAGATTCACTATGTTTTTATACTTACGTCTTTATTTTTTCCTTTTTTTTGGGGTTCATTTGTGGGATTTGTTTCTTTTTTTTTCGTTGGTTTTGAATAATGATGAGTAGATATGATTTCCTAAAAGGTTCTAGTTGATCATGGATGATATTTAGAATACTTTGCATGTATTTTCCTCCTAAAATATGGATAGAAATTAGCTTCAATCAATTAAATCAGTCTCACATTCAATACAAATCAGATCCGCCGACATCTATTGTACTTTCTTCAATTCCTTTCAGTTTTTTAATATAGTATGTTGTTTAATCATTTTCATTCTTACCATATGTTTTGGTCCTTTTGGATATGTTCTTCTATATATAGAGGTGTGATCTCGATTTGTGTTAATACACCACTTGACTGAAAAAAAAAGAAAAAAAAAAAGACAAAGGATGACTGATTGTGTATATGGATGTTTGTTGATCATTCAACGTTTGCCCACAAGATAAAAACAGTCAAATAATTCTTAAAATTCCTATCATTTTCTGTAAAATAAAAAATAATATATATATATATATATATATATATATATATATTCTGTTTCCTATAGTGTAAGTGGGAGATAGAGAAGCGCATATAGTAGACGATAAAAAAAAGTTGTGTTTTATTTCATTTGTTGTTTTCCTTGTTCAGTTTATATAAAATTTTCTTCTAAAACTTTTTGTTTTAAGGGTATTTCCAACCCACTTCTATATTTTATATTTAACTTAATTTTAGAGTAAAATCTACTCCAACCCATCTCTATTTCTACCTCTACAATAGAGATCTCTATTTTTTCCTCTATATATAAAGGAACTCTATTTTTTCCTCTATAATAGAGTTGAACTTTGTGAAGTGACTTTAGTGTAGTGGCAGAAGGTAAGTCCATTTGTAGAAGGCACCATCATACCCGGTATCGAGTCCCGGCTCTTACGAATGTAGGAATTTGGCTAATGGCCTTCCAGTTGTGGCCTAATGGTTGACAATAAAAAAAATAAAGTTGAACTTTTTTATTTATAAAATGGTCCTTGAACTTTTAATACTTTTACATTTATGATCAAAATAAATAAATTATATATTTAATGGTCCTTAAACTTTTAACACTTTATTATTTTATATGATGCAATGTATTTCTTTTAATAAATGTGATATTTAAATAATATTTATGAATATTAAAAATGGAAATAATATTATAATTTTATGAAAGTTTCACAAATACTAAAATAAATAGGTTAGTTTGCAACTTTTATAAATAAAATGTATTAATAATAAAATAAAAAGGAATCTCTATGGAATATTCTTTTTTAGAGGAAAAAATAGAGGTATCCACTGGAGTAAAAATCACTTCTATTATAGAATTTCTTTATTTTAAAGGTAAAAATAGCGAAAACCAATGATCTAAGAAATTTACTTATTATAATTAATTCTTCTACTTGATTGTGTGAGTATTTGTTTTTCAAGAAACGTTTGACGTGCCTCTCTCTCTCTCTCTCTCTCTCTCTCTCTCTCTCTCTCTCTCTCTCTCTCTCTCTCTCTCTCTCTCTCTCTCTTTTATAACCATATATACTCTCTTATTATTAGCGTTTACGAGTTTATATATCCTCCATCGCTCATTCCAAACCTATAAATATATTTCATGCTTAAAATTTGTGGAAATGAAAAGAGGACAATTTTAAACCATTGACAACATCAAAAATTAATATATGTACAAACTTCAAGCTAGTATTCCTCTTAAACCTATAACCAAAGAAAAGGCTTTACTTAACATATATACAATGGTTTTTTTTCACTCTTCTCATGCATACATATCAATCTATTTTGTAACCTTTCTTCTCCTCTCACGGTGGTCATCTACCAATGCAAAATTCAACATTGCTAGCCCTTTATCAACGAAACCAAAAACATGTCCATTTCCGTCAGGGCTGATATCAAAGGCTTGTAAAGGCACCGCGTCATTTTCGTCCCTAGAAGAAGCATGTATCGAATCTCTAACCTTAGATCCCCGCACAGCCTCCGCATCAACTGCATTGGAGTTGGCTAAGGCTGCCCTTTATCTTTCCATGGAGAAGGCACAGCATACGCAGTTTCTCATCGGTTCTCCGAAGAAGCCATGTTTCAAGAGTTGTATGGAGAACTATAATGATTCTGTTGTCGAGGGGCTACAGAAGGCAGCATTGTCAATGGAAAAAGGTAATGTTGAAGATACGGATGACGAACTTAGTCTCGCACGTGATGCTGCTGATTACTGCAATATGATTTTGTCTGTTGATCCAGACGATACAAGGTCCCTAGTTTTTGCGGCCAACATGGATGTGTATAATCATATTACGTTTGTGATGAGTGTAGCAGACTTGTTGTAGAACAATCTCAAAATTCCTTTCAAATTAACAATATGTTTTGAGTATAACACTAATCAATATGGTCGTAGTACTTCTTTTCGTATATCTTGTTGTATAGAGAGATAACCATGTTTCACTATATATCGAGTGTAGAAAATATTATAATTTAAGAGAACGTGATATATGCATGTCAATTAATCAAGAGATCTTTGGAAAAAACATACGTTTTTCAAACTTAATTGGTAAACTAGTATTTACACTATTCAAAATTTAAAAAATAGTCAATAAAACCCATATGTGAGATAGATTAGTTATGAGATAGAAAAGTAAGGAAAAAATAGTTAATTACATAAGGGTTTTCAATTTTTGGGCATGAGAGAAAGCCAAGAATAAATAAATATATATATATATATATATATATATATATATTTCTTTTGTTTTTGCAAGCACACCTCTCCTATCTTGTTATATTCAAATATTTGGTAACATATTTTTTTTACTTGAACTTTTTTTACACACAAATTATCTATTTTTTTCTCTACATTTTGACATCCGTTTTGTTTGATGATTTTATTTGTTAATGTTAAATATTTTTTATAAGTTTTGTATCTGTAAACCTTATTACAGATTTAATCTGTACATATTATTAAGTGTACAAATGTAATTATTTGATGTGGTGGTACTGAACACAATGATTCTTCTGTACAACAGTTTTGATGTACGAAATTATTCTGTACACATTATTAAGTGTACAATGGTGGTGTTGAACACAACGATTCTTCTGCACAACGGTTGTGGTGTACACAATTCACTACAACAAATATGTACATTGATAGCAGTAGAGGATAACACATTTTCATGAACTGCTATAAAAGATGATTATTTTTTTTGGTCACTTTGTAATAGTTCAATATAAATGCTATGTTATAATATCCTTAAGCGGGAATCTGAAAAATCTTATTCCGCCAACCCTGAGCCGAATTATTTCACTTAAGCGCCTAACATTTGTTTACTTAAGCGCCACACTGTCGAACAAAACAACACTCTCGAGCAAAACCTAACACCCTCGAGTAAAACAGCAAAACAACGACGAAATTCTCTAAGATTTCTCTAAGATTCTCTTCTATTTTAACGACGAAACAAGCTAATACGCCTCTCTTCTATTCGTCGGCCATAGATTTGTGCTCCTCCGTAGACCCATTCTCCAGCCCAGCCGTCAGTAAGCTCGAATCGAAGGCATGTCTTTCTTCTTTACTCTAATTACCTTCTTTCTTCTTACTCTCAAGGATTGAAATTATCGATTGTAGGGTTTATGAGCATCGATCTGAGATTTGATCCAAATTAGGGATTTTTGGGAATTTTCAAATTAGGGATTTGATTCAAATTTTAGATTATAAAACTAGGGATTTGATTCAAATTTCGGATTATGAGAATTAGGGATTTGATTCAAATTAGAGATTTTCAGAATTTTCAAATTTCCAAAGGTTATCGAAACATGCATATCTAATTGGATACTTTTTGCTATTTCTCAAGTGTTTGTGGTTGCTGCCATTGTGGAACTGAAGCTCGCTTTTGTTGTACTCAACAGTGCAGGTTAGTCCCTTGAGACCAAATTTTATGGTTATTCATTCTTTGGTTGTGATTGTTGTTGTTGTTGTTTTGGTTTTTTGTTTTTGTTTTGCGACTGTAATTATTTTGTGGCTGTAATTTTTTTGTTGTGCACTAGAGATGATATTAGCGTATTTGCAGTGGTATGTGATTGAGTTATTTACATATCTGGAACACTTTTTTAATGTTGCTTTGGTTTGAAATGTTGTGATAAGGTTTTAATTAAGCTTAGAACATATAATGTTGGACAAGGCATGGGTGCATCTATGCAGGTAAAGAATTAATTTATATAGGTTAGGTTTAAGCTGAAGTTTGGATACTTTCCCCAATTCTTTCTTCTGTCCCATTTCTTATTCATTGAAGAGCTGATCCTGGTTATGAGAGAGGCGCTCAAAAATTTGTACGGGATGTGACTGTGGCGTTAGGAGACATTGATATGATGATATGTCCCTGCAAAGACTGTCGTAATGTAGAATGCAAATCAGGCAGTGACGTGGTTGATCATCTTGTAACTAGGGGGATGGATGAGGCTTACAAGCTGCAAAACGATTGGTATCATCATGGAGACGTGAACTTAGTGGTCGATGGTGACAGCAAACTAAATCAGTGGAATGAGGAAGTTCTTGAGTTATATAAAGTAGCTGAATATTCTGACAAAGAGTTGGCGAGTAAGGGTAAGGGTGACTCAGGTAAGATTGCAGATGGTGACTTAGTTGAGATTGCAGAGGGTGATGACAAGAGAGAAGATGAGTTCCTTGCAAAGCTTGCAGATGCTATTATGCCATTATATCAAAGTTGTTCAAACCACAGCAAGCTATCGACTATTGTGTCTTTGTTCAGGCTTAAGACACATAATGGCTGGTCCGACAAGAGCTTCAATGAACTGCTGGAGACATTGCCAAAGATGTTGCCCGAGGATAATTTGCTTCACACATCATTTTATGATGTTAAAAAATTTCTGAAGAGCTTTGATATGGGGTATAAAAAGATTCATGCATGTGTTAATGACTGCTGTCTATTTAGAAAGAAGTACAAGAAGCTAGACAATTGTCCCAAATGCAATGCTTCACGGTGGAAGATAAATACGCACACTAGTGAAATAAAGAAAGGTGTCCCACAGAAAGTATTACGGTACTTTCCAATAATCCCAAGGCTGAAGAGAATGTTCAGGTCTGAGGAAATGGCCAAGGATTTAAGGTGGCATTTTAGTAACAAAAGCAGTGATAGCAAACTCCGGCATCCTGTGGATTCTGTTACATGGGATAAGATGAATGAAAAGTATCCTTCATTTGCAGCCGAAGAGAGGAACTTACGGCTTGGACTATCCACTGATGGCTTTAATCCGTTCAACATGCAGAATACTAAGTATAGTTGCTGGCATGTTCTGTTAGTAAACTACAATCTGCCTCCTCACCTATGTATGAAGAAGGAGAACATAATGCTAACCTTGCTGATTCCTGGTCCACAACAACCTGGCAACAGTATTGATGTCTACTTGGAGCCTCTTATTGACGATTTAAACCATCTATGGAAGGAGGGAGAGTTAACATATGACGCCTCCAGTAGAAGTACTTTTACTCTAAGGGCAATGCTTCTCTGGACTATTAGTGATTTTCCTGCGTATGGAAACCTTGCTGGTTGCAAATTAAAAGGGAAAATGGGCTGTCCCATTTGTGGTAAAAACACATATAGTAAGTGGTTGAAGTTCAGCAGAAAGCATGTGTATATGTGTCACAGAAAGGGTTTGGCACCAACACATAGTTATAGGGAGAAGAAGACTTGGTTTGATGGAAAAGCTGAACATGGGAGGAAGGGAAGAATTTTAACAGGTCGTGAGATATCTCAGAATCTGAAAAACTTCAAAAACGAGTTTGGAAATGTGAAAGAATCAGGGAGGAAGAGAAAAAGATCCGACTGTATGGAATCAGTCTATGATAATGACGATGTATCCAATAAATCTGAGGAAGATGAGGAAGTAGAAGTAGACCAGGAGGAGTTGTCAAGATGGAAAAAAAGATCAATTATTTTCAAACTGGCTTATTGGGAGGTATGTTTATTAATTTTTTTTATTAATTAAGCTATGTTTAAGTTGGGATTTTTATGAACTGTAATTGTGTTGTGTAGGATCTTCTGGTAAGGCATAATTTGGATGTAATGCATGTAGAGAAAAATGTGGCTGCAAGCATTTTCTCTACATTGTTGCATTGTGGTAAATCTAAGGATGGTCTCAATGCTCATAAATATCTGGAAGATATGGGTATAAGAAAGGAATTGCATCCTACCATCCAAGGAAAGAGAACCTACCTTCCCGCAGCACCTTGGTCTTTGTCCAAGCTAGAGAAATGTTTTTTTTTGCAAACGTCTATTTAAATGTTAGGTAAGTTTAATATTTGAGTGATGGATAATAACATGTTTAAATGTTAGGTTGTGAGTGACACGACTAAAGAAAGGAGGAAGAAACAGATCCCTCACACTACTAGTCGTAAAGGAATGGTCAGACTTACGGAAGAAATGGTAAGCATACTACCATCTATGTTTTTTGATCTGGTAATATCTACCTTGCTAATTGATGTGTTGCTTTTTTCACAGAAAGTTGAAAGCGAGGATCCATCTGAAGTTACAAGGCTAAAGGTTTGGGTCAAGTCGCGTACCAAAAAGGATAGTACACCAGTTAATACGAATGCCGCAGAAAAGATTGTAAGTACCAAATTAGCATGTGGCTTAGTGATTTTGTTACCCATTAAATATTGTATTTCCTCTTATCAGAAAAAGGCAGCTAAAATGGTTGGTACTGATGGTCCAACAAGTACAACAAATCCGGATGTAGATCATCTCTCCCAGCTTTTGGGACCTGGCAATCCTTGTATGCTGAGGGCAATGGGTAGAGGCATGAGTAAGACCAAATTAGCTTGTTTCCAAATTAAGAACAAATGTATGGCTGACATGCAAGAGAAGCAAGTTCAGTTAGTAAAGCAGGTCAATCAGTTGCAAAATGAAATTAAGAATTTAAAGAAGCAGGTTAGTTAATTACTTGGACAATTCTCAAAGTATTCATTAACTTGCTAATTTATTAAATGGAATTTGACATTGCTTTCTTAAATTACAGGGACTAGAGCCTGAAATTAGTGAAAACTCATATCCAAGAGTAAGTGATTCCTTATTCTTATTATATATGATCAGTTATTCCTTCAAGCTTATTTAAATTTCTAACTTATGTTTATTTTCGACTTCAACATTTGTAGAGTGTAAACAAAAAATCACACCCTAGGTGTGTGTTGGTTGATTGGCCTGACACTGATGAAAACATTGCTGAGGAGCGTATTCTTTCTTATGATCCTGATGACATAGTGAATGACTCTCGTCTAGGCCTTATGGATCTGAAAGTGTTGGTTGAATCTGCTACGAAACCAAATGCATTCCTCTGGAGACCTGCAACTAAAATGTTTACTATTGAGGAAGCTGTTGGACAGATGATTGCATGGCCTGCAGATAAATGTGTTCTTTTGGATAAAGAGGTCCAAATAGAAGACATTGCGCTGAGGGTAAAATTTATTGTCCTTTCCAGACAATTTATTTTCCGTTACTATATTCTTATTTGAATTGTGTTTTCCTGAATGTGTGTGACAGAGCCTAAATGGAAGTTCCCTGAACAAATGTCAACTACTGGATTTGTCTACGGATGAATTGATTGTTGCTGAGTGTCGTTGGCACACAGAAGAACCATTTGCATTAGTTAATGGTCTTCTTACTGGGCCAAAAGCTGTTAAAGTATCCGTGGATTCAGTATATCAGTCTGACACGTTCATATGGAGGCCTACAATGGACACGACATACCTGAAGGACTGTTTGATGACTTATGTAGCATGGCCTGCCCATAAAGTTGTTCGTCAGAATGGCGAGAGTTCTCCTATACATAATTCTCCATCAACTAATATACCATCAGGTTCTACATCAACAGCAGGGGCAAAATCTGCAGCAACATGTTCTAAATAACCTATTGAGGATGCAATAGGTCCAGGCTCTCCAACTAAGAAAACTCTACCGCATTCACAGTCTCTTATCCTAGAATCTCAGGTAAATGTTTTTGATATGTTATGAAGTTGTTTCTGTCAAGTCATATGATTGTTGGTTGGCTTATATTATTTGACATTGCAGCGTATCAATGAAGTTGTCTCAAAGGAAAATAAGAAGTACAGACTGATGGATATTACCGGAAAGAAGCTGGTTGTTGCTGAAGGACGATGGGCAACAAACGATCCAAGCCAAATGTTCGCTTTATTCGTTTGGGTTATAATGCAGTTAAAGTGTGGGTAGATATTGTCAAGGTAAGCGTTGCAGCAGTTTGGAGGCCATCAGAAGAAATCGAGATGATGGAAGATGCCCTTAGCACAGTCATTGCATGGCCAGAGGACAAAGTGATCATCATGTCATAAATTAACCATGAGGTTTACTGTCTCCTACTTCAGACTTACAATCTATCTTATGGATTTGTTTTTTATCTTCAGACTTGTCTTGTTCCTTATGGATTTTAAACTTGTGTTATGTACTATGTATTATGTTGGATTGTGAAATGGTAAACTAGGGGATTTAATATTAATATAGGTTCAAGGTCAATTTCAAAATAACAAGAAACCAGTGTTCTCAAAAAACTTATAATCGCATCTAAAATTCTGCTATAACAGAATATATTATAGCATAAAGATATTGCTAACGAAAACTGAATTAAACCGTTTAACTAACGTTATGGTAGAATCACCTAACCTTGCGTGTATAATGACTTATAACATTATCTTTAAAAATTTGAAAAGCGGGATAACATAGCATTTCTCTACTGCTATGGTATAGTATTATACCATAGCATACAAATTATTCGCTATCATATGTGAGGTACCTATAATAACAGTGGCCTAACATAGCGTTTGTGAAAAAGCTATGAATTACATATTATAGTGTTTCTCTCGTGCTAACAATGTACATATTTGTTGTAGTGATTATTTAATATAACAGTTATAGTGTACGCAATGATTATGTATAAATTACATTTGTACACTTAATAATGTGTACAGATTACATCTGTACAGTTAATAAGGTGTACGAATACAAAAAAATTATATAATAGTTTTTAAAATTATTAAACAAAATGTATATCAAAAGATAGAGAAAAATACATAGATTTTTTTTTGCTTGAACAATTTTAGAAAAAAAAATTATATTACCAAATATTTGTATAACTAGATATGAGGGGAATATGATGACACAAGAAAAAGAAACAAAATAATAAAAATAACCATGTTTTTTATATAACTCACTAACTGTGTTTTATATATAATTTCAAATAAAGAAACAAAGAAAGAAGATAAAAAAATGAGAGACTAGAAGATGGAGACAGTGTGTGTTAATATTAAAAAAAAAACAAAAAAACAAAAAGCACTAATGCCTTTATCCGCAATTTAGCATATTTCAACATTACCCCACCCATATCTATTACACACACAGTGAAACATGATTCTTTCTCTAATTTTCAATAGTGTTTGTACTATATTTCTAATTAAGTTCTAAAAAAGTAATAAAAATCTAAGAAACCCATTAATCAATTAGATTCAAACAGGTATGTGGTTTACGATGAAACTTTAAATTTTTGGTTCAGATATCATTTTTTTGTTTTACTTTTTGTAACGTGATTATATTGATTAATTTAAGCTCGAATTACACCAGTCATCATGTGAAAAAGAATAATTACATGTGGTATATGGTATCCGTAATAGTATTATGGGAGTACACTTTCAAATAAATCTCATTAATGGTATATGTTTATATTAAATCAATATAGGTTTCGATAAATAAATTAATAATAATTATTAAGGGTAAATTATAAAATACTAATTTAAATTATGCAATTTATTTACTTTATAAAATCGAAAATATATTATTAATTTTTTAAAAAATGAACAACAAATAAAAAAGAACATAGAAGAATTGATATATAACTTACCATATTTGCTGGAAAAAAAAACTTACCATATTTATTTGTTAAACAAATTCAACTTCTAGGCAGAAACAACTTTAGGACCTTTCGCCATTGCAAGAGCCCAAACTAGATTCTTTAGAATCGTAGAGCATTTCTTTAAAATTTATTTTTATTTTACTCTGCATTTAAAATTTACTTCCATTTTCGAGCTCATTAACACATGTTTGTTTTTAAATGATCATATTTTCTTTATTTTTTTCTGTTAAAATTTGACTTATATTATTACTACCAATGAAATTTTAATAGTATTTTTTTTACTATTTTGACATTTCATTTATATTTTAAAATTTTGTTTGAAATTTATTTACAATTTCTATTAATTATAAGTAACATAAATATGCACTAAATGAATATCTTAAATTTATGTTAATGTTAAACAAAATAGTGTTGCTTAGGTGGATGTTTAAGTGCACACTTTGGATGGAGGGGGAACTCTCTATTTTTTTTTTTTGGACAAACGGATGGGGAACTCTCTAATCTTATATAATAAAGTAGAGTATCACTTCTAAAACTTTCTCTCAGGGACTGCCACATAAGCAACTGAGAGACTGCCATTTGTCCAAATCTATGTTTTTTTGCATTAAAGTATTCAATTAAAAGTGTTTAAAACAATAACTAAATCAAAAACAGATTAAGTAAATAAATGAAATTTTAAGAGATTAAAAACAATACTATAAGTTTTTTTAGTAATAATAAAGTAAAATGATCATAATTCAAAATTTTAAATGTATTATTTAGTTTTGCAATGAATGTAAAACGAAAATTATAATTAAAAATAAAAATAAAGACAGGTAGAATAAGTACTTAAATTTTTACGGTGAGGTGTTCTAATCTAACTAAATTAGGAAAATAACGCTGACCATCATAGAGTAGTCAAAAAGATATTACAATATCATATAACCTACATATGAGTCACTATAACAACAACATCACCAAAGTAACAAACGACCAAAAAAAAAAAAAAGAATCTGTAACAAAATTAAACTTTACCAATGGAAGCTATTTTCTACGCATTGTACTATGAAACAAGCGCAATGCCAACACATGTACACACCCACCTCATTCTAAAAATCAAAACACCGAAAAAAAAAACAACATCAGCTATACAATCTCATATTCTAATGACCACATACTACAACCAAAGAATCCATATTTCTGAAATATAACCAACTTGTATATTACCTTTCACGAATAATTTGACAGATTTTATACATGCAGCTATGCTATCATTTGGAGTAGCTATCCTATAAATGAAAATTTAAAAGACAGTACTATAAGTTCTTTTTAATAATATCATTTAACTTTTAACAGAAAAATGATCATACTTCAAAATTTTTGAATGTATTATTTAGTTTTAGAATGAATATAAAACGAAAATCTTAATTAAAATTAAAAATAAAGACAGCTAGAAAAGTACTTGAATTTTTATGGTGCGGTGTTCCAATCTAACCGAATTAGTGAAATAACACTAACCACTATAGAGTAGTCAAAAAATATATTACAATATTACATAACCTACATATAGGTCACTATAACTACAACATCACCAAAGTAACAAATGTAACGCCCCGACCGCCACCTCTTAGTGGGCCCTATGTCCAATCTCACTCCATGAGCCCACCTTCCTTAATGGGTCTCACGTCCTCTCACTAGGCACGTGCGCCCATCCATATCCGACGGCCGGTTTGCTACGTCCATGAGGTTTTAAAGACTTTTTACCGTCCCTACAAATCACCACATGATCTTTCCCTGTGTTTTGTCCTCACTCGCACAGTTCCAATAGTCACTTTCCGGAAGGTCACCCATCCTAAGACTACTCCAGCTCAAGTACGCTTAACTCTGGAGTTCTCTCAGGACCCTTGACCAAAAAGATAAGTGCACTTTGGTGACATAGGTAGCCTTTTAAACCTCTCCGCAAGTCTCTGAAACCAGGGTGTCACAATTTACCCCCACTAACAGATCGCAACGTCCTCATTGCGCACCAAGACCGTCATCCCCGGCAGTGTGAGCCCACTCGACTCCACACTCGTCTGGGTTCGGCTATGATACCACTTGTAACGCCCCGACCACCACCTCTTAGTGTGCCCCATGTCTAATCCCAGTTCATGGGCCTGACGTCCTCTCACTAGGCCCGTGAGCCCATCCATATCTGACGGCCGGTTTGCTACGTCTGGGAGATTTTAAAGACTTGTATCGTTCCTACAAATCACCACATGATATTTCCTTGTGTTTTGTCCTCACTTGGACAGTTCCAACAGTCACTTCCCAGAAGGTCACCCATCCTAAGACTACTCTATTTCAAGCACACTTAACTCTGGAGTTCTCTCAGGACTGTTGACCGAAAAGATAAGTGCACTTTTGTGATATAGGTGGCCAAGTCAATTATTTTAAACCTCTTCGCAAGTCTCTGAAACCGGGGTGTAACGACAAACCACCAAAAAACAAAACCAGCATCTGTAACAAAATTAAACATTACCAATGAATGTTATTCTCTACGCATTGTAATATGAAACAAGCTCAATGCCAACACAGACACACACCCACCTCATTCTAAAAATCAAAACACCGACAAAAAAACAACATCAACTACAAAAAAACTCATATTCCAACGACCACATACTACAAGCAAACTATCCATATTTTAGAAATATAACCAACTTTTATATTTCCTTCCATGAATAATTTGATAGATTTTATACATGCAGCTATCCTATCATTTGGACCAGCCAACCGCAACCACTCAACGTCTTCTTTGAAATCTAATACCACAATCCAAATGTAACAAAAACACTTGATGTGGAAACCGTAATATAAAAATTAGATATAACACAAAGGCAAGCCACCCAAGATGAAGAAGGATAATGTTCAACTTGTTTTCAAGATCTATAAAGAACTCAAAATATCAACACTATGTTTTGCAATTACAAATTCCACAGTGAATGTATTGCATTTTGGTTACATCGCAAAATAACATGTCCTAATTGTAGAATACAAATAGTATAACTGTAATACAACTTAAAATTTAATAAAACAAAGATCAATATAATAATATTTAAATTATTAAAAAGGTTTAAAGATTAGTTATAATCTAAAAATTGATAAGCTGATCATTTAAAATTAACTATATAGTTAATGAATACAAATAAAACAATTCCAAAGCCTTAATGACTTTAACCAAAAAAACAAAGTCTCTCTATATAAATAAACTTTGTTGGTATGATTGTAAAGTCTCTTGAAAAAAATTGTTAACCAAATCCTAATGACTTTTAACTAAATAAAACAAACTAATATAACAATCTCGTGCAACGCACGAGACTCAACCTATTTTTATATATTTTATGGATTTTATTTTAACGCTAATCAAATGCTTTAATTTATTTTCTTGTATCTCATAATTTGCTCTATATTACATTGTTTTGTAGCAATTTTTATGTGCTGTATTGTATTATTTCAAATATATATTAATTATATACTACAAAACCAATTTGTTAAAAGCATGTTTATTTTCATAGATCATCAAAAGATACATAGTTGTAATTTTACAAAGTAATTAATTATTCCACGCCAATTGTTAAAACAAGGTCTCAAGCAACATCATAAATACTACATTTCAAATGGACTCAACGAAGAACTGCATTGTTTTGTTCTTTCCCTCCCTCCAAAAACTTAGGTTACTGTCTCATTCCAAGCAATTCTCACTTCGCTATATCTTCAGTCGTTTGGTTCCCTTCTTTGTTGTTAGATGTCTTTGTATGATTAAAGCAAGTGCATTTTTAAACGACTATAAAACCATGAGAAAAAGAGAGAAAGAGAGGGGAAACTGAGATTCATGCTGGTCTTTACCATTGAAGTACATATCAGGTTGCTTCCCAACAGCCACCCACACAAAGCTGCAAATAAAATCAAAATTCAAACATTTGTGTAGTTTCTCCAAAAGAGAAGAGATGTGTTCTAAGTTCACCTATAAGAGTCCCTCTTAAACTTCTTTGCAACTGATAATAATCATAAATTTTAATTTATGTATATCATGTGTAAAGTGAATTTATCTATAGTTTGTAATTTATTGTCATATTTTTTCCTTTTAAATATTAAAATTTCAATTCCAAAAATTTAAAACAAAAGACTAATTTGATTTTTGTAAAAAAATTCAAGAATTTTAACAATTAAAATACTAATATAAAATATTATGGTCCCAACATTATTAATTTATAGATATTTTACTGTACAACAAAAGACTTGTAATTAAATGTCTTGTGCTTTGTAAACTTCATTTCTATTGCATTCTCATAGATAAAGCTTTTTTTGAAATTGCCCCTTTGATTTTCATAAAATATATCAATAGAGAGATTCTCTTAGATTGAAAAATAAAGTAAAGAACTCCCGAACACGATTTTTGAGAAAAGCTTTCTGACCAAGCTTCGCGTCGGGATTTCACTGAATCAGCCCATTTTTGCATATGATCTACTTATGCTCATTTTCTGTTTTATAATCTTCTTTCCAATTTTTTCCCCTTGTTTAATCATTTTCGAACTCTCTTGACCTTTGTCCGTGAACCAAACCACGACCATTGTCTGTTCCCGCCGATTGTTCACTCTCCGGAGATGCTCTTTGCTCAGAAAATCTCTCTACAAAACTCGAGCAGCCACCACACTCGTCCGTCATCTTTGCTGGAAAAACCCTAGTTCATCTGCTTTGTTTATCCATATATCCTGAAAAACCTGGTTTTAGTTGCATTTAGGGACTTGCGGCATGACTATTTAAGCCTTCAGATTTATGGTATAAGTATTTTAAATTAATATAGCCAAAGTGGTAAGCATGGCCTTAAACTAGGTATGTTCAATGACGGTTACCATCCAAGCTGTTCATCTAATGATGTCATGCATCTTTATCCAACCACTCCCCTCATCCAGATCCCTTACCAAAAAGTTCATATTGCATTTTATCGATTTGATCCAACCCTTATGTTTTAGGTTTCAAAGCAACCCTCCAGATCCTTGCTTGCTTGCTACTTTGGGCAGTGAACCTTGTTCCGACGAGAACCAAAGCATTGATTCCTTTCTCAATGTCACCATGTCCTATGACTGTGACCAAGCATTTGTCTTTCGAAGCTTCCGAGGATGACCTCTTGATTCACCATGACCTCACATGTGCTAATGGACTTCCAAGTCATTGATGCATAGCTCTCTTGAATATAAAATCGATGATTTTTATCTTTTCTTTTGTGGTATTGGAGAATGCCTTATTTTGTATTGTCTTAAACTTTGAGCTCTTGTTATCTTTATATGTACATGTTTCTCATTCGGTTGAATGAGAAGAAGTGGTTTAAAAAAGTAAAAAAAAAAAACAAACAAAATTGTTCCTTTGAAATTACACCCTCATAAAATTATCATAATTATAATTTGCAGACTAACAAGTAATTAACATCAGGCGAAGCTGATAATCTATATTATCTATAATAAAAAAATAAATTTAAGTTAAATACAAAATAGAGATGATATGTTAAATTCTAATTGGATAGACAATGTCATACTTTCCCTTTATATGATACTTTCCTTTTCATATGTATAAAACAGATTAAACCGAACCAAAATAACACGAACCGGACTAAAATTAGCAAAAAAAAAGCTCACGATCGTCAGGTTCTATATCAAACCGGATCTGTATCAAGTACCACGGGTTCGATAAGACGCACCCGTTACTTGTTTCAATTAAAACGCTTTATATTATTATATACAGTAGCTTCAAAGGCCTCCTCCTCGTAGCTTCTTCCTTCTCCTTCCTCTCTCTCTCACTCACCGGTACATTCATCACTCGTAATCTCTCCAGGTTCGTGATCTTTGTTGCATTTGGCTCTCTTTGATCTCCCTTAAACCCTAATCGTTTCAATACGAATTCTCCAGATCTGATCTTTTTTTTTTCTTCGCATTGTCACAGATCCGAGGATTCTCGTGTTTACAGGTAATTCGATTTCTTCAATTTTTTTTTTAAATTGATTTCTGATCATAGATCGCTTACGCTTTCTCGCTGATTGTGGAATTTGATGTTGTTTGTTTTTGTTGCATTCGTTGTTGATGATGATGATCTTTGATTTGGTTTCGTAGATTTGTAAACTCGTAAACGTACGTGGAATTGGATTTGTTGATCTGTTTGGTAAAAATCAAGCATGGCTGCTCCAGTGCCTCCAGGAGCACAAAGACCTAACAATCCTCAAAACTCTGGTCCTCCTCCTAATTTCGTCCCTGGTTCACAAGGAAACCCCAATTCTTTAGCTGCTAATATGCAGAATTTGAACATGAACCGGCCACCTCCTCCTATGCCTGGTTCAGGTCCTAGACCATCACCCCCTTTTGGTCAGTCACCACCACCGTTTCCTCAATCAGCACCTTCTTATGGGGTTCAACAACAACCAAGGCCTTCTCCAATGGCTAGGCCTGGACCTCCTCCTCCTGCTGCGATGGCTAGACCAGGTGGGCCTCTTCAGGTATCGCAGCCTGGTGGGTTTTCATCAAATTTTCAAGGAGGAAGACCCGCTGCTCCGCCTTCTAATCATCCCCCATTTGGCTCTAGACCATCGACCGGCCCATTGATTGGTGGTGGTTCGTCGTTTCCTCAGCCTGGTGGTTTCCCAGCTTCAGGTCCACCAGGAAGTGTAGCTGCACCTCCTCCGACAGGAGCTCGCCCTTTTGGTTTTGGTTCACCTCCACCTATGGGACCTGGCATGTCCATGCCTCCTCCCTCTGGCGTGCCTGGCGGTCCGTTGAATAATGGCCCTCCTCCCTCTGGCATGCCTGGTGGTCCGTTGAGTAATGGCCCTCCTCCCTCTGGCATGCCTGGCGGTCCGTTGAGTAATGGGCCTCCTCCTCCGATGATGGGTCCGGGGGCATTTCCTAGAGGATCTCAGTTCCCAAGTGGTCCTATGATGGCTCCACCGCCACCCTATGGACAGCCTCCTATTGCAGGCCCTTTTTCAGGAAATTCACCATTATCTTCACCTCCTGCTCATTCACTTCCTCCGCCAACAACTTTTCCTGGTGCCCCTTATGGCAGACCACCCATGCCTGGAGGCTTTCCCTATGGAGCACCACCACAGCAGGTACATCTACTGAAGCTCATGATGTATGTTCTTGTCTAGCAGTAATTGTCCAATCGACGTATAAATTGATGAAAAATGCGATGTCTTATAGATATGAAAGTTAAACCTATTCTTGATGTGACTTGTGTTGTGGATCTTTCCAGAAGCGAACAATATTAAGTTATGGATCCTTCTGCCTAGTAATAGAATAGGAGACAATTAATGTAGTATCTTTAGATTTTTGCCTTTCTTCTATTTCACAACTGATGTGTGAAATTATGATTGCTTTACAACTTTGAAAAATTGTAGATACCTTCTGCTCCTGGTACTCCTGGTTCAATGTATGGCATGGGTCCAATGCCAAATCAATCAATGACCTCTGTCTCTAGCCCCTCAAAGATTGATATCAATCAGATACCAAGGCCAGGTTCAAGCTCCAGTCCAATCGTGTATGAAACTCGCGTGCAGAATCAAGCTAATCCTCCACCAGTATGTCATATAATTCTAATTTTGGAAATGGCTATTTGACCTTAAGCGAGAGTGTACAACTGCTATTTATTTCCCCTGAATCTCCTTTTTTTTTCTTTTCCTTTTTGAAGCCCACTACTGTTGATTATATTACTAGAGACACTGGAAATTGCAGCCCGCGTTACATGCGATGCACAATCAATCAGGTAATTGTAAAGCAAAATGTCTTGAGCCAAATGTAATTCTTTGTGTTTCAAGTATTGTTTTACTGTGTCCCTTGACCTTAATATTGATACCTTGCTTCCCTGTATCCGTAGATCCCATGTACTGTTGATCTTCTATCTACATCTGGTATGCAACTGGCATTAATAGTCCAACCAATGGCGCTTTCTCATCCATCTGAAGAGCCTATTCAAGTAACATTAAACTCTTTAACATACTCCCTTTTCTGACCACTTAAAGCATTATGATGTTCGTTGTTTGTACTGCTTATATTTTATTGTCTTCTCTTGTGTTGTTGATCAGCCTTTTTTAGTAACCAGTTGAGTATAGGATCTAACAATTATAGAAAAAAATTCATTTTGACATGAAGCTATATTATTGAGCAGGTTGTGGACTTTGGTGAGAGTGGCCCTGTTAGATGTTCACGTTGTAAGGGATACATGAATCCTTTCATGAAATTCATTGACCAAGGAAGGAAGTTCATTTGTAACTTGTGTGGTAATATTACTGTTTCTGTATATAAAAGCCATAGATATTGAGTTACTGCTATATCAGGTGCAATAGTAGCTAGTAGGTACTAAGTTAAAAATTCAAAGAAATATTATGTAAATTTGGAATTCACCTAGATTTTGGACTCCTTTGAATTGTTATCATCATAATCACTTTAGGATTTTGATAATGTGGAATATTTTTTTGGTCAATTTTCCTCAACTTTCTTGCACAGGATACACTGATGAGACTCCTCGTGACTACCAGTGTAATCTGGGTCCTGATGGTAGACGTAGGGATGCTGATGATAGGCCTGAGCTGTGTAGGGGAACTGTTGACTTTGTTGCTACAAAAGAATATATGGTTAGTTTGTGAATGTTTCTGAGAATTTTATGCCAAATTTCTGTGATGTCGTACTCAGATGTCAGTTTTCTTTTATCAGCTATCAGACAATATACCAAATTTTTTTTACGAAGTAGTCAGTACTCGTATTCATATGTTTTCAGAAGATGGGAACTTCTACTAAGGCAGAAATTGTGTTTTCTCTATTATTGCTACACCTCTTACCAATGTTGATCCACAGATTTAGAACTACCCTTGAAAATTAAGTTTTTCGTTTGAGCTAAGATATTGAGTTTCTATGCTGGAATAGGGTGTATGATTCTTATAATTTCTTGGTAATGCGAAATTGGTCCCTTGAAACCAGGTGGAGATAATATCAGTATCTTTTTTACAGGTACGAGATCCAATGCCAGCAGTATATTTCTTCCTCATTGATGTCTCAATGAATGCGATTCAAACAGGTGCAACTGCAGCTGCTTGCGGTGCAATCCAGCAAGTCCTCTCAGACCTTCCTGTAATTTTTCTCGCTCTTTCCAATGATAGACATGAAATTTTAATTTCCTTTTTTTTTCTAAACGGCTGAGTTGGAAAATTAGGGTAGGATATGTTAACTAGAGTTAAGATTCTAACTAGACATGTTCTGTTCTATCATTATTTTAAGAAAGTCTTGTATGCATTTTGCAGGAAGGCCCTAGGACATTTGTTGGAATTGCCACATTTGACTCAACAATTCACTTTTATAATTTGAAGCGTGCACTGCAGCAGGTGATTTGTTATGCTATTTATTTCCTTATGTCAAACTATTTAAAAGGGCAAATGGAGTTATCTTTTTCTGCGGAGACCTTTCTTCCTTTAGTATCATAGATGCGAAGATGTTATCTTGCGGCAAAGAATTAATTTCTGTCACTTTGATGAATAAATTTATACTGTTTTGTTTCCCTCACTTGAATGCCACTTCTCTGTTACTTTAGCTTTCAAGAATGAGTACTCTTTTTCTTGTTAGGATAAGGTTTTGCTGACTCCCATGTGAATTTGTTTGTTCTGCTTACATGCAGCCGCTGATGCTCATTGTTCCTGATGTTCAAGATGTGTATACACCTTTAGAAACAGATGTCATTGTTCAGCTATCTGAGGTAAGCTCTTGTCATTGTGTGTGCCCTGCTAATATTATTTACAGTGTCAATTCCTAATCTCTTTCTTATTCTCTGTTATTCTACTGGAATTCAGTGCCGTCAACACCTAGAGATTTTGCTGGAAAGTATCCCAACCATGTTTCAGGAAAGTAAGAGTCCTGAATCTGCCTTTGGTGCAGCAGTTAAGGTATGCGATTGCCAAATGTAAATGCTTAAGTATAAATCGGTTGCGGTTAGATGGTATCTTCAATTTTACGTGGCGACTAATTAGTATCAATTAATCATTTGGGAAAATAATAAAGGAAATTAAGTTGGTTTTGGTGGGTAAATTTGCCAATGGGGCTGGTGATGTAGCAAACTGAAGACTCTCTTTGAATCAGTTTCAGTGTAATCACAGTTTTCATTTGGCAAAATGATGGAAATTAGGTCTATTTCTCTCTTTTATGCCATTGTAACGTATCTACAAATTTTTTTTCCTCCTAGGCCGCATTCTTAGCTATGAAGAGCACTGGAGGAAAGCTCATGGTGTTTCAATCAGGTTTGCTACTTATTATGTCTGGGCCATCAGACTAATGCTTTTGTGTTAAATCACTTGGAATGCATCAATATATCTTGAATCACCTGAAATATATCTACGCACCTTGATGATTTTGTATCTTTTTTTAGTACGAGATTATTCTTCTTCTTACTTGTCCTACTCTTTGGTACCTGTATAACTTAAATGATATGATTACCATCTCTTCCATAGTTCTGCCTTCTGTTGGCATTGGAGCACTTTCTTCTAGAGAGGCCGATGGTAGAGCTAACGCCTCTGCGGGTGAAAAGGTACAGATGCATTTGTTTCTTATAGTGCATTCTGACCTATGCGTTAAAGGTCTTGAAGTAAATAGTTTTTAAAATGCATTTCTTTGGTTTTCTTTTGCTGAGAAACTTGAATGGCATCTGTTCCTGAGATTGTTATGTGCCATTACTCAAAGTAAATCCTCTTTAATATGATTTCAGGAGGCCCATAAATTACTACAACCAGCAGAAAAAACTTTGAGGACCATGGCTATTGAATTTGCTGAATACCAGGTATACCAGAATGGATCTATGTGGGAAAAGTATTACCAATAGTGTTTCCATCTGCATATCAATCATCTACTGCGTTTTTCGTTCTCTTAGTTGTTGCAATGTTTTATCCTCTAATGCATCCAGACATGTCTCAGGTCTGCGTAGATTTGTTTATCACAACTCAAGCCTATGTTGACATGGCTTCAATTTCTGACATCCCAAGAACAACTGGAGGACAGGTAGATTTAAATATTCTTTATCCTTTCAGGGTATTGCTAATTCTTTTAGTCGACAAGTACTTGCTTTTGTTTCCATTAGTGATATATAACTACATAGTTCAATAAGTATACTTATTAACAGAGTGGATCTTGTCTCTATACTTAATATATTATTTTTCGCATGGAAGTATGTGGCTATTGTCTCGACAAAAAAAGGAAGCATATGCCTATTGTATTAATGTGGCATGTGCATCACCCTTTCTTAAATTCCTGTGAAATTTTGTCTTACTGGATACGACTTCCTGGGGATCTTGACTTTGAGCTCAATGTTTTGACTTTTACTTTCCATTATAATTGTTTCCAGGTTTATTGCTATTACCCTTTCTCAGCTCTTTCAGACCCCCCCAAGTTATACAACGATCTTAGATGGAATATTACGAGGCCACAAGGTTTTGAGGCTGTCATGCGAGTCAGATGCAGTCAGGTAATGTTTTGTGGCAGAGAGCTCTGTCTAAGTCAAAATTTAGCTTGACGGTATATTGATGAATACCCTCTTGATTATTGTAGGGTATTCAAGTGCAAGATTACTCAGGGAACTTCTGTAAACGCATACCAACTGACATTGATCTACCTGCGGTGGGTGCATCCTCCTTAAAATTTACGATTAGTTGTCTTTTTTTGTGTCAGTACAAAAAATGAATATTTCTCTTTTGTGGTTTTGGGTCTACAGAATATTTATGTTGCTTTTTTACCTAAAAATTTATAATACTAGTCAAGAGGGAAACACTTGTTTTTTCTGCAAGTTTACCTAGAGAAGCACTTTGGTATTAATTTGTCTCTTTTTCTGACGAGACATGAGTGCCATGCAGATTGACTGTGACAAAGCTGTAATGGTGACGTTAAAGCATGATGACAAACTACAAGATGGAGCTGAATGCGGTTTTCAGGTTTACTTTGTATTCATGTCAATTAGCCATTAAAAATAGTTTTTTTGCAAGATCTTACTTTGCCGAAATGTTGGTAAACTGTATCATTTTACAAAGCTTTTTACGCTCTTTTTATGATTTTTCTTTGGTTTTCAGTGTGCCCTTCTGTATACCACCATATCTGGAGAAAGAAGAATTAGGGTTCTTAACTTATCACTCCCTTGTACAAACATGCTCAGTAACTTGTTCCGCTCAGCTGACCTAGATTCCCAATTTGCTTGTATGCTGAAACAAGGTAGGTGTTTTTATTTTGGCTCGTATTCTACTGCTAGCCATGTAATGATATTAGCACAAAAACCCATTCAGGGTAATATATTATTTACATATGTTGTTTTCTTATGTAGCGGCTAATGATATTCCTTCCAAGGCACTTCCGTTGGTAAAAGAGCAAGCAACTAATAGTTGCATCACCATACTACATTCCTATCGTAAATTCTGCGCTACAGTTACATCAACCGGACAACTTATTCTTCCTGAAGCACTCAAGCTTTTGCCACTATATACTCTCGGTATTTCCTTGTCACTTGCAATCCATTTGAAACAAAAAAATTTGCAACTTTTTTAGGTTGGTTTGCCCCTTGTGCAAGACATCTTCTATGCCTTGTTTTGAATCAAAAGCTGATTCTTGCCTTAGAATTATTTGGGATATTAATCTACAAATAGAGAAATTTGTGCTTGCATTAAAAGCTTTTAGGTACGGCTGTCCTCCCTTTCTGCCAACTTTGCTGCTTTTCATGTGGCTTTTGAGACATTGTAACATCTTTGATACTTGTCATATTCGAGAGCAATTTTTCATTGAATTGTAATTGTCTGTTTTATTACATTTCATTAGGATGTATTTAATCCTGTTCTGTGATTTACGGATACTAATCTTGCTTGTATTTTGTTTTGTCCATATTTCAATGCAACTTGTGATCTAACTTTTTATCATTTTCAGCTTTAACAAAAGGTGTGGGGTTAAGAGCGGACGGTAGAATTGATGACCGATCATTTTGGATAAACCATGTGTCTTCATTGTCTACTCCTTTGGCTATCCCCCTAGTCTATCCAAGGATGATTGCTGTTCATGACCTAGATGCAAAGGTATGAAGCTAAACTTTTAGCTCCGGTAATGTTATTCCTTAATTTTCTCTATTTCAAAAGTTTTGGTAATATATCAGGATAATGAAGAAAATGTGGTTCCTTCTCCCATCCCATTACAAAGTGAACACCTTAGCGATGAGGGAGTATTTTTCCTTGAGAACGGTGAAGATGGTTTGGTATATATTGGGGAATCAGTAAATTCAGATATCCTACAGAAGCTCTTTGATGTTCGGTCAGCTGCTGACATTCCAAGTCAGGTAAACTAAACACCATCTTAGCACATGGTATATTCTGTAGGATCTGGCTAATTGTTGATACTGCACTAATAGATCATGAATCACTTGTTCATCCCATGTTTAACGCTCCAAAATGATTGTTTCAACATACTTTACTTATTACATTATTAAGAAGATGAAAGATGAAACACTTTTCTTAAGTTGGTGAAACCTGTTTAACATGATACTATGTTTTCTTCGCAGTATGTGCTGCAACAGTATGACAATCCGCTATCAAAGAAGTTCAATGAGGTGGTGAATGAAATAAGGGGACAAAGAAGTTCTTACCTACGGTACCTTAAAAGTCTCACTATCTTGTTTATTCTCCTGGAGTGAGTACCGTTCTAACCTTTAACTCTGTTTGTGTTCTCTCCCTCTACAGCATTAAATTGTGCAAGAAAGGAGATCCAGCAGGTGAGTTATAGCTAACTTATAAATTCAATTATCCTTGCACAATTTTTCGGATAGCAGAGAGTAATCAGTCTTGCACTCTTGTTTCTCTCAGGAAATATGTTGTTCCAATCGTATATGGTAGAGGACAGGGGATCGGGTGGACCCTCGTACGTTGATTTTCTCATTTCAGTTCACCGTCAAATCCAACACAAACTGAACTGAGAGGTCTCTCTAGTCTCCCCTGTTTCGGTGTCTTTGAAATCTTAGATTTAGAAGAACAAAAGAAAAGGGAAAGACAATCTTCTTCCTTTGTACATACTTTTCGGCTGGAAACTTTATAATTATTCTTCTAAGTTCTTGTGCGCTTGAGAAGTTCTATATTCAGTGGAAGATAGAAAGAGAGAGAGAGAGAGAACAGAGAACAGAGACAGAGAGAGAGAGAGAGAGAGAGAGAGAGAGAGCTAGATATATTCTTCTGCCTAAATTTTTATACAAGAGTCTTTTTGTAATGTGCTACTTGAGAAAATAGTTTTTCCAATATTTATGACAGTTTTTTCCGGATCTAATCCTCTTGTGTTGTCTGCTTTTTTGCAATTTGTTCTGTTGCTTTCGACTCCAGTCAAATTATATTTTCCTAAGTTGAAATATTAATAGTTCATTATGATCTCTCTAGTTCGTCGGTGTAAAAAGTTTTAGATGGTGAATGAAAAATTGGAAGTTCAATAGGATTTTCTGTTCGTTACCAGGTTGGGTTCAAAGCGAATTGTCTATAAAAACAAAACTGAAAAAGCTCATCAGCAAATGAAATTGTTTCCAAAGTAGAGCAGATTATTTTCAGCGTATCTAAGTCTAACCACTAGCATTTAAACTGACCACCCTAGTCGCTTATGGTACGACAAGCGTATGATACGACTTAATTCTTCTCGGTCTTACTTATCCAGTAGCCCTATTGACAACAGTTGCTAGTACACCAGGCTTCGCACTCTCCACCCCAACAAAAAGTCCGTTTTATTAAAATAAAAAACAGTTTGTTACTCTTGAAAGCTCAGCCCTTTCGTCTTCAATCTCAGTCCAACAAAGCTTGTCCATTTTGTCATCCTGACAAATGCGGGATCACCATTCGGTATTTTCTGAGCTCGACAGTTCCTATACGAGGAAAAGATCTCGGAAACATCTCGGTACATCCTGTACTTTATATGAGAAGATCTCGAAGACATCTCGACAGTTCTGATAATCAAACAATGAAGGTGAAACAACCGGCACGTGTAAGAGAAGATCTCGGAGACATCTCAACCCGACGTTCATATACGATACGAGGAAGAGATCATTCCCCATCAAACCTATAAGATGAAGAGGTCAATCTCTGGAGAGAATCATTGTGAATTCTTTAGCTCATTATGTCTCTTCCTCCCATGCTCAAGTCAGCATTTGCATTACACTTTTTAATACAAACATTACGTTGTTCATTTCAACCTTTGTTGTGTTACAAGAAAATCTGACTTTCGATCTAACCACTTCCTTAAAGGGATATTGGAACATTCGTAACTGTACTAATTATGACTCATGGTGAGTTGCATTGGCTTTTGTTTTGACTTTTGCGTGCACTAACTGGTACTATAAACTATGATTTAAACCAAAGAAGAAAAACTACAACGTTTAGATCTTATTTTCTTTGCCGCCCATGCAAAATAATAAGAAGCCAATCGCTGATAAAAAGAGGCATTACAACCAAACAAAAATGTCGAAGGGGGGGCCAAAAACTCATTCCAACACTCATCTTTCTTTCTGCTTGTTCTCTTGCGAATTCTTCATGAATTCGAATTCTAACGACTCACGAAACAAAATCTTGAGAGCGAATCGCCACGAAAAGGGATGAGAAGAATATAAAGTTACCGGCAAGGAAGAAAATAAAAATTATGCCATTTTCACTTTCCGGGAAGGTGGCCGGCGAAATAAGCTTATCAAGTCATCCAAACCCTGTCACCATTTTAAACAAAACCCCTGTTAAATTTGCTTTTATAGTTAACACAGCCCGTACTAGAGATAAACGAGTTCTTTATAATTACCCGAGTTGTGATGACAAGGAAGCTGAAAAGCACTATCAAGTATGATCCTAACACCAGAAGCAAGAGCAAGTCGAATGTTACACTCGCCACCTACAGATACAAACATCAAATTGTGGTTCAACGAAAAGAAAACCTCCGAGGAAGTAAAGCCTTTGATCAAATGTTATGTGATTTGGATTTTGTGAGTTTCTCACATAATGAGAGAGGCCCTCTTTATCACAAGACCAAAGCTAATCTTATTTAATATTAAAAGTACCTGGTATATGTTAAGGCTAGCCTTTGTTGAGTCGTAAAAGGTGAAACTTCCGTCTAAAGATTCATGTTGAACACTCACTTCAGCTGTATAATCCTCAAGTTCCTGCCAAGAGGTATCACACGTAGTTAACACCAGAAATCATATACAATTGTCAGATATGATGTGGTCAAGAGAAGCCATGACATAACATGGTGAGAAATAGATGATATACCTTCTTCAGAGCCATGATTAATGGATCGTTCTTTGAGAGAAACGGTGCCACCCGAGGGGTTTGTGACAAAAGATCCAACCATGATCTCACATAGAAGGGATTTACAGCCAAACTACTATCATCAGCAAAAATCTTAATGTCTTTTCCTTGGTGACCATAGATATGCTTCTGCAGGAGTCAATAAATATTTAAGTCAATTATCAGGATAAATAACAAGAATACAAATTGCAACGTTTCATGTACTTGTATGACATTTTCTCGTCCAACCAAATAGACGACAGAACAAGAAGTAAGCACTTAAGATGAGTGGTTGGTTTACCGCAAGGCTTTCAGCCACCAACTTGACACCCTTAATGATAGCATCTTCATTCACCAATTTCCTGCAGAAAGAGCATCGTCATATTTAGTCTGAAGTGAAAATTCTTGATGGATAGAACAAAAAAAAGTATACACCGAGATAGGTCGTTAGAATGCATAAACCAGATGATTTGTTTTGCAAGTGCTACCTTGTGTCAGACAGACTTCCAGTATTTTCCAGTAACTCAGGTGGAGTTGAAAGTTCAGATAAAGTGGCCGCAGTTACTCTGAGTCTTGAAAACTGTTCATGCTCCCAAGCAACCTACATAATTCAGCAGCACAATTCAATCAGAAAGGGTCTAATGTGATGAACAGCAAAATCAATTAACGGACGGAGAACATAGCATAGTCAAACATCTCAAATAACCCTGCATGAGAAGATAATTAAAGAAAGCGAAAATAATATCAATTAACTAAGCACAAGGTAGGTTTTTTTTGTTCAACCAGCAAAGGGTATGTTATTATAAAGAATTAGCACTTGAAAATGTAAAGCAGTGCCACTTACTGGAGCTAACAATTTTACTGAGGCATAACATTATAATTTTCAAATCATGAGAGAGAAATTCCGACTATCAAAATTTCAACACAGTTCTAACAATCAATTGGACTCCTATGATTTCTGGGATCAAGACGAAAAAGAGCATGCAAAACTAAGAACTACTCTCGACATTTGCATCAATTCAAAACGTGGAATATCGACTCACTCGTGAATTAGAGATATTAATCTTCTTGTGCTTCAGAGCAACTTGAAAACCCAAGTCTTCTGCCACATTAGAGAAGCCCTGCAGAAATGCATCCATTAACCAGTGAACCATCGTAATAGCTAGTCACTGCAAAAATTCATGCACTGTTTTTACCTCAAAAATTTGTTTTATATAGGCGTTATCTGGAGGCTTTGACACATGGATCAATAGTTCGTTGTCCCAAGAGCCAACACTGTTCAAGCAAATGGCATAATCAATGCTCTCACGCATCCTTTGATCAAGGCTCTTCAGCCACTGCAGAAGATATGATTCTTAATAAAGTATACCAACAAAATTGCAAATGCGCCAAATAAAAAATGCTGGAATGATATGGTTTTACTAGAATCAAGATAGTAAGGTCTAGTTACCTTTTGAGTTCCTTCGTAGTTGTAGGGTCCTCCAGATGTTAGTGCAAAAAGCAAATTGTATCTTCCTCTTGTCTTGGGATTTGAGTACAGAATGGAAAATAGTCTAGCCACTTCAAGAAGCGACACGACCCCACTCCCATTGCTGTCACTTCCAACAGATAATGCCTACAAGCACAACTTAGTCAGGTACATACTTAATACTACCACAATAGTAAGATGATCCACTACTCATAATACATACCGGAGCTGCTCCGAAGGTATCATAGGATGCAACTACAGCAATTGTTGGAAGCTGGTTGGAATCTCCATCTGCTCTTGATCCTGGAAGCCATCCCTACAGACAAACTAAATCCTCTCAGACTTTTCGTATGTCACACATCACAAAAAAAACAGCACAAGAGAGATAGAGAAAGAGAGCGTGAGAGCACATATCCAGATCCAATGAGTAACTAACAAGGAGCAGGCAGATCAAAAATAAGAAGTAATAACGTTTAACCTAGGTTCAATGATACTACACATGAGGTAAGTGCACACCAAATTCATTGTTGCTGAAAAGTGGTTGAGCTTAAACTGTTCCTATAAAAATGATAAAAGCAAAAATGATGTATTGCAGGAAAATTGGACTGTAGGATGCAGTAATTCATGCTACCACAAACCAGGCCAATAGAGTTTAACAACCTAAGTATCTACTGGCTGTCATGCCAACTATACTCATCATAAATATAGCCAGCTGAGGTTCCCAAAACCAAGTTACCTAATAATTAAAGTTACGGGAATTATTAAATTCAATGCATTACCTGAATGTTTGTGATGGTAGGAGATGCAATTTTCCTAGGCTCTGATACAGAGATCACAAGCTTATATCTGAAAATAGTTACAGAGATAGATAGTTTACATACATTCTGAAATATTTTTTTTTATCACTAAGCATTCCACTGAAATGAGCATACTCAAATATTGATACACAGTTCAATAAAGCTTAAGCATCTACCTATACAGACAAAATGTGCTAGTAGACTAAGCATTTAATACGTAGCCTCCCCAATCTTGAAGTCACACATCGTCATTGTTATACTTAGATTGTAACAGAACTGTTTGCTAGAAGGAAAAATCACTACAGCATCTCACTGAAAAAATCCGGATAATCATTAACAACTAACCCGCCTGTAGTCGCAGTAGCTTGCTGACCAAGTGCATCATTCTTCTTTACATCAGCCAACATAGCATCAGTCTCTTCATTCTCAAATGCGAAGTACACAGGAAACTGAAAGAGTAAACAGTTGATTACCACTATTAGAGCTATGCAAGGTACTGTTCAACTAAATTAACACATATAAAAAAAAAAAAAAAAACACTCACAGGTATGTTTCCATGTACGAGTAACTTCTCAAGTTGAGCTAACAAGTTCCTAAACCCATCATTCTCAGAGCTTTGACTTCCACCACCAACGTTCCCTGGCCTAAACGTCTGAGGAAGCAAAATCAACAATCCACCAAGCGACTGCTTTTGCGAGATGTAATCTGCAACGTTTATGTAAACAAATCTAAAAAGCCTTAACCAAACGAAATCAAAGTCCGATTTGAGCAACTCAATCCACAAAAAAAAAATCCAAATCGAACCTTGAACAAAACCAATATCAAGCTCACGAAGAGGAAGTATAAGTACAGAACGAGATAGATCGGCGCCGCGGTGGAAGCTAAGAGAAGCAGCATGATGATTAAGAGACGAGAAACGGGAACCGAACGGTACACCGGAGATATCGTACTGAATCAGACGATAAACATCGACAACAGTAGCGGCATCGCAAAGCTCGACACAAGCTACGAGTATAAGCATAAGCGCGACGACGGGATACATGGATTCGAGAACCATGACTCGATGTCTCTGCTTCGATTTCTTCTCATCCGCCATTGTTGTGTGGATCTAGGGTTTTGTGCAACAAAAGTGGAAGAAGAAGAAGAAGAGATCTCGGATTTGATCCGTAGCTGAGTTTTTTTTTTTTTCTTTTGTTATGAGTCTTTTAGTAGTCACACCACTAGTTTATCGTTATTTGACTTCTTGGGTTTTTTTTTTTTTTTTTTTCGTTTTTTTATGTAGCAAAAAAAATTGCAATGGTTCGAAGAGAAACGTTCTATGCACGATCTGAGTCAAGTGGGGGATGTGAATAACAAACAACACATGATTGACTCTTTTTAGTCACACATCTCAGACAGTGGTTGGAACTTGGTGATTTCGACCCTTTTTTTTGCGAGCACTACACGGTGGTGTGCATTAGAATGTCGAAAACGAAGTTCGTTTGAATAGGAAATGAAAGTTCGAAGTGGCTATTTTGAAAATGTTAAAATTTGATTAAAGGTCAAATGGACGGTCTTCGACTTTGGATGTTAAATGAGATATTCAACCACAAAAACGCATCAAGCCATATTGTGTCGGGCTGAATTTAGGAGTTTTAACATTCTGGATTTGAGATTTGGTAGATGGCTTAATTACATCCCACAAAATTATGTTCAAATTTATCTTAAATTATGTTGTTAACTAATAAAACAAAATATCTGCTCTTTAAATTGAAAACTGAGAAACGAATATGGTGATTTTCCTCTTAAACTCTTCTAATTCTCCATCAATGCTCTTGTTAATGTTGTGATTTTGCTTGGGCAAATGGTTTAGTTTCTATATGAAGTGAGTCTCTCCTCTCATTCTAACAACTCTATCGAAAACAACATATCTCCTTCTCTCTTCTTTTTTCTAAGTCATCAAACATGAGATGCAATATATCATTAGTGTGCATTGAGCTCCTAATTTTGGTTATTGCAAATCAGAAGAAGAAATGTAGTTGTATCATGAAAAAATCTTATCATAAGAAAATCATCACACTACGAGGCGTTAAAAGATTTAAGGAAAGAGAGATGTTTTGTCTCTACTATTCATTTTATCTATCTGATTAGATTTCGGATTTTTGTAAATAGGTGAAGAGAACTAATATATATACATGAGACGTTGGATCTTTTCCTTAAATCTTCCAACGCCTTGTATAGTGTGATGGTTTTAAAGTGGTAAGATTTCTAAAATACAACTACTTCTTCTTCTAATATTTGCAAACATCCATAATCATATAAGATCAAAAGATAGTAGCAATATGTTGCACAAGATTGGATGACTTACGTAAAAGAAGAAAAATAGGAGATATATCATATATCGCGATAAGCATTGATGGAGAATGACAAGAGTTAATTAAGGATCAAAACACCATGTCCGTTTTTCATTTTCCAGTCCAGAGAGGAGATATTTTGTTGAATTAATTAACAACATAATTTGAAGTGGATCTTGGGCAGTTGATCATAAACATATAAATTTTAAACCCATTTTCTCAAAATGTCAAATCCAGATTTCAAATCTTAAATTCGGTCTGATTTGTCATGGCACGACTCGACACATTTGTGGTTGAGAATCTTATTTAACCTCTAATATGATCAATTAGACGTTAATTTAGTCAAAATTCAAATTAGTCACTTCAAACCTCTATTTTGCATTCAAACGAACTCCATTTTTGACGTTTTAGTACATTATCATGTAATGCTTGCAGTGAAGATTCCATCATATTGTAATCCAATCATTCCTAATAAATGTTTTCACCAGGAAAACATTTAGCTTCTTTGGTTGACTTCGACTTATTTAATAGTATTGGATATAGCAACCAAAACGTTAGTAAGAGCTTTCCATAGATTTAGGATTTGTCTAAATTAGTATCCAAAACTTTTTAAACAAAGGCTTGAACCCTCTAATGAAGGGCTGTGAGGAGAAAGCTTCATCTCTATATTTAGAAAAGAAATATCAAGAACACAGAAGATTGTACAAAAAATGCCTCTTTTTATTAAACTTCAGAAAAATAACTCAAAAACTTTAATCTCTCACAATTTCTCAGTCTCTTAATCTCTCAATTTCTCATAAGCTCATAAGTTATGCACGAACCCTTGCATTTCCTTATATAGAGAGATAGACCTAGACCGACTAATCCTAACTCTCTATAGCTAGGATAGCTTCTAACTCAGCCTATCTTCAAGCTTACTCCAACATTATCATCACACTGATCACCCAATAGCCACTTTACAGAATATTTGCTTGACTTGTCACAATTTTAGTTGTAACAATCTTTTACATTATATATCGTAGCAAAAATCATGGAATATCCTCATGTATAAGTGTATAAACACTTCTTCAAGAGCATCTTTATTACACTCCACAATCCTATTGTCTACAAACCAACTTATTCTTACAGTTTTGATTAAGGCTGGTCTTAAAGGAATATGAGTTCTAGGAAGAATATCGGAAAAGATGTTGGAACATGAACCAATCAAATTCTAAAATCTTTTTTAGTTTACTATATAATGGTCGTGACTCATGACCATAGAAGTGCTTGTAAGAGCTATCTCGAGCTTCTTTAGATTTTAAACCCAAGATTTGTTTCTGGTCAACTGAATTATATTAAGATAAATTGGTGAAATTACACCTTACAAGACAAGTTCCAATCCTAAACCTTAGATCTCTAATTTATTAATAATTAGAGCTTATTATTGCAGTAGGCATTATTTGGGTCGTTGACTCGAAAATCGGCATTTGCTTAAAAAGCAACTATATTAGTGGAAAATATAATGTTTGTTGACCATTTTGTCCTCCTGAAATGAGCGTGAATCAAGTGGTGGTGAAGACGGTAGATACGTGACGGGGGGGGGGGGGGGGGGGAGAAAACTGTATATCCGACAACTCTGGAAACTGCATTTGAAGGTGGTAGCAATTGCAAATAAGTTAGAGAACTGGTGATCCATCAATGACGAGAATTGCAGATATCAATAAAAAACTAAACCATAATAGATTTGTAAATAGAGAACCCAAACAGTAAATTACTCATTGGACCTCATCGTGTTTCTGGTCATCTCAAACAGCCAACCCCAATTTCAGTTTAAACTCGTCGGTTGAAATGCGTTGAGACTTGAGAGCGATGAGCGAATGACGTGAGATCCGAAGGGCAAAGTGGACTTTAAACACTGATGGAGTGCTTGTTCTTGAGAAAAGCAAAGTAATGTGCCTAAAATGGAGAGATTTTTTTTTTCGTCTGAATGATTTCCATATATTAATACTGAAAGTTTCAAACTTTACAAAAAGGAACCAAAACAATCAACAACAAGGAGCCAAAGCCACTAAATAAAGCTTTGGTCAGATACAAAAGCTCCTTGTAACCAAAAAGGGTAGCCCTGGGCTACATATGATTGTGATCGTTCACCACTTGTGACACTTTTAGCTAACAAGAAGGCACCCAAGTTAGCCTTTATTGTTTCAAAGATTGTTTTCCATTATGGAATAAAGGACAGGGCCACCGACAGTTTCTCTGCTTGAAGTTTAAAGTTTGGCCAAGCAGAAGGTATATTCGTCGCTCCTTCTAACTCTGCATTCTCTAAAGCAAAGATCACTCGCGGGATATGTAAGCTTTTCATGCTTTCCATTGCCCACAAACTGCTTTGCAATGCAACATCCTCTTTTGACTTTATCAACACAAAGGAATGTCTGGTATGGAGCAGAAGTCTTCCTTCCGAATTTCTCAGAACCCAAGCCACACCACTTATAGCTTTATCTTTGTCCCAAGAAGAAGCTACATTACACTTTACCCACGGTTTAACTGGCGGCTTCCAATGCTGAGACTTTGGCAATACAGTTTGACTATTCCGTTCTTCCTTCTCATTTAACTCCTGAGCTTGAAACCATTCTTCCGCATCCTCTCTGATCTTTTTAACTAAATCAGAGATCAGGAAAACATTACCTTCAAAGACCATGTTATTGCGGTTTTTCCAAAGGAGCCAGAAGATCCAAGGAAGGGATCTTCTTATCTGCAGAAAAACTGAACATTCTTACAAATGGAAAAAACCAAATGTAAGTTTTGATAAATCGAACTGTTGTCGAAACCATTCTCTGGTAGGGGAAACCCTACAACTGCCCAAACCTGCCTAGCAAAAGAACACTGAAACAGCAGATGGTTGATAGACTCGCCTTCCATCCCACACGTTTCACAACGAGCGTCTAAGTGCATACCTCTAGAGTTTAATCTTTCCGTAACTGGTAGTGCTCCATTGACTGCCTTCCAAATGAAGATCTTTAACTTAGGAGGAGCCAACAATTTCCAGATCTGATTTTTAATCACATTGATAGAAGGAAGCATCATTGCTAAGATAATTTCCTCTTCTCTAAAGGTCTGGCAAGCCAACCAGTACCCTGATCTAACACTATAATCACCGCTCTTATTGAATTTCCAACACAAAAATTCAGGGGAAGAAAGAACTGGCTTGGTCTTTTTGATTAAATCGACATCACGATGGAAAAAATGCTCTTCCAAAGCCTCTGAATTCCAATCTCTCTTGACAGGATCGATTAAATCCTTGACTGATAATTCAAGATCAACCAGGATATTTTTCATTAAAGGCGCTCTTATTCCTACATCCTCTGGCCAAGGAGAAGACCAAACTTTGAGAGAGGCTCCTGATTCTAATAATTATTTCCTAGCTAAGTGCCAAATATATTTGAAAGTATGTAATGATAGCATTATTTATCAATATATTTTGTATAGAACTGTTTATCCCGTGTAAAGTGCTGGTTAATTCCTGTTATATTTATAAATCTTAACGTGGAAGATTGGAAATCACACAATTAGCATGTTAATGTTTTAATCTAATCATCTTTCAATTGTAAATAATGCAAGTGAAATCAAACCATTGATAGGATCCAAATCAATAGTAAAAAAAAATGGAGTTTAATTTTCCTATGCTTGATATACCCAATGTACGGTTTTTGAGGGTCTGACTAAGTAGAGAATTTAAAACATGTCAATATATAATTTTCAATATCCTGATTGGTTATATATTTTTCAAAATTTAATACTATGGAGCTAGCTTTTCTCACACATATTAAGAAAATCATTAAGTGTTAATCATATTAAGTGTCATTTTAGAGTTTCTCACACATATTAAGAAAATCATTAAATTTTCTATTTTACCCCTTATTAATATATTAATCAACTTTTTCTATTGGTGTATACATTAAATTAGTAGGGATAAAATTGGAAAATTTACATTGGAAATATAAAGTGACACTTATTTTGTAACAAAATAATCAGTCTAAAATGACACTTAATATGAAACAGAGGGAGTATATATTAGCTTGTTTTAACAACATTCATTTTTTTTAAAAAAATCGTCTTAGATTGAAATCTTAAATTCATTTTTTCTTAATGCATTTAATATTAAAAATCTTTAAGAAAACAAAAACCTAGAAAATCATCCTTTGTGCTTTAAGGAAATCACTATTTAAACGACAATGCTAAAGTTACTTTTTCTGATACAATTTGTTCATAAAACACTAATCTTATATATATATATATATATAATATTTACATGTGTGTGTGATTTAGTAAGATTTCATTTTAATAAAAAGACTTGATATTTCTTAGCTGATTTATTACATAGAATTAAACAAATGAAAATAAAATAACTACCAAAAAAACAAATGGAAATAAAATGATTTCTTAATTCATATGGTAATCATGAATACTGTAAAACTAAACCTAGATTTGGTTTTTTTGGATTTTTTTTCTATTAAGTGTTCAAGAAAGCGGTCTAGGCGGCCGCCTAGGCACCGTCTAAGCGCTAGGCGCTCAGCAGACGCCTAGATGACCGCCTTAACCGCTTAAAATTACATTAATTTATTTTAATATTTATTATTTAATTTTTAACTACATATATTTAAATTATTAAGTTTTATATCTGTATGCATAATTTTAAATGTTTATATATTGTTAATATAATTTAAATAAATGTATTTTTCTTACTTTTGTTTATAATTTATAATTTTATTTTTATTTTTCTAACATATTTATACATAATATTATATATAATATTTTATGTTGTAAACGTCTAAACCGCCTAAAAATCGTCTAGCTCCGATTAGGCGTTCTAGGCGCTAGACGCTGGGTCACCACCCAGATACCGCCTAGCGCTTTCTTGAACACTCTAAATTATACACTAATGATAAGATACCCTAACTAACATCTATAGGCCATTGTATTATTCAAAATTAAAAACATTATCTCTTGAATAATGAGATCTTGATTGGTTTGATTTAATTCTTTTTCGGGATAAGTTCCAACGGGAAAATTGATCCCTTCATTAAAGATTGTGTATAGTGTGTATACTTCTTGTAAGTTTCAAGTCAACATCATCGCTTGCTTATGTAGCTTTTTAAAAGTTTGTTTATAATTAAACGTGATTCAGTATTGCTACGAAAGCAAACACGTCTCTTATAGTTTTATATATTATTTTATTAATACAGCTACTAGGTAGCTAGTGCACCATATAGTTAACAAGCAAATGAAAATAATATATATTTTTACCGTCCGTACTATTTATTCAATTTATAATGTAAAATAATATGGAAAACACTACGAAAATATTCAATAAATGCTTCTTCATTTGAGCACTTCCTTCACAAAAGTACTCAATCTTCATATCTCATCATGCTTTCGTCGTCGTCAATGGTGGAGCAACCATCACGTATCAAAATTTCGGGAATCCACGCCGTGTCCTCCGATGTTTTACGTTCTAACATCCTAACCCGTCTAGACGGTGCTTCACTCGCCGCCTTGAGCTGCACCTGCTCCAACCTACACTCTTTTTCCTCGGAAGACTCCCTTTGGAAGAAACAATGTTCCCTCACGTGGCCTTCTACGTTAGACGCACGTGTCCAAAGCATCATTGCAACGTTCCCCGTCGGTCACCGGACGTTTTTCTCCGATTCTTTTCCGTTTCTTGAACGCAATGGTGTGATGAACAATCTCCCATCGTCCGTTGATACAACAGAGTTAATCTCAGCCGTTGATATATTCTACAAAGACCAAGTGATTTTCTCAAAGGTTCATGTGACAGAGACTGTCTCCGGTTGGTTCCTGTGCTCGCCTATGCGTATTGATCTTGTCGAGCCTAAAGAACTGATCTCGACCAGGGTTTCGTTGGTCAACCAGTGGGAAGATGACACGTGGAAGAGTGACTTGGAAGAGAATCTCTCCTTGAGCTGGATACTCATTGACCCTATCCGTAAACGCGCCGCGGATATATCAACCCGAAGACCCGTCTCAGTGGAACGACACTGGCTGACCGGAGAACTCCACGTAAAATTCTCCACGGTCTTCGTCGGGGGCGACAAGAAAAAGTCTCAAGAGGAAGTAGAGTTCACGGTGACGGTGGTGCTGGCGGCGTTTAACCGGAGGGGAGAGGAGAAGGCGGAGGTGCAGATAAGGGAGGTGAGCCTTGTAGCTGAGGACATGGAAGGAAAGAACTTAGGAGGGAAGGGTAGTTTAGTAATTTTGTCATCGGCGATGGGAATGAAGCGTCGGAGGTTTAGGGCGGGAGGGGAAGAGGACGGGAAGGAGAAGTATAGAGAATTCATGGAGAGGAAGACGGGGAAGGCTGTCCGGCGAGAGAAGGAAACGGCGATAGAGACGGCGGCGTGCTGGATCGCCGTCCTCTTACTTGGTTTCCTTCTGTGTTTTTATTTGTTTATACATAAAAATATGATTGCCATTATGAACAAACTGATGAAATAAAATATAACAATGTAACGAACAAAAAGAAAATCAAGATTAAACATACATATCATTTCGTTTTCAGTGTGTATTTTATATCATTTTACAAACAGTGGAATCACTTTATTCAATGTTGAATCGTATCGGAATGTACTGACTCCTCCAACCATTGCACCAATACAAATGGGTGAATGTTTTTAATAATAGCTATGTGAGGAGTAGGGTAGCTTATAGGCTTAATTTGACGTCCAAATAATTGCATCTCTTGTCTCACAATTCATTCTTTATTTATTTATTTTTGAATTAGGTTAGCCCGTCCTTATCATGTTTGATTATGCTGAGGATAATTAGTTAAATTGTAGTGGTACTTTCAAAGTTAGATTTTAGAGACGTTGGCCAAATTAAACATTTAAAATGCAAAACAAAGGGAGCGGACTCTCTGTTTTAGAAATCGCTAGGCGCTAGTCAGACGGTCGAGGTGGGTTTAGCGCCTAGCGAGAAAATTGGAGATTAACCGGAGTTTAAGAGACTAGTTTTAGAGTTATTTTATTAAATTAACAATAAAAAAAAATATATTGTTCTAAATATATATATAATTCTGTTTATGTTAAAAGGAAATTATCAAATAAAATATAAAACTATAGTATTGTCTTTAAAATTATGGTAAACATATAAAAACATTATTTTAAAAGAAACATTTATGGTTTTTGTTAAAAAATTATACATTAGTTATTGTAAAACATCATAATCTCTTAATTTAAATGCCTAAATAACAAAAATATTTATATGTGATTTTTATTTGGTTCTAAAAAAAAATTGGTATACACAAAATTAAGCGGAAAATAATCAGACTAAACATGCATAATCGGATAATCGATGCTAGATGGGGATTAGTCATTAATCGAGGTGGAGAGGGTGGGTTTAGCGATTTTGCGGAGCGTAATCGGTGCTAGACGGAGATTTTTAAAATACTGCAGTATTTGACATAGAAAAGAAGAAATCAAATATTCCCACAAAGAAAACAAAGACTGCTCCCGACCTAACATGCATATACGTCCGGAGAATGTGATCAGGATGGTGATGAATACATTGCAATATAAAACGATGGTGCCAAACAATAGTATCCTTTATTATTTTATTTTGTTTATTAAATTATTTAAAATTACAAATTAGATATGTAATAGTTTTGTTTTGTTTACATGTGTTATAACTTAAACGCTGAGTTGGAGCATGATATATATGGATATCAATGATGGAGGATGTGTTTTTGACAGTAGACATTTTTTTCTCTTTTTAGTAGAAATTTCTTTTGTACAAGACATTTATCAACGCAAAATCTTGTTTTACTTCAATGACAAGACACTAGAAAGGCTATAGTTAGAAATATACAGAGAGATACTTTTATTTCGTGGTAATAGGTACTTAGTTAGGTCAATCTTTTAATTACTACTTGAGAGTGTAGACCAGACCGTTTTAAGGGGTAAACAAAGTAGATATATGCCATAGGTCCAAAAAAAAAAAAATTAAGTAAAAAGGTTCAATTTGTTTTTTAAGAAATTGACTAATTTTTTTTTGGTTTTTCTGATTTTGGGAAAGGTCCTTCTATAGATTGAGACAGGACTGGAGTAAACGGCAAGGACATGATTAAACCAGTGGTGGAAATGCAAGAAGCTGGACCACTAGCTAGTTCACGTGTTTTATTACTTACCAATGTTACCACTGGTATATTTATCTAAGAATATGGGATTCTCCTCCTCAAATTTGTGTTCGTTTTTGTTTCAGTTCTTAAGGAAACAAATTTTCACAGTTGGAAGGAAATTATTGTACACTATTTTGCTTCATCATAAGAGGTAATTAATAATATATTTTTTTTTTCATTTCTTACTATTTTCTATGAATATATATATAAAATTTTAGATAGTCATCTAATCTTCTTATCGTTCCTGTTCAATTCTTGTCATCCAATCTATGGGCCTGACTGGTTCAAACACAGCGTTCACAGTTACGGTTGTGGGAGATTGCAGTTTCAAGCGTTATTAAGCATTTTGAATGACTGGTTTAGCGTTTTAAAATAGGTGCGTTTGCGAGAGTTTTACAACTGATTGACCAGCGGTTGCATTAGCGGTTAAAACATAATAAATGTAATATATAATTATATAAATGTTTAAAAACACCAAAACTTTATTGAATTTGATTTATAATTAAAAATCTTTAATAATACTAAAATACTTATTCAAAAAACAAATAAATTTCATATTGAAACACTTATTACATTATGCATTTGGCTTTTCACCCAAAATTTAATCAAGTAATGTGATAAATGACAAAACATATGCTTTAAATTATAGATATTCTCTGCTAAATCTCACACACTCAATAGTTCCTAACATTGAATTACAAGGCCAAGTTAAATTAATTATGAAAGAGTTGAGAAGAGTCATTGGTGATTTGTTTTAATATTTTCATATACTCTTATTTTCTAAAACTTTTGATAAAATCTTATATTTTTTTAGATTTTTTTGAACTTATGTACGATGTGCCAATAGTTTTACATCATGTTTTCCGGTTTTTTGTTAATTAGAATATTTTTTCTTGTAATTATTTATATTCTAATCTCCTTAATCGTATTTGTACTTCATTTTCTCTCATCCTAAATAGGTACAATGGTTAGGTTAAAGATATAAGAAAAAAATATTTTAGGATTTTTGATTTGTTTTTTGTTAAAAAAAAAAATTCCAACCGCAATCGCTCGCAACCGCAAACGCTTGCGGGAAGCAGCTTTTGGAATTCAGTGATTAGGAGCGGTTGGGAGCGATTGGAAGCGGTTTGTGTAATTGGCACCAATCGCTAGCAACCGCTACCATCTGCAAACGCAGCGTTTGCGAGAGGTAGCGGGAGAACCAATCAACACCTATATAAAGTACTTGAATGCAACAATTATTTATAGGACCTCTAAGATGTGAATTATTTTTGGTATTTTGTGGCTTTATTACTACTAGGCTAGGGGTACTTCGGGATACGCCCGATATAACAATTAATAGGTTTGTTTTCATTTTAAATTTAATGTTGTATACAATCTATCATCATATTTGCTTATTAAAACATTTACATGAAAAGAAAGAAAATTAAGCAACTGTGGAGGGAACATTTGCCCACCATTTTCTTATAATGTGGAAGTCTTATTATTTTGTTGAATTTCTAAGATAAAACTTTTGACTAACATTAGCTTTTTTTTGTTTTTACAATGTGAAACTATTTGTAAAACATGTTTATGTATGGTATTATAAGATAATAGATTTAAAGCTTAATTTTTTTTCAAACATGAACTGTTTATGTAGTTGCATTTGCTAAGTTACAGATTTATTTTCTATGAACATTACTATCTTTGTTTTGATCCAATAAATATTCAGTTTCTTTCATACCACCTTATGAACCACTATCATTTGGTAGATAGGCTATTGCATATATTAAAGTGTGACAATATTTAACTTGACTTATAAACTTGGGTTTTAAACGAAATAAAATAAACAATGACGAAAACAAAAGTCAAAGGGTTTGTTACAAGGTCGAGAGAAGGGAAAGTTCCTTTTTTCGTTAACTGGAGAGAACGAAACTTTCAGATTCTGTAATTTCATTCGATTCTTATACCTTATCTCTTTCTATATCTATTGCCATCGCCTAATGAAGTCTGGGAATCGCCATAAACATCCTGATTTGCTGACTGAATCGAATAGCAATACGAATCAGTTTTGGGATGGCAGATAAGTTTTGGGATTGCAGATAAACTTTCATTTTCCAATTGGAATGGAAATCTATTTTGTCATAGAGGTTAGCTTAAATCTCTGTTCATCCTATTTAATTGTTCGGCTTTAAAAAACCAATTTGATAAATTGCTTTTAACAGTTTTTTAATTTACATTAGAATGTCGATCCCTTTTCTTTCGATTACTGAATGTGTGATTTGGTGTGTGATCTCACATGCAGAATATGCAATTAAGGCAGAGAGATGGTTAGTTGTCTATTCATCGTCGACACCGGGAGAGCTATGAGCAAAGATTGATTCTATACTATGAAGGTTCGTTTACCAGATCGAGTTGACAAATTGTAGACTTGATTATGTGTCGGAATTGAAGCTTTAAATTAGAAATCACATAGGTACGTAAGAGAATACAAACCTGATGTAATAGATTTAAGCTTATATCTATGAAAACGTTTAGATCATTGTACTTCTACATATTGGGCAATTTTGTTTTGCATACAACCATGGAATTATACATTCATGGTGATAGATATGCTTGCAATTGAGGTTGTTGATATCATTGCGTCCTTTGAATGTTTGCAGACAGATGGTGCACTCTTCATTTTCTTCTTCTGCGGTTGGAAGTCTTTTGGAAGTCTCTAGATCGGCAATGAGGACGTCGATGTCTAATCTGGCATTGGCATGGAGAGAGAAATCTGTGATTGTGAAACTTAGAAGAATAGACCTACGTGTTGGAGGTTATGCCATTCGAACTACATTGAAGAAGGTGATGAACCTTGATGTCATTCTTGTTGCGTCGATGTCTTCGATTTCATGATATGATAGAATGTAGTGAAGGTTGCTGCTCAAGGTTTGCGAGGTGGGTCTTCCACCGTTTGGGGTGTAAGGGATGCGTATGTTGATGTGGTTTTGATTCGTGTTTGGTCTTCTGATAATGACGGCGATTTCATTGGATCTATGAATGTTAATGCTGATAGTTTCGTATGAAAAAGTAGAAATGAGATTTGGGTTATCTCCCATGGCTTTTTTTTGGAGCTTTTTGGTTTTCTTTTTGTTGCTCTTTGCATAAGAGTGACTGGTTATTTATATTAGAGCTTAGTCGTTTAGAGTTCCATGGACGGTTGGTAACTTTGTTTTTGTTTCGAATTCCTTATGTATTCATTGCCATGACTTTCTTATTTATTGTTAAAATTCAATGAATCTTGGTGAGGCGGGTGTTTGATGTTCAATACTCTATAGTTACATATTTTAAACTACCTTCTACAGGGAAGCTGATCCGACAAAATGGTAATCGTGTTGTTTTAAATCAGTTATATTATGATGGTTATTTTTTGGGTATGTAGGAGTGATCATTTGTATTTATGTTTTCGTGATGATTTTTGTTTTTGTTTTTAACGGGCCTTTCATTTAAATGTCTGTAGGCCCATTGAATTGTATCCATTGTTGTTTGGCTTTTTTAGGTAGTCCAACAACTTATGTATTGTTGTTTGGATTAGTTTTGTTTAAATGGGGTTGTATCCTAAAATTTAGCTACTTGGTCTTTTTTTTTCTTCGTAAAATATCGTTTGTAGATTATTAGTCTCATTGACTAAGAGTAGATGTCTACTTGTTAAATTTGACTTGAACTTTTTTTTTTTAACTGCAGAAAACTCCAAATCGAGAATAAAGAAGAAGCTGTTATGTTTGGATTACATGGTTTACAGAAACATGTCTCATGGAAGTTTACATAAGATCCTTGTGATGTAAGTTTTGTATCTCTTCTTGTGGTAGTCAATCTATACTTGAGAGTCTTTTTCATTCCTCCACTTTCCCCAACTCTGCTTTCTTCCTTTTGGTTAAACCTGCATATGTGCGTGATTATAGACTTTGGTCAGTCGGTTTTTTTTTGGTTTGCATTGAAAAGCCAGCATTGTTGTTTTCGATCATTGGATTAAAATCTAGAGTATTTCTTACAATTGGTGTTCTGGAAGGTGTGTCTACGGTCTGAAATTCGATGGAATTTGATCCTGCATCATTAGAGTAGAGTGTCAATAAATTACATTTGTTTGGTAATAAGTGTAGGGATTTACCATTGTCTTTGGGTAGGTCATTGTAGATTTCCTTGTAGACAATATTTATAGTGCCACTTTTTTTTAGATTCTTCTCCTTGTAGAATAGTGAGGCCATTAGGAGATGCAACTCTAGAAAGAGCAACATATAGTTGTCCGTGGCTAAAAACTGGACTTGGCAGATAGAGGACAACATTCTTTAAGCTTTGGCCTTGACTTTTATTAATTGTCATGGCATAGCAAACTCTAACTGGAAATTGTCGTCTTTGAAGTGTGAAGGGATGATCTGATTCTGGGGGTGATAAAATAATCCTTGGTATGAATACCTTCTTCCCAACATGCGTTCCTGTTACTATTTCAGCTTCTATCACTCTTTCTCCTAAATTAGTGACTATCATTCTTTTACCGTTGCACATTCCTTCCTTTTGATTTATGTTTCTTAGAAGTATTATCGGGACTCCTTTTTTTAGGGTTATCTTGTGCTTGGGCAAACCAGGAAACTCTAAAGAGTTTAAATACTCTACAGGATATAATGCTTCATAATCTGCTCCCACTGTATCCGCTTTGCCTATGCTATCTGAGCTTAAGTATTCTTTTGCTTCTCCTCCAACCTGAGATAACATGTAGGCATTTATCTCATCAGCATACTCATTACTTGGAGTTAGGATTGCTCGTTCTGTCAAATATTTAAAGGTGGTATTGGAGCTTTCTTGTAGTGGATATGCTGCTTCAGTGATTTGTTGGAGTTGGTTTCCTTTTGGTTTTAAAAAAAAGAATGCTGAACTTGTACGACTTCACCTTCATCTTTATCATTCGCATCATCTGTTTCACATGTTGGTACGGTTCCATTGCCAATAGTTAGTAGCCAAGCTGCGAATCTTGTTTCTGAATGGTGTAGTCTCATGTTTGTTTCCAACATAAATACTTTGCAGGAATTCCATAAATATGAGTGGCTTATAGATGCAAGCACCATATCTGCTCTGGTTCCATGCGGTATCAAAGGTAGGATCTGCCTAAAGTCTCCACCGAGTAGGACCGTCTTTCCGCCAAAAGGTTTTTCACACGCTGAAGAGTCTTCTGTGGAAAGCAAGTCTCTCAATGTTCAGTCGAGCGCCTCAAATGTGTGTCGATGAGACATGGGTGCTTCATCCCATATGATCAAGTCAGATTTGATTAATAGCTCTGCAAGCATTGTACCTTTCTTAATTTCACAGATGGAATCTTCAGTTACGATTAGAGGGATCTTGAACCTTGAATGGGCTGTCCTTCCACCTGGGAGAAGCAACGCTGCAATGCCAGATGAAGCAACATGTAGGACTATCAGTTTCTCTGATCTTAATTTGGAGATTATTGTCTTGTAGACAAATGTCTTCCCAGTTCCCCCAGCTCCATAGAGGAAGAATAGTTGTTCCATATTATTGTAGACGGATTCCATAACTGCCTTGTAGACATTTTGTTGTTCTAGATTAAGTTGGTTGAACAGTTTATGATGTTCTTCTCCCTCTTTTTTTACGTCGTACTGTTGTTCTTGTCGCCATAAGCTGTTGCCTAATTCTTTTAGGACTTTTAAATCAGGTTTAGGCATATCATTGAAGTCCATGAGTGACCGTTCATGTTGGTGGAGGATTTGTTCTATCTCGATCAAAGTATAATGTTGCAGCTCATCCTCTTTGAAATTCATACTGGGAAATCCAAAAGCTCGCCGTTGCTTGTTAGGTATGTCATCTGACATTGATTTCCACGCCTGTTCCCACAATTGTAGTGGTTTTGCAACTTCACAGTATATAAGCAATAGAACAAATAGTTGGCGTAACTGAAAAGCTGTTGCCCATTTATCTGCTTCATTCATAGCCTGATGCCACTCTTTATCGTTGTCTAGCAAACCTCTTGCGTAACATGCTGCCTTATAATCTGCTTGAATTACTCCACCTACTGTTTTGATGTCGTCGTAGTTTCTTGTCCCTCTAACGACGTTGAGAAATATCCTAGGGTAGTATAACTCACCAGAAGTTGGGTGGATATTGACTATTCTGCCTATTTTGTAACCCCGTTGTCTCTTATGCCAGAGTTTTTTATCATTGTCCCAGACAAACAGAATTGGAAATTTGACATAGGTATACTGTCTTGCTTCTTCACACTGGTCACACATTTCCATCCATGCTGTGAACATGGTCCTTTCGATATTAGCTCTTGATAAGACATATTGCAAATTTGCTGTCTGTTTGTAAGCAACTGATTGTTGACCTTCAAGATGGATAATCAATTTCTGAACCGAAGGCTTCCTTAAGTGTATGTGAAATGCAAAAATATGCCACATAGCTTCACAAGCAGAGAGATATCGACAGTCTAAGTACTCTTGAATTTCATTTCTTTCCTTGACAACCCTTGTAGTATCTTGACTGTTGCTTGTGTTAGTAGTACCTTTCTCGATCAAAATAGTTGCTTTATCCACTCCTTTTGTTACATATTTGAAAAGGTACTTCACAGCATTTGAAGTGTTGCACCATTCCACATTGATGTGTGCTTGATATTTTTTCAAAATAGGCAGATTGTGTGGTATGACAAAGCGATTATCCAACCTTGTTCCTCCTTTAATGACAGTGTTTTCTTCGTTAGGACGTCGACGATATATAATATAGCCGGATTGGTCAATCGTCGTGTGCTCATTGTAAGGACAGGGATACTTTTTTGTGCAGACTTTATTTGCCATGCAAGGAGACGATGGCCTATCAACTCCACAAGGTCCATGCATCATGTGCTTTTCCACCAGTTCAAATCCAAGTGGGTCTTCACTTTTGTTAGGTAGTTCCGCCGAAATGATTGAATTAATTTGACCAGGGCTTGGTTGTTTTGATGTCTTATCCAACCATAGAAGTATATGAGCGTGTGGGAGGCCGCGTTTCTGGAACTCAATGGTGTGTAGCACTGAACGAAATATGTAAATCATGTAAGTAATTAAAAATTTTAAATTGATTTAAACATAAATTAACATTGAGAATGTACCAGCAATAGATGGATTGAAGAATGTGCCTTGTTCGAGGTCTTTAAGGAGTTCATCGAGTTTCATTTTGAACACATGACATTCAATATTTGGTCTCTCGTATCCTGATGTGCCTCCATAAGTAGCCAAATGATCCTTGATTTCTTGCCAGTTAGGGTTTGCAGTCATTATGATGAATAAAGTTGGATTTCCATATGCTCTACATATTGCCATAGCATCATGATATTTTCTATCATATATCAAGGACCCCCTGTAAAACTTGAGGGCAAAATTATTCTTTTCCCTACTTTTATGGCTTCGGTGTCACCTTTACTCACTGCATCAAATACGTTGTTGTATAAGTCAGCTCTTAACTGTTCTTAGTTGTCTTTTGTCCAGCGAAGTCTTTCTTGCTCAATGACTGTGTATACATCAACAACATACTGGTGAAATAAGCGTCCTGACTTTATGATTGTCATTCCTTCGGCCAATCTTGTTTGGATTTGGTAAGTATAGTACTCTCGTATACTTATGTAAGTCCTTCTTCTTTCGCCATTTTGTGTGACCGCTTGGGGGATTTCTGTGTGAAACCCATATTCGCCAAATGGGAACAACAATGGATATTGCAAGCTCATGAACAAAGGATTGTCGTCCCTAATCTCTTGCAAGTGGCCTGACTGCAATTCCAAGATTACATCTCCATAACCGGTAGTTGCTGTTATATCTCCCACAATAAGACCCGCCACTTCTCTCACTTGAGGTAAATCATACTGCTTACCCTTACCTCTTTGACCAACCAATCGCATTCTTAAATCTTGGACTTCATTTGCTTTGTATCTATCTCTTGGTTTCCGGAAGAACACACACAAACAATTGTGTTCATCTAACATCTTAAGCAAGCCCACAACTACTTCCTCTTGAAGATCGTTTCCTGTGTTTCTTTGTGACATTTTCTTCAATCGATTGAAGACCTCATTTTCAGTATCAAAGATATACATTTGCAGAAACTTTGGTGAGTCGCCTGGCAATGGGATTAAAGAACCAATCCGATGGTAATTTTGGCCATGTATCCTGAAAAATGGTGGGCCTCTTCCTGATGTCACAGTATGATCTATTTTGGCTCCCATTGATATGAATGCTAGGATAGAATTGTAGACTCGTATGTTCATACGAAATGAGAAGCTATGTTCTAGGAGGTGGTCAAGATAAGCAAGAGTTTGTCTGATTGGTGGTAGTTTAATTAGTCCTTGACCGCAACATATTGTGAAAACTGGTTCTCCAGTTATAAAATCATCACCCGTTTTCTCTGAATACCATACTAATGCATTACAATGGCTGCATTGTAAAATTGGATTGTCTTTTGCCATAGATGCTGTTGGATGAATAGTTAAAATATAGTTAAATTTTATCCAAGGGTTAAAGAAGGATGCTTATAGAGGATATAGTACTGTAGGATGAAGAGTGACCTCGAAGTTCTTTTCGGGCTTGGCTGGATAATTTTTGTGGCGTTTGAGAGGATTCACCTATACAGTAATTGTGTTATGGATAAGGAATGACACATATATTAGGTATTATTTTGTAGATGGTAGAGGTTTTTTGTTTCCAATGATCAGCAACTGACCTTGTTCTTTGCGGGTTAGTCTTTTGGATAAGATAAGGGCACGTCTCATTGTTCTTCTATTTTTGCTCCTCACTGTTTTTAAGTATTTATCTAATGTGTGTTAGTTATTGTAGAATGTTTATTTTGTAAATAACATAGCCGTCAAATAACATTAGTGATGATCATCTTACCGTATTCAGAACACCTGTCGCATCCACCTGCATTTAGCAAATGCTTTGGTAATTAGGAAATAAACTTTAGCACGGGTATATGTTTAATGGAGTAGTACTATCAGGTGAAGCTTACAATCATGATAGGCGGTGGGTTGATGCTTTGTTGTTTTGTTCATGTATTGTCCCTTGTCTGAATGAAGAAATGAAAAGTTTTAGTAGTACATCAGGTTGAATATTTCTATTGAATTAGATATACCTTTTTGATTTGTCGAAGTAGATGCTTGATGGTGAGTTGTGTTTCGGTTAACTCTTTGGCGCTTAATAGGTCGTCGGTTTGTAGAGACAGAGCGTTTGTTGTGCCGTAGCCATTTCTTAGAGACTATTATTGCGTTCCGATATGATCGGGCTTCCTTATGATGCACTGTATTAGAAATGCAATGTTCTAATTAGTATATGTGTTGAAGGGGTCGTAATATATAAGTACTTATTCCAGGATGGAGGGATGGACCGTGTATGTTGCATTTTTCACAGCTACCTATTAAGATAATAGCAAAGTTTATGTTAGCGGCCTATTTCCTGAATCGATGACTCTTGACCAGGTTTTTTACGTTAGGGGATTGATAAAACTTACAATTGTAATAGCTGGTAATGGGAATTTGAAGATCTCGGCTCGTTTGACCTGCATGTTTTGATGGTTAGTTGGTTGTTGTAAGCGACGCTATTTAGTTATATTTTTGAAGAAATTTAAGTGACCAGGTACCTTGCTCGTAAGTTCTTTTCCTTTTTCTTTGATTGTCTGTATCCTGTAGCGGTGCTTTGTGCTTTTTGTTATTATTTACCATCGTTTATCCAACCTGAAACATGTAAAAACGTTTGGATAAGTAGGTGTGGTTCGGTATTTAGGTGTTTTTGAAGTGTAGAGTATATCAAACCTACGCTGGTGAGAAAGCTTTGAAAGTAGTAGGAGATTGAGGGTCAGGCGTCACTTAATTATTTTTGTTTTTGGGGAAGTCAGGGAAGCTTTAGGGAGTTATGAAACTCTTTGTAAGAACGTGAGGAGTTTTGTTTATAATTAGTGGGAAAGTTAAAGAGTGGATGCTTAATTTAATTATGAAGTGACGCCTGACTTCACTCTTATGAGTGGTTTTTAAAATGTAGCATTTTTTATATTTTCATGTATGTTTTCTATAATTTGTATATAAATAACTTCGCTTTAACTACTAAGTTTTTTTCTGCGTTTTAGGTTCCTTATATTTGATGACCTGATAAGTATCAGGAGTTGTTCTTGAGGAAAGTGGCATATGATGTTACCAGAAGCTACAATAGATATCAGTTGGTTTTACACGGTATTTGTAACTTTCAGAAGTGCATTGTAGTTTTTCCTTTGGCCATGGAGCTTGTTTGATGCATCTTGTGATGTTTACTTACGTTTGTTGGAGTTTTCCGACTTTTGATTTGCAATATAGATAGAACAACTCTTGTGATTAGATTTTAATCTCTGTCTTAATTAATAATATTTCAAATATGTACTTGACCATAACTGCTTTGATAGTGAGAAAGCAACATACTTTATTCAATATATTTAAGCCTTTGAACACATAGAGTTCATAGAAAGACAGTGGGAAAGCATAAGTCTTGACACACAATGGAAATTATGAAAACAAAGAATAGCACTACTTATTATCCAGGCGGGGACGTTTCTCCTGAGTAGATCCATTCTTATCGGTTGAATCATTGACATGTGATTTTCCTCGAGATTTGCCTGTAGTGGTAGTACTCTGAATTTCAGGAATCAACTTGGTAGAACTTCCTTCTTCTGATTCGGCTGGATGGTCAGTGATGGTTTCCAAAATGCGGGAGATTGAGACAGTTTGGCGAGAAGTTTTGAAGTTGTATTGAGAGAGCTTGATTTAGAATTTGCAAGTATTGCCAACAATATGTTTTAAACATTCTGGGGTCTGCAAATTTATTTCAGTATACGAAGCTGTGCTGGAAGCCTGAGCATGAGTGTAGAAGTTAGAAAAGTAAAATTTAAAAAGAAAAATTATAGTTGATCTATAATACCTCCATTTCCTCGTATAAAACATCAGCAGCTCTACGCCCAGCAATTTTGGTGGCCTCACTATCGAGGACAACAAAAGTTGCAACATCTTTGTTTTGGTCAGATACTCTTATCTCAAAACGATATCTGTGTAGTCATGAAAATCTTTAAATTCTGTTTTTTTTTAAAAGGGAAAGATTATGTAAAGAACATGTGTGAGTTAGAATTTATGAAACCTGATGACACCGATGTTGTTGGATTCCTTGCAATAGTTGCAGTACAAAGATGTATCAGCCTTCTCAAGTCTGTTGTTGCATTTGCTGCATGAAATGTAGTACCAACCATACTGTGGTTGTATGTCAAGAATGGTACCAAAACAGTAGAAGCTAGCTTCCTGTTTTGTGTTTAAAACTGTTTAGTTAGATGAAGCTGTTTCAAAAGTTTGAAGAATTGTAATTAAATGGAAAGTCGAACATCACGTGGGGATTCTCATTTTGTAGAAATTGGAGAATTTCCTGGATTGTAACTGTCTCAAGTTTGGTAATGGCAGAGGAGGAGCTTGCAATTTTTGGAGTGTTGTGACCATTATCACCTAACCTGTTAACCAAAACTGACTAAGATTCGATTTCAAGAGGAAGTGGAGATGTGTTTATTAGTAAGTAATGAAATGAATACCATGTCAGGTATTGTTTGGTTTCTGCGACGTCTGCGTCAAAGAATATGCGTGTGGAAAATGTTGAGCTGAGTGCCATAGAAGCTGCAAATATGTAGAAAAGTTTTCTTGTTAGATATTTAATTTGTCTGTTCTTCTTTACCAAGATTATGTCGAGTGTCAGAAAAGATTACATACGTCCTACTGTTTTTGGGTTGACAGTAGTGATGAGGAGGACAACTGGTTTGACTTCACTTTTGTTCCATCTTTTTCTAAATAGTGCAGCAATGGTTCCCTAGAGGTATATACGAATAGTCTGGCCACTAAATATGAGAATTATGTTATTTAGTTGTTTGTAAACTTAGTAATGGGTTTGCTTTTAAAAAATAACGGTAGAATGCATTACTCTTTCAGTTGGAGATGTAAGAACACTCTATCACTTGATCGGCTGCCTTCCACTTGCGGTGCTGTTTCTAGTGTTGAAGGGGAGTGGATATTGTCGCCAACAATTAGGCGTAACTGGCCAATAACATCTACAACATACAGGGAAATAAGACGGTATGAAAATAGATCAAAGTTTAAGGTTTAAATAAATAAACAACCGTTAAGATTAACTGACCAAATAGATCTGCATTTGTGTCTACAATAGAGGCGAAATCTTCATAGTTATGGAAACAAAACTTTTGTTCGTCGATCTGATGGTCTCCAATAGGCTCCAATACCATTGATGTTTTCTCCGTAAAGACGATCCCGTGTTTGTGGTCTGACACTTTGTACACCTTTTTGCTGGCAATGATCATGAAATTGTTGAGAGTGTAAACAGAGTTGGATTTTAGACGACCTTCATAGCGGAATAGGCGGTTTGCTGGTATGTAAGATTGGACTGCATTAGACTGTAAGTTTGACAGTTAGGTTTCGTTTTTCATGTGAGTTTATTGGAAACATATATGGTCAACATACCTTAGAGTCGATGAGAAGCAGTTCAACGCCCATAAGCATGTTTCCTTTCTTGAAGTTTCGAGCTTCCCAAAAATGGATGAGGCGGACTAAAACATCTTCCTTGCAAAAGTCTCCATCAATGTTATCAAAAATTCGAAAGGTGAATGGCTGGGGAGGGGCTTGTAGTATCGATTTTTCCATCTATAGATTGTAGTGGTTCTCTATATTTTTTTGGGTTGGTTGTATAATCGGCAAGGATAGTCGACTTTATAGATTTTAATTCTGAAACTGTTGATGACTTTGGAAATAATAACCATTAAATTGGACTTTGAAGAAGATGGAGTAGGGAAACTCAGAGGTTTGATAACTGTTGTTTCTTGTATAAGATGAATCGATTGGAATTTAAGGTTTTGGGAAGACGACGACGGTGGTGGAGAGCGGAGGAAGAGTTCTCGATGAAGAAGGTTTTTTTTTTTCTCGAGTTTGGAATGTTTTAGATTTATGGGCTTGTTAGCTCAAAGTTTATCAATGGACTTAAGTAATTACGAAGATGTCCCTTTTAATTGACTTCCATCAAAACAAAACAATACGTTGTATTGTCTCTAATTTATTTGGGAAAAAAAGGAAAAGGAAGAAAAAAAAAGGGTAAAGAAGAGATATTAGAAGGTGACATGGCATCTTCTATAGAGTTTTAGAATTGGCTGATGTGGATAGTCTGAGGAGCTTTAAATAACCCTTTTTATTAGTAAGTAATTTTAACCCATGTTTCATTTATACAAAAAAACTACGAAAAGAGAAAAAATCCTCTTTTTTGTCAAACAGCGGAGCGTTATCCATATTTTAAAATTTTTACTATTTTTTTTAATTTGCTCCGAGATTAACGTATTAAGTTTTATTTTTGGTAGCCGACTTATTTGTGACGAAACAAATAATGAATCAAAGCAAATTTAACAGATATTTACCCAACAAAAATATCACGAGCACCAATTTCAGCATGCTCACTCTAGTTTAGAAAGCCCTATTAGGTTGAAATCAACGCTTCCGTTATAAAGGTGTGTGAATTTATGTTTTCAGTTAGGAATTTTTTTATGTGCCTTTTTCTTTCCACGAAGGCACTAATCATATTTGATTACTCAAGAAACGCTGTGTCGGGTTCGGTACCATTTGACACTGTAAAGGACATTTCTCGACCATATTCCCGCCTAAAGTAGAATATAACCTCAAATTACAGAAAGCATTCGAGCATATTGCAATGTCACTACAAAAATAAGCTCTTTAACGTCGTTTTATTTAGAGGGTAATGTCAATAATTAACCAACTTAATTATATTCACATCGGTTTGTTAATGTGACGCCTCACCGTTTGACGTAAAGATAATTTACTTCAGTTATAAAAACAACGTAAAACTTTAATGATACAAAACTAATATCGGTTTTTGATAACATCATTATTTTACTCATTTTAGCTATAGTTTTCGTATGCATTTAGGAAAAGTTTGATATGATTTCAAAGCTTTAATGTCTATTATCAAGTATTTTAAGTTTCAAGAAAGTTTTACAGGTTTTATAGCAAAAAAGACCAAAAGACAAGAAAAATACGTTTCAGGAAAGATTCAGAGCTTTACAGTACGGGATACTTTTGAAGAACTTGCAGAACTCACATTTCGACGTACTTGGTGTCTACGGAAAGCTGGAAGAGTCATCTTTCTCCTCGAAGTGAAATCAAGTCAATCAATTCAATCATCAGGAATTTATGCCCGATTTACCAAGACGTGTTATAAACCGACGTAAGGAAAACCAACAAGCGAAGTGAACTTTAATGACGGTCCGATTAGCAATCATCACGGCGGCCCGGCCCGGAGGAGCCACCACGTTCTAGAAGCTTCCTACACAGCCCCTTGCCATGCACTTAACAAGAAAAGACGTTTCTACCCTTACAAAACCTTAAACCTAGACAAAACCCTATAAATACTCATCTAAACCTAGATTTAGAGTGTGCAATCATTGGAGCAGCCAAGAGACACGACCAGAGGGGCAGCCGACGTCCTGAAGCTCTCTCTCGTTCCTCTCTTTGAAGCTTTGAGATCCACCAACTCTTTCTATTCTATTTTGTTCTTGTTTCTAATAAAGAAGATCTTACACTTTGTTTGACAATCATTGAAGTAATATCTAAACCCTTTTTCTCTATTTATTTTTTTATGTTTATGAATTGTTTAAACCTTGCTTTGATGATTCCCTTAAACATGCTAGAGTAGTTTTCTAGTTGGGTTTAAAGAGATAATCAAAAGGGGAAGATGATCTTAGTTTAGATGGCAATTTTTAGGGTTTGTTAGATTTATATTCTAGTTTATTATATGCTTTAATTTTAAGTCTTTGCTTACTGCTTTAAGGTAGCCTCAGGAACAAACTATGATCTAAAGTGTGTATGCTTTGCCAAAAACTTGCATGTGTGCTTAACCTAGCTTAGATGTGTGAGGAGTCATAGGAAGCACATACCCCTTACCTATGGAATCCATGGATTAGAATCGAACTTGTTTAAAATGCTTTGATCTATGCGTCGTTGCCTGCGACAGTTGAGTAACGGAGTATAAAGATCTTAGACGGTTAGCTTGTGAACTATAAGTTAACGGTTCATTCATGTTTCGTAATTCGAGTTTTAGATAAAGAAACTAATCCTAAACTTTCCTAGATAGATAGATTATTGATCCCCTACGATTCCCCTTGATGCCCAACGCTTGTCTCATTTATTTTACTTGCTTTTATTTTTGTTTATTGATTACTACGACCGTGACAACAAAACCCTCATTTTTATTGAGTCCTAGCCTTACTTACTTTCGTCGGATTCCGTTAAACAACAGCTCTCTCTCTCTGTGGGATCGATCATTAAATACTACTACCGATTAGCTGTGCACTTTCAGCCATCGTGTGGTCTTTTTAAGATAAAAGATTTGGAGTGAAAAACCACACACATCAAAGATTTTTGGCGCCGTTGCCGGGGAGAGATTGTTGTTTACAAGAGTTTAGGAACTAGAGTAACGTCTAGGACACCTTGCTTTTTATTTTTTTCTTTTGATTCTCACTTGTTTCAGGAGACCTTGAGGATGAACCTCGACGCTCTCCCAGGAGATTTTGAGAATTGCACTATTGCTGAGCTCATGTCACACTACCGAGCCACGGACGAAGACCCATCCGGTCCGCAAGCCCACTCGCTGCACGGTTCACGCATTGGTCACTCTCGACCAGCCGATGCACCACCTCCTAGGCGCCCTTGTCGCCGTTCTTTTACTCGACCGTCTGAAGGCCGAGCACCACTAGGACCAGCTTACTGCCCAGCTGACCATTCTTACACGCCGTACCATGCGGACGTACCATGCTTTGCAACGGACCAGTACCTTGATCCGCAAGAAGTCATGAATGTCGATGTCAATGAAAACTTTTGTTATGACACTCGAAAACCTATCACTTCAAGGAGCTCTTACACTGAAGACAAGCTTATGAAGATGATGGAAGAACTTTTATCAAGTCAAGAGGAGGCTGATAAAGTTTTAAATGCTAAATTGGATAAGATGAGTATCGAATTTGGAGCTAAACTCGAGATTATCACCAAGGACTTTACGTACTTGGAGGAACAAATCAATGCCATCAACAACCAAGTTTTAAACCACTTTGAAGATTTACAAGATCATGGAACAAAGCTCATCAACATGGGGTACACCGTTGACACCATCGAGAGCCGCCTAGAGTGGAAGGTTGAAGCTTTACAAACCTTATTCAACAACCCGGACGAACGCAACAACTGGAGTTATGATCAAGTCTTTAAACCTATTTATGCGGAAGAAGGATATGGAGCCTCACTTGAGTATCCAACCGATCCTAACAAGTCCAAGGAGTGGACTAAAGAAGAACACTACCAAACCAATGAAGGAGATGCTTACTTTGAAGAAAATACTAAGGAGAACCATTATGAAGATTTGCCAAGAGAGAGTGATGAGACTTATGATCTATCAACATGGGGTACACCATTGACACCATTGAGAGCTCAAAGACTTCTACTGTTGCATGACATATTGGGTCCCTAATGAAGAAATTCATGAAAGCAACAATTTTTGAAAATTTCAACACCAAGAAGAAGCTTAAGCTTTCTACCAAGGCAACCCTAGAATCCGACCATCTCCCACACCATATGATATTTATGAAGATTGGGAACCTATCCCAAGTCACCGTCCATCACATTTTCAAAGACCTTATCCAAGGAGAGCCGGAGCCAATTTAAACCGCTCATACACTACAAAAAAACACGCCTTTTGCGAGGACGAGTTGCGACGGACAATAGCTCTCGCAAATTTGCGGTGGATTTGCGAGGAAAGTACGAGAAATAAAAAATACCTAGCAAATCCCTCGCAAATTTTCGAGGAAGCCAGTCGTCGCAAATCCGCTGCTCAATTGCGAGGCATTTACGACAAATTCGCAGGGAAGGTCACCTCTCTCGCAAATCACTCGAACATTGCGACGCATTTGCGAAAAAAGAATCCATAGCAAAATTGCTATGGCCATGCAAGTGAACTGTGATAGCCATAGCAAATCCATTGCAAAATTAGGAAATTATTTATTTTTAAATATTACAAAACTTAATATAATTATTATGAAATACATTTCAATGTATTCATATTTAAGGTGAATTATTCTGAAATACATTACTAATACATTAATATTAATGATGAAAAAGATGATAGAAAAGAGTATGATGAGACATTGGACCTTATAATATACTTGAAAGTTAATTTTACTAACTTTTAAAATTTTTTTGATGGTTTTTATAAATTAAATATACAAGGTTGCGACAAATTTGCGACTGATTTGCTAGATAAATAGCAAATTAGTCGAAAATCCATTGCAAATTAAGAAAATCATAGCAATTCCCTCGCAAATTACAACTTCAAACCCTAAACCCTAAAGACTAATTACATTACTATTAATGTTTAAAAAGATGAATCCAAGACTTAAAATCAAAGATAGGGCAGTGCAACACAAAATATTTGGAGAATTGGATAATTTTGGAATATTTGTCAAATATTTGTCTCAATGTAATGAACATATAGGAAGATAGTTAGAAGATAGTTAATGATTAGAGGAAGGTGCAAAATTGGACAATTTAAAAAGTTTGATGATAGAAAAGAGTATGATGAGCCTATTGGACCTTATAATATACTTGAAACTTTTCTTTGACTAATTTTTTTAAATCATTTTGATGCTTTTTATAAATTAGATATTCAAGGTTTGCGACAAATTTACGATGGATTTGCTAGTTGCATAGCAATTTCCTCGCAAATCCATCGCACATTTATCAAGTCATAGCAATTCCCTCGCAAATGACAACTTTAAACCCTTCAACCTAAACCCTAAAGACTAAATTCGTTACTATTAATGATTAAAAAGATGAATCCAGGATTTATAATCAAAGATAGGCCACAAAAGACAATTTCAAAACCTAAACCCTAAATTACTCGCAAATCCATCGCAAATATCTCAGATCATAGCAATTCTCTCGCAAATGACAACTTTAAATCCTTGAACTTTAACCCTAAACACTAATGACATTATATGTTTGCAATTCTCAATATTCTCATAGAATTCTTATATAAATTACATATTTTTTATATGTTAGGAAATTCTGGAAATATTTTTTATAGTATCTCTCGCAATCCTCGCTAAGTCTGGAAATATAAATTACATATTTTTTATATGGTTGCTAGGGATTTGCGAGGGACCCTAGCTAATCCCTAGCAAAGTTTGCGAGGGACCCTAGCTAATCCCTAGCAAAGTTTGCGAGGGACTTGCGACGCAGCGTTTTTCTATATAAATAGAAAACCTAGTTTGAGCGTAGCTCAAACCTCGACTAATCCGCAGCCGCAAAAAACCTCGAACCCTAACTCCTCTCTTCTCCGATCAATCTCCACCTCTCTTCTCCGATCAATCTCCACCTTTCTTCTTTGGTTTCTTCTTCTTCCGATTTCTTTCTTCTTTGGTAGTTTTCTTCTCCGGTTACTCGACTCCTCCGCCTCTCTCTTCTCTGGCTAATCTCCTCGTCCTCGGTTAGTCTACTTCTCCTCTCTCTTCTGTCGTTCAATTTCAGGATCTAGGTTTCATTTTTACAATTTAGGGTTTCAATTTCGATTTAGGGTTAATGTTTGCGAGACAAAGGTTTAGGATTTTAGGGTTTTTATTTCAGTTTTATGGTTTTGAATTCGATTTTGATTTTCATTTTGATTTTAAGGGTTATGATATTTCAATTTTAGGGTTTCGAATTCGATTTAGGGTTTTATGTAAGTCGATTTAGGGTTAATTCAATTTTAGGGTTTTTGGTTAATTTTAGGGTTATTTCAATTTTTGTGTTTCTAATCAGTTTTTTTTTTCTGCTTTCAGATGTCTTCTCGAGACCAAAACATTTCTGTAAACCAAAATGTTTACAGAAACTTCATCGCTTCTCAAGGGTTAAGTCCTCCAGTCTCTGCTCGAAGGACACATTCTGCTTCTGCTCCTCCCCAAAGGTTACCTTCTCCCGCTTCTTCTCAAGGTACATCACCGGAGATTCAGGATAATCGTCATGGAAGCTCTCCGGCTATGCATGATGAGAATCCTCCTCAGCAATCAACTTCGCGCATCAACAGTATGTCTCCACAGCAATCATTTTTTACTTTGGAAGAGTTACTTGCAAGTCCCGGACCGACTTCCTTACCGAAACTAGATCCTAAGCGACCTCCGGGTACCCTCTGGTGAGACTGTTTCAACTTATCTTCTCCTCTCTATTTTTTTTTTTTTTTTGTATTTTCATAGTACCTCACACAATTTATCTTTTGCTTTGTAGGTTTGACCAGGACTCTTCTGTTGCTGCTACTGTCTGGGCCATTTTTGAAAGAGATTTCAAAGCAGCTCATGCCAATTGGACCCAAACACCAGGTCCGGTTGTAAATCGGTGGTTTGAAACTTTTGCGGTAAGTACAATTTGTGTTTGATGTGTTTTAATTATAGATTTTGTGTTTTAATTACTGATGCATGTTATATTTTTTGAAGCAAACATATAACAAAGACCCGTCCATCAATGGAAGAGTTAGATCTGAGTTTGAATCCAAGTTGAAGTCCCGGATGAGTGATCAAGTGTCTCGATGGAAGGGTAAGTGGAAGCAAAAAGGTGATGATGCAATGCCGCAGTGGCTTGATCCTACAGTATGGGAAGGCTTGGTCAAGTTTTGGCGTGAACCAAAATCTGAAGCAAAGAGTATCAACAGCCGTAATGCTCGATATAGTGATCCTGAAGGCACCGAAATACACAAACACCGTTCTGGTTAGACATCTTTTAAAGCCCGAGCACGAAAGCATGTAAGTATACCTAGTAAGTTACTTATTTAACACATGTTTATTCACTGTTTATGAGCATTGATCACTATTTAATCAAATACTTGTTTCATATCTCTGTTTTAGTCTGAGAAAACCGGTGAGCCACTACCTGATTTCCTCCTTGTCCTAGAAAAGACTCATAGGAAACCTGATGGGTCTTTTGTTGATGGAATGTCTGAGAAAGTCTACCAACAAGTGTCATCGAGGATAGCTGAAGCTGAATTTTGCTACTCTCTGGGCATAATATGGAGAGTAGTGCTTCTGGCGGGTTATCAGTTACTGTGAAGAACCAAATATATGCCGAGGTAAATTCTTGCTTCATTGTTTATGTATCTTTGTTTTATGTATCTTTGTATAATTGTCTAATTGTTGGTCTGTCTCTGTTATGTTGGCAGGTTGCTCCGAAGAAAAAGAACCGGATATATGGGGTTGGTAATTTGCAAGCAGAAGCATCTTCAGCTCACATTGGTCAACCGCATCCTCCTACTGAAGATCCACTTGTTCTAGCTGCCAAGCTTGCTGCTGCCGAAGCTGTTCTTACAACTCAGGCGACTCAGTTACATGAAAATTCAGAGAAGATGCATAGTTATGATGCATACTTTGAATATCTTGCAGAGAAAGATCCTGAGTTTGGTGCAAGGTTTAACCGAGAAGATCCAGCAGCCTGCAACACAACCACCGGGCAAGCAACCGGCGGCAACACAACCACCGGCCAAGCAACCGGCGGAGAAGCTACCACCAGACAAGCAACCGGCGGAGAAGCTACCACCGGCCAAGCAACCTAATGAACTCTCTTTCTTTATCTTTTGAACCTTTCTTAAGCATGTAATGAATGTTTAGTTTAGAACCTTTCTTTAATCTTTGAACACTCTTTCTTGTAAATTTATACTTAGTAATTCTAATTTCAACTTTAATTTATATAAGTTTACAATGTTTCTAATTACAGGTTTAATTCTAATTACAGGTTTAATTTTAATTAAGTTTACCAAAATGAAAATTGCTATTTTTTTTATACCATTATTATTATTTACGACGGAAATTATTATTGCAAAAGCCTCGCAAATTTGCGAGGGATTTACTAGATACACAAATTGCAAGGAACTTGCTATTCAAACGATTCCTCGCAATTTGCGATTAGTTTGCAACGGAAAAATATTCCTCGCAAAATTTGCGAGGGATTTGCAACGTTGACCAATTTGCGAGAAGCGATTTGTGAGGAACGGACTTCCCTCGCAAATCTTTCGCTTTTAGCGATTTGCGACGGATTCGCTATATATTCGTCCATTGCAAAACGTGTGTTTTCTTGTAGTGATACCAATACCAAGATCCTTTCCGACTTCCCCACCAAGTCTATTGATGTCCATATATTTTACCCTGTTTTCCCTTAGTAAATTCACATCTTTTGCATCTTTTGCTATCCATTTTGACCATTATTGCATAGCTTTAGGACCAATCATGCATTAGAGTATAGGTTCATTGCATTTGCATCTTTTCATGCATAATCAGGTGACTTTGGAGCTTAAGGAGCATGGAAGCAATGCTGAGGAGAAGTGAGGCAATCATGAAGGGAAAGCAAGAGAGTTAAGGCTGAAGAACCAAGGTCCAGAGTCCCACTCGACCGCCCACTCGACCAGACACTCGACCATGTGCAGAGAGGGACTCGAGCGAGTGGAAGCTGCACGAGAGAAGCCAACTCGACCGAGCACCAGGTCGAGTTGGCCGAGCCGCCTAGCTATTTTGTCTTTTAGCATTTTTTGGGCTTCCACTACTTTTTCTATTTAAAGACCTTGTACCCAGCGGCCACCAAGAGTCCAGCTTTTTAGAATAGTCAGAAACCTAGTTTTTACCCTTTTGGGAATTATTCCTTTTGCACTTTTATTTTTCTTAGATCTTGTACTCTTTTAAGAGAGAAAACATAAGATTCTTGGATTTTGTTGGTTTCATAACTTTCAAGATATTAAGAATTCGTGTTTGATTCCTTCTTGAATATTGTAGATCTTTGCTTTATCTTTCATTTGATGCAAGTTTCAGTATTTTCTGGGTTTATGACTTTGATGTTCATCATGTGTTCTTGTGAGTAGTAGCTTAGGATCTTGAGGATGGGTTAGGCTGGGCTGTGTTTGAGGTTTGTTTGCTTTGGTCAAGCTTGATTGTGGTAGAATCTCTTCTAGGCTAGATGTTCTTAATGCTGATCCTATAACTGAGAGGGTAGGGTTTGATTACAAGCATCTTAGCATCACACCAATGTTTAAGAAGCATAGATAAGGCTAGATCTAGACCTTACCATTAGGCTTGCTAAGAGATTAGAGGTCTTGTTTGGTATGAGACATATTGCTTAATGCCTTCTTGTGTAGATTCTTTACTTTTTGAGAACAAGTCTAGAGATGCATAGGTTTGACTGTTTCTTGCCATGGGAGTGGATTAAACTTGTCTTAGAAATATATGTCTAGAGATTAGCTCAAAGTTTCCTTGAGATTTGTTGACCAAGTTAGATGACCTCATTCATTAGTCCAGCCCATGAATCCCTCCTCAAGGCCTTCCTTGTTTATTGATTTTTAAGTCTTAATCCTGCTGTCTTATCGTTGTTTGATTCGCTTGTGTATTGCTCTGTTTTTCTTGTATTGCTCTGTTTCACGGATTTGCCCAGCTCGACCCTGCACTCGATCCACACTCGATCGAGTGCTTGCTCGAGTTCATCCCCAGAACTTTGGTTTATGATTTGTAGTTGTCCTGTCTTATCTCTTGTCCAATCCCAGTTGCATTTCTGTTGCATTTACTTATTGTCCTGTTCATTACTTGTCTTGCATTAGTTCATTAGTATAGTTTCTATTTCTGTTCTAGCTTCATATTAGTGATAATCATTCTGTTCCATTTATATTTAGCATCTAGTTCTAGTAGCTTTACTTTCTGATCTTTTCATTTCATCAATAGGACTGTTAGTGACAAACATCCTTTGCATATTTGGCTTAACTTAGGCTCATATACACATCTTGATTGTTCACAACTCTTAGATTGGATTGACACCTCTTATACTGCAACTGCATAAGGGGAATTGAAACACCTTACCATCCATCCATTCATATCTCTCCATTGCATACATCCATCAATCCATATCACACCCACAAATATATCTTGTTTCAATTTGGCGCCGTTGCCCATTTGAGTGTGTTTTGTGACAATTAGGATCAATAGAAGTCTAAGATTAAGTTTGTTTATCCACTTGTTCGCTACTGATCTCGATTCTTCTATTGCTTGTCTGTGATTGAGTTTCAGGTACCAACTCGACCCTCAACTCGACCACCACTCGACCGAGTGCCTGATCGAGTACTTGATCGAGTCAGAAGCCGGATACAAATAGACCTCTCTTCCCAGTCGACTCGACCATCCACTCGAGCCTGTGCTCGACCGAGTGCCTGTCCGAGTCATTCATCATGTTTCACAGCAGTATGTTCCATTCTGTACCATGGCAACATCAACCAGGATTCCAGGCTCAATGGTGTCACCCTCCAGTGTTGCAGCCTTCACAAGCCCAAGAACATGACTTAAGAGCTATCATGCAGCAACTTTTACTTGGGGAAGCAACTGGGCAGATTGAGGTAGCAAAGCAGTTTTCTGAGCTGAACCAAACGTTGAATTCCTATTCTAATGACATGAACTCTAAGGTCAAGTACATGGAGAGCTCCATTGCTTCTACTGCATCTCCTAAGCCATACCAACTTCCTGAACAAGCTATTCAACACCAAAGGGAGTTTACAGCTAAAGCTATTAATCTCTATGAAGACACTGTCACTGAGGACAGTGAGGTTCAAGCTGGGGAGGATTGGTCATTTCTTGAAGCCCAGAGTGAAGATTGTGCAAAGCAGACTGAATCCAGCATTGCACTCGACCATGAGCTCGAACAGGCACTCGACCGAGTGTCAACTCGAGTGACCGATCGAGTTGAAGAGACAGAAGCTGTTAAGCCTGCTAGATACATTCCTCCTGCTTACAAACCACCTCTTCCATTCCCAGGACGTTTCAAGCACAAAAGCTGAAGGAACTAAGGGAAATCATTGAGAGAAAGGAAATGATGGCTTTGCAACAAGAGAAAGTAATGGCCATTCAACAAGAGGTTTTCATTGAGGAGAAGGAGGAAGATAGAGGACCTCCTTTGGAAAAATATGCTAATCAACCTTTCCTCAAGGATATGCTTCTTGAATTATCCAAGAAGAAGGGTCATGATCAAGACATGAACGATTTGAGAGAGATTGGGAAAGCTGTTGTCCCAACAAAGCTTAAGGATCCATGCTCATTCAACCTACCCTGCTCCATCAGTTATATGCACTTCAACAAGTGTCTATGTGATCTAGGAGCTTCAGTGAGCTTAATGCCATACTCAGTGGCTGAGAAGTTGGGATATGAACATTTTAAGCCTTGTAATCTCTATATTGGCCTAGCAGATGGATCCAAGAGGGATGTGCTTGGAGTGATTGAAGATCTTCCAGTCAAGATAGGGAAAGCTAGAATCCCAACTGATTTTGTGATCATGAACATGGACCAAGAGCCAGAAGATCCTCTCATCTTGGGGAGACCATTCTTAGCCACAACTGGGGCTGTAATTGATGTTAAGATGGGAACCATCAAGCTCCACCTTGCTAAAGACTTCACTATGAAGTTTGACATCAAGAATTCAACACATCACCCTACTATTGTAGGTCAGCATTTTGTAGTAGAGGAAAAAGCTAGTTGTGAAGTTTTTGAGGATGGAGAGGACCCTAGGATTAAGGTTCAGCCCAAGCCAAAACTGTCCAAGAATTACAGGGTTCAGTTCAAGTGCTAGCTGGTTTAGTGAAGAAACTTCAAGCTCAGCTCAACAAGAGGTCTTTGAAGAAGGCAACACCAAGACTCAAGCTTAAGAAGAAACATGGTTCAAGTGTTAAGGAAGTAGTGATCAAGAAGGAACACCAAGGTTATCAAGTAGAACCAGGGGGGATTTCATCACCTCTTTGGTCTCCAAACCAAGCTTGAAGAGCTAGAAGAAGTCAAGCTTAGTGACTTTAAACAAGCTCACTAGGGAGGAAGTCCCTAAGGTATCTCTGTACATAATTATTAGGGTTTTGGTATTTTGATCTTTGTTTTGGTGTTTTCATGGTCAGGGAAGCAAGAGAGTCTGAATAGAAGAAGAAAAGAAGACTCGCAGTCCAACTCGACCCCCCACTCGAGCACGCACTCGACCGAGTCTTGGTCGATCGTCATCGTCGAGCTGCCCCAATCTCCATCTCCAAGTCACCAACAAGCCCCCAACTACTCCTTTGACAGCATGCAAATGGATGTGGACAACTTCTTCCACCACCCTTGAGGTACCACTATCACCTTCACTTGTAAATATCATTGCATTTGAAATTGTGTTTTGTTTTTGGTCTTGAATCCTCTTACAAATTTCTTTTACACAGAGGACTGTGTGATTTAAGTTTGGGGGAGGGTTTGAGATAGCATTTGACATTGTGTTTTGTGTTCTTATTTCAAATTTTTAGCATCCTCATATTAGTATTTGCATAGCATCTAAGGCATAGAAAAACCCTAAAAATTTGAAATTTATTTTGCAAAAATCTTAAAAAAAAAAAAGAGTGTTCATGTAGTTTGCATTGCATATTAACATCTTGTTTAGCATGTTTCATGTAGGATTGTATAATATTTACATTAGGGATCTATGATGAGTTTTTCCTTGTTAGCTTGCTTAATTCACTAGACTAGGATAAATGCCTAAGTTAATAGTACTTTGATGTTAGTTGAGTGGTTAGAAGCATAAGATTGAACCAAGCCTTGAATTCCTAAATTGCATTATGGTCTAAACTGAAGCATGTTGTGATTTGATGCCATTTCTTATTTATAAGAACCTAATATTGATTTTTAATTATCAATTTGTGCATTGCTTTAAACTCATGGGTACCATATACATATTTGGATCATCTTTCTCCTGTTTACCACTCTTGTTGATCCAAGTAGCTGATTCATCATAAAAATCAGTTTCCCCTACCCATAACCAACCCTTCTTTCAAGCCATGTTTATTATTGTGCGTATGAGGCCTATTTTGGGATTGAGCTTGGTAGAAAGTGTTAGATTTGAGCTGACAAGAGTAAAGCCTTGTGTAGTTCTAGTTTGCAATTTTCAAACTAGATAGGACTAGGTGGTTTAATTGTTGGGTTTGGGACTTGGTTGTTTTGAAAAAGAAAAAGAAAAGAAAAGAGAAAAAGAGAAAGAAAAAGGTTAGAGTCTTTAGGAGGGGAATGTATTTAAGAGAATTTAAGCTCTAGTGAAAGAATGGGAAGTATAAGATTGTTGAAGATGGTTCTAATCAAAGAAATGAAAGAAAGGAAAGAAGAGTCTAGCAAAAAGCTTTTATGTCTTAAGAAATAAGAAGAAAAGGGAACCATAGCAAATAAGAAAAAAACCCCCATTCCACTAGATGATTCAAATAAGAAACCTCTCCTAAGGCTTAAAAACAAAAGAGAAAAGGGTATTTGAGAAGAGATGAAGTTAAAGGGTAGAACTAGGACCATTTGGGATTAGAATGTTAGGATCAAACACTTTGGGTACCTTTGGGTAGACAAGGTTTTGTTCTTGTATGTGCCTAAGTGTTCTTACCTTTAGCATTCTTCTAAAGCTCAATCCATTTTTATGAGAGAACCTTGATATTGATAAGCCCCACTCTAAAGAGACCATCATTGTCTCAAAACCTTTATCTCCAAGCCAAATGAGTTTTAAGCATTGCATAGAATTGATTCATGTTCTTGATTAATGAATGTCAAAGGAAATGGTTGATTTGAATGCACGTGGATATCTAAGGCTCAAATCAGTAAAGCTTGTGATATGCATGTCTAAAATCTTTAAGTACAACTCATTCAACTTGCATCATAGTACTAGTAACTTGTACATTGATTCTAGATGGTCTATTTGCAAGCTTTAGGAGCTGAGATCCCACTTTCAAACCTCACCTACCTTCTTATGTCTTGATTATTTGCTTGAGGGCAAGCAAAGACTAAGTTTGGGGGTGTTGATGTTCATATATTTTACCCTGTTTTCCCTTAGTAAATTCACATCTTTTGCATCTTTTGCTATCCATTTTGACAATTATTGGATAGCTTTAGGACCAATCATGCATTAGAGTATAGTTGCATTGCATTTGCATCTTTTCATGCATAATCATGTGATTTTGGAGCTTAAGGAGAATGGAAGCAATGCTGAGGAGAAGTGAGGCAATCATGAAGGGAAAGCAAGAGAGTTAAGGCTAAAGAACCAAGGTCCAGAGTCCCACTCGACCACCCACTCGACCAGACACTCGACCGTATGCAGAGAGGGACTCGACCGAGTGGAAGCTGCACGAGAATAGCCAACTCGACCGGTCACTCGACCGAGCACCGGGTCGAGTTGGCCGAGCCGCCTAGCTATTTTGTCTTTTAGCATTTTTAGGGCTTCCACTACTTTTTCTATTTAAAGACCTTGTACCCAGCAGCCACCAAGAGTCCAGCTTTTTAGAATAGTCAGAAACCTAGTTTTTACCCTTTTGGGAATTATTCCTTTTGCACTTTTATTTTTCTTAGATCTTGTACTCTTTTAAGAGAGAAAACATAAGATTATTGGATTTTGTTGGTTTCATAACTTTCAAGATATTAAGAATTCGTGTTTGATTCCTTCTTGAATATTGTAGATCTTTGCTTTATCTTTCATTTGATGCAAGTTTCAGTATTTTCTGGGTTTATGACTTTGATGTTCATCATGTGTTCTTGTGAGTAGTAGCTTAAGATCTTGAGGATGGGTTAGGCTGGGCTGTGTTTGAGGTTTGTTTGCTTTGGTCAAGCTTGATTGTGGTAGAATCTCTTCTAGGCTAGATGTTCTTAATGCTGATCCTATAACTGAGAGGGTAGGGCTTGATTTCAAGCATCTTAGCATCACACCAATGTTTAAGAAGCATAGATAAGGCTAGATCTAGAGCTTACCATTAGGCTTGCTAAGAGATTAGAGGTCTTGTTTGGTATGAGACATATTGCTTAATGCCTGCTTGTGTAGATTATTTACTTTTTGAGAACAAGTCTAGAGATGCATAGGTTTGATTGTTTCTTGCCATGAGAGTGGATTAAACTTGTCTTAGAAATATATGTCTAGAGATTAGCTCGAGTTTGCTTGAGATTTGTTGACCAAGTTAGATGACCTCATTCATTAGTCCAGCCCATGAATCCCTCCTCAAGGCCTTCCTTGTTTATTGATTTTTAAGTCTTAATCCTGCTGTCTTATCGTTGTTTTATTCGCTTGTGTATTGCTCTGTTTTTCTTGTATTGCTCTGTTTCACGGATTTGCCCAGCTCGACCCTGCACTCGATCCACACTCGATCGAGTGCTTGCTCAAGTTCATCCCCAGAACTTTGGTTTATGATTTGTAGTTGTCCTGTCTTATCTCTTGTCCAATCCCAGTTGCATTTCTGTTGCATTTACTTATTGTCCTGTTCATTACTTGTCTTGCATTAGTTCATTAGTATAGTTTCTATTTCTGTTCTAGCTTCATATTAGTGATAATCATTATGTTCCATTTATATTTAGCATCTAGTTCTAGTAGCTTTACTTTCTGCTCTTTTCATTTCATCAATAGGACTGTTAGTGACAAACATCCTTTGCATATTTGGCTTAACTTAGGCTCATATACACATCTTGATTGTTCACAACTCTCATATTGGATTGACATCTCTTATACTGCAACTGCATAAGGGGAATTGAAACACTTTACCATCCATCCATTCATATCTCTCCATTGCATACATCCATCAATCCATATCACACCCACAAATAGTTCTTGTTTCATCTATCAAGACAATTTTCGTGTGTCTACTCAACAAAGAGCTGAGGAAGAAAAGATGCTGAACCTAATAAGTCATTTAGCTGATCTTCAAGATGAGACTATGAAGATGCTGCATGAGAAGCTTGACAAAATCGATTATGATCTTTCAAGCAAAATGGACGACATTGCTGTTACAGTTAAAAGAATAGAGGATCAAAGATCTAAAGATGCTGAAGCCATGGAGAAGAAGCTCCATTGTTTTGAAGAAGAACAAGATAGACATCTCAAGAGTGCTCAAGACAATGCTATCAACATTAGAGACTTGGCCAATGAAGTTTCTGACTTAACAAAGGACTATGAGTCCAAGTATGGAGTTTTGTTCAACAATGATTTAAGCACAAGGAAGCATTTGGAGAAGCTTGAGAACCGAGCCTATGAAGCTGAAAGGAAGATGTTTGATCTCTCGGTTTTGAACAAAAACGATTTGGAGAAGTCTTATCCAAAAAGTTTACATTCACGAAGGAGAGCCACAAGCTACTTAAGGAGATTGAATTGGAAGTAAAAGAGAAGAACCAAGATCTTACTGATAAGATTGAGGATCTCACCTCACGTGTTGCTGGACACAAGGAAGAAGAAGTTCAACCCGACGAGGAGGAAGGAGAAGAAAAGGAAACCCTTGACGAAAAAGGAAAACATTCATGTTTCCTTTTAGAAAAAAGAAAATTTTCTTTTACCAAACCACAAGGTAACCCTATTCATCCTCTATCAAATCTCGACAAAGGAGGACCAACCTTAGGAGCCAAAGAACTTGAAGTAGAAGCCGTGGGAGACAAGTTACAAGGTTCTATGAAAATCAAAAGTTTCAACCCCAACTCACTCAAGCACTCCCGAGAAGAAGAAAGAGAAAACCATACAAAGTTTTGTTTTGCTATTACCTCATTCTATGCTCCACCACCACGAGGCCTAGAAGGTCTAGGAAAGGGAGAAGCGGAGCTGCCAACCGCAAACTGTATGGTCGAAACAAGGAAAGAAGAAGACTATGCAAGGGAGCCACCTGATGCCTACATTGGAGAAAGATCCAAGAGACCATGTCTAAGGACAACCGACTCTCTTCACTGATGTTCATATATTTTACCTTGTTTTCCCTTAGTATTTTCACCTCTTTTGTATCATTTGCTATCTAGTTTGGCCTTTATTGCATATCTTTAGGACTGTTTATGCATTAGGGTAAAGTTGCATTGCATTTGCATAGTTTCTTGCATAAACAGGTTATTTTGGAGCCTAAGAAGCATGGAAGGAATGCTGAGGAAGATTGAAGCTATCAAGAGAAGAAAACAAGGGAGTTAGAGCTGAAGAATCAAGGTCCGAAGTTCCACTCGACCGCCCACTCTACCAGACACTCAACCGTGTGCGGAGATGGACTCGACCGGATGGAAGAAGCAGAAGAAGAGGTCACTCTGAGCACCAGGTCGAGTTGACCGAGCCACCCTTCTATTCTGTCTTTTAGCATTTTTAGGGCTTCCCCTCATTTTTCTATATAAAGCCTTGTACCCTGCAGCCACCAAAGAGAGCCACCTTTGAGAAAATCTGTAAACCTAGTATTTACCCTTTTGGGAATTATTGATTTTTGCTTTTCTTGTTTTTAGATTTGTTAGCCACTTTAGGAGAAAAACAAGAGAAATCTCTGATACTTGCTGGTTGAATAACTTTCAAAGTATTAAGATTTTGAGTTTGATTCCTTCTCCAATATTGTAGATCTTTATCTCTTCTATCTAATCATGCAAGTTTCATTAATTTATGGGTTTATGAATTTGTTCATCATGTTAAGTGATTGTGAGTAGTTTGCTTAGATCTTAAAGATGAGTTAGGCTGGATGATGGTTGTGGTTGTTTGGATTGGTTAAGCTTGTTTGTTATAGATCTCTTCTAGGCTAGATATGCTCTATGCTATCCTTATATCTGAGAGGGTAAGGGTAGATCTTAAGCTTCTTAGCATCTCACCAATGTCTAAGTTGCTAGATAAGGCTAGATCTAGAGATTATCATAAGCATGCTAAGAGATTAGATGTTTTGTTTGACTTTTGACATAAATGATCTGTTGTTTAATGCCTGCTTCTATATGTTCTTTGCTATGTGAGAACTAGTTTAGAAATATCTTAGCTTGATTGTTATTGCCATGAGAGTGGATTAACATGTATTAGGAGATCATTGTCTAGAGATAGCTCATGTATGATTGAGGTTTGTTGACCAGTTTAGATGACCATAATCCAAAGTCTAGCCAATATGAATCCATCCTTAGGACCTTTCTTGTCTATTGATTTACCTGTTTTAATCCTGTTAATCGCTTGTTGTTTGATTTACTTTCGTTCTGCTCTGTTTCTATTTGTGCTCTGTTTCTGTTCTGAGTTTCCGAACCACTCGACCTAGTACTCGATCGAGCATCCGATCGAGTGCTTGCTCGAGCTCATCCCAAAATTTGCTGTTTATGTCCTGCATCTTTCCTGTTCTGTCCTGTTTAATTCCCTGTTTCATTATAGTTTCATTCCTGTTGTATTCACTTAGTTTTCTGTTCAATCCTGTGCATTACTTGTCTTGCATTAGTTCATCATTTGTCTTGCTTTAGTTTAATTCTTGTTCTTGTTTAGTTTCATCACTGCTTTCATCATCCTGTTCTCTTTGCATTTAGTGTCTTGTCTTATTAGTTTTTACATTCTGCATATCCTATTTGTCATTAGATTGTTAGTTCCAAATCATCATCATAATTGGCTTGACTTAGATAAGTGTTCATATCCTGATTGCTTGCATCTCACTCAATTTGGTTTGACATCCTTTATGCTACAACTACATAAGGGTAATTGATCACCTTGCTTTCTTCCTGTTCATCATTCATCATCTCTATCATCATTCATATCATTCATCACCACACAAGGAAGTTTTAAGATTATCACTCACCCTGCTTGAGAAAGCAAGTTAGCGTCGAGCCAACGACGTTAAACAAGAGCGCTTCTTGGGAGGCAACCCATGTCTAGTAAGTTTTATTTTTGGGATTTATTTTATTTTATTTTAATATTTCTACATTTTAGTTTCAGGTTTTTAAAAATAAAAAAAAACACAAAAAATAGAAAATAGAAAAGCCAAAAAAAAAAAGAGAAGGAAGAAGAAGGTCCATGGATTGTCTACACAACTATGTCTAGTGGCAAGTACCACCTACTGACCGGCCATGTTCAACCTGACCGATGCAAGCCAAAGGCAACGGATCAATCACAATCCTCATGTGATCGATGCCGAGAGTCCCCACCAGCCATACCAGCCGTAGCCAATGCCATGACCAACGTACCATGTCCCGCGTACTGTGCACCATGTCCTATGTACCGCGTACCACCACCGTACCAGCTGTTATGTCCGCGATCGTTCATCCGTGTACCGCGAGACAAATCCAAACCACCACCATCCTACCACCAACCATCACCATTCTATCACTTAGGTATGTTTTTGTTATTCTTATTTTATCATTATTATTGATGGTTTTAGGTTTTTGTTTCAAGGAGGATGCATTTAGAGATATATCAAATAGAATTCGATTGAACTTAGCCTAGTTCAAACTCGATGTCAAGCAACCAAAGAAAGTAAAAATGGTTAGTCACCACATTTTCATTCCACAGACGACCTCTAAGACAATTTTGGGCAACCATAAAACGTCTAGAGTCGACACTACATCATTCCATCAAGGTGACATTATTAAACCCTACACTTTTCCTTATGATTTTTAATCCTCAACTCTTTCTTTTTTCCCACCGAGGACGGTGTGATTTAAGTCTGGGGGAAGGATGTTCCATTCTATACTAATGCTACTTTCTATTTTGTTGACTTGAGACCTTTTTCCACTTTTTACATCAATAATTTTGACGTTTTTATCGAGTCACATTTTTTTTATTGAGTCAAAACTAGTAGGGAATTATGATCTTATTCTAACGGTTTATTTGATTTGGATTAACACTCTTATGACTCTTGATTATGCTTGACAACAGAACCAAAGTTTGGAAAGACTGTGAGCTGACTAAACAATCCCCAAAGTCCCTATTCGATGGATATTCATATCATCTAACGTTGTATCTAAATTTTATAGGACCTAAACCGGACTTAATTATCAAGCCCTGGGAATTGGTATACATTGGACTAGATCTCTACATTCAAGCCATACAAGACATTGCACTTCTTCAAAAAGTATATTTCTCTCTCTCTTCCCTTTAATACTCTAAAAAAAAAGAAGAGAAAAAAAAAGAAAAAAAAAGAAAAGAATAAGGATATAGGTAGCAAAGAAGTGAGCCAAGGGATGTCGCGTAAACTCGTGCATACTTTGGATTTCATGGAAGCCTGTCCAATATATGAAAAAAGGAAGAAAAAGAGCAAGGGATCTATAAAAAAAATAAAATGATACCCTAGAAAATTAGGGAGAAATAGATTCCTTGGAAGTGAGAAAAGGAGAGAAAAGGAATTATACGAAGAAAGTCTTGGCTTGAAGAGAATCGACAAGCCTTTGATCGATTTTCCCTTGGTAAGATTTCGCTTTTTATTATTGCTTAATTTATGTAAAGAGATGACAGTGGAGATTCTGGAGACTCTAAAGAATTGTGGGATCAAGGAACGTTAATGATTCTCATGGTGGATTACAAATTAAGTTCCTAATGTCAAGGCAATGAAGAGTGCAAAGACAATATCCCCAAAGATAAGTGAATTCCCATTATTTTCAAAACACTTTTCCATGATTTACTTTGATATTTGCTTGAGGACAAGCAAAGTCTAAGTCTGGGAGAGTTGATAACATCATTATTTTACTCATTTTAGCTATAGTTTTAGTATGCATTTAGGAAGAGTTTGATATGATTTCAAGGCTTTAATGTCTATTATCAAGTATTTTAGATTTCAAGAAGGTTTTACAGGTTTTATAGCAAAAAGGACCAAAAGACAAGGAAAATACGTTTCAGGAAAAATTCAGAGCTTTACAGTACGGGATACTTTTGAAGAACTTCCAGAACTCACATTTTGACGTACTTGGTGTCTACGGAAAGCTGGAAGAGTCATATTTCTCCTCGATGTAGAATCAAGTCAATCAATTCAATCATTAAAAAGTTATGCCCCATTTACCGAGACGTGTTATAAATCGACGTAAGGAGAACCAACAAGCGAAGTGGACTTTAATGACGGCCCAAATAGCAACCATCACGGAGGAACCACCACGTTCTAGAAGCTTCCTACGCCGCCCCTTGCCATGCACTTAACAAGAAAAGACATTTCTACCCTTACAAAACCCTAAACCTAGACAAAACCTTATAAATACTCATCTAGACCTAGGGTTTAGAGTGTGCAATCATTGGAGCAGCCAAGAGACACGACCAGAGGAGCAGCCGACGTCCTGAAGCTCTCTTTGGTTCCTATCTTTGAAGCTTTGAGATCCACCAACTCTTTCGATTCTATTTTGTTCTTGTTTCTAAAGGAGAAGAACCTACACTTTGTTTGACAATCATTGAAGTAATATCTAAATCCTTTTTCTCTATTTATTCTTTTATGTTTATGAATTGTTTAAACCTTGCTTTGATGATTCCCTTAAACATGCTAGAGTAGTTTTCTAGTTGGGTTTAAAGGGCTAATCAAAGGGGGGAGATGATCTTAGTTTAGGTGGCAATTTTTAGGGTTTGTTAGATTTATATTCTAGTTTATTATATGCTTTAATTCTAAGTCTTTGCTTAATGCTTTAAGTTAGCCTCATGAACTAACTATGATCTAAAGTGTGTATGCTTTGCCAAAAACTTGCATGTGTGCTCGACCTAACTTAGATGTGTAAGGAGTCATAGGAAGCACATACCCCTTACCTATGGAATCTCATGGATTAGAGTCGAACTTGTTTAAAATGCTTTGATCTATGCGTCGTTGCCTGCGACAGTTGAGTAACGGAGTATAGAGATCTTAGACGGTTAGCTTGTGAACTATAAGTTAACGGTTCATTCGTCTTTTCGTAGTCCGAGTTTTAGATAAACAAACTAATCCTAAACTTTCCTAGATAGATAGATCATTGATCTCCTGCGATTCCCCTTGATGCCCAACGCTTGTCTTATTTATTTTACTTGCTTTTATTTTTGTTTATTGCTTACTACGACCATGACAACAAAACCCCCCATTTTTATTGAGTCCTAGCCTTACTTACTTCCGTCGGATTCCGTTAAATAACAACTCTCTCTCTGTGGAATCAATCCTTAAATACTACTACCAATTAGCTGTGCACTTTCAGCAGTCATGTGGTCTTTTTAAGGTGAAAGATTTGGAGTGAAAAACCACACACATCAAAGCTTTTTGGCGCCATTGCCGGGGAGAGATTGTTGTTTACAAGAGTCTAGGAACTAGAGTAACGTCTAGGACACCTTGCTTTTTAATTTTTCTTTTTGATTTTCACTTGTTTTAGGAGACCTTGAGTGATGTGAGCACCGGTCGGCTCGCGGTACGGACGGAACGTGGGATCCTCGGGATGATCAGTGTAATGATAACTTTCCTTCGACCAAACGATGGGGAATGAAAGTAGTGATCAAACGGACAATGGAAACAAGTTCTGGTGGTGAACGAACAAGAGGAACGCGAGGTGGTACGATGGTTGCGGCTTCGGACGTATGGACAGTCCGATGCGGTAGCAATACGGAATGGATCGTCGGAAACGGGCAGCAGCTAGCAAACCAAGTAATGGTTTTGCTTGAAGAGATGGAAGCGAGGGTGGATCGAATGACGACACACGAGTGATGGCTCGACTCGTGATACGGCCAAACTAGGAGATTACGAACCCGGTTCGTGAATCTGCTAGAGTCTTAGACGAGCTCTTTGAACGTGTAGTAGCTCCCTGAGTGATCCTTGGTGCATTGGCTTGATGTTGTCCCGCGGGTGATGCGAGTGTCTTGGCAGCGTCCTGGGCATCCTGGTTCGGTACAACCATTCCTGGTCGCGTGTCCGGTTTTGTGCTCATATCATTCCCTCCCCCTTGAGAAGGTTTTGTCCCCAAAACTTCTTCGTCATCACCTGCATCAAACAGAACAAGGTTAGTAACATTGAACGATGTATAAGTGTTGTACTCACATGGCAGTTCAAGGCTGTAGGCATTGTAGTTAATCTTCTCTATGACTCAGAAAGGTCCATCGCCACGCGGGCTAAGTTTATCCTTCCTCTTCTGGGCGAACCGCTCCAGCCTTAGGTGCAGCCAAACCAAATCTCTTGGTTTGAATAGCATCGGTTTGCATCCTCTGTTAAGGAAATGTGCATATTGTTCAGTCCTCCTCTTGATGTTTGCTCGTACTTCCTCATGAATCTTCTTGACCAATTCAGCTCTTGTGGCTCCATCTTGACTCTCGACTTCCTCCGGTGGTAGCGGTAGTAAGTCCATCGGAGTGAGGGGTTTAAACCGTAAGCAACCTCGAATGGCGATGTCTTGGTAGCCGAATGAATTGCTTGGTTGTATGCGAATTTGATGAGTGGGACGCATTCCAGCCAGGTTCGTTTATTGCTTGCTATAGCCGTACGGAGTAAGGCTCCGATGGTTCGGTTAACAACCTCGGTCTGGCCGTCAGTTTGCGGATGTGCGATGGTGGAGTACAACAGCTTGGTTCCAAGTTTCTTCCATAAGGTTCGCCATAAATGTCCAAGAAACTTCGGATCACGGTCAGAAATGATGGTCCGCGGTAAGCCATGAAGTCGGACTACTTGACTAAAGAATAAGTCGGCCAGTTGTACCGCGTCATGGCTCTTGTGGCATGGAATGAAGTGTGGCATCATTGAAAACCGGTCCTTTCAGTGTATAGGTTGCAACCCGAGGACAAAATCCATGGATAGGTCGATCCAAGGTCCAGTCAAAACCGACAGAGGTGTGTATAGGCCATGCGGATGGGTAGTTAACTTGGACGCTCGAAACACCACGCATTGCCCACTATGCTTCTCCACCATACTCTGCATCTTTGGCCAGTAAAAATGTTCTTGAAGCATGACCAAGGTTTTTGTTACACTGAAGTGTCCCGTCAGGCCTCCACTATGTGCTTCTCGGAACAACAAGTCTTGGATAGAACTAGTTGGGATGCATAGTCGTCAGCCTCGGAACAAGTATCCCTCGTACACATAGAACTCGGTAATTATGCCCTTGCCGTGGTTTTTGAAACAATCTCCAAACTCAGCATCGTTTGCGTACGCCTCTTTGATGCTCTCAGACCCCAACACCTTGGCGTCCATGGTGGTGATCAAGGCGTGTCTTCTTGACAAGGCATCAGCTACAATATTCTCCTTTCCCTTCTTGTACTTGATTACGTAGGGGAATGACTCAATGAACTCCAGCCACTTATCATGCCTCCTCTTGAGGTTGGTTTGTCCTCTTAGATGCTTCAAAGTCTCATGATCCGTTTGATCCTCTTGAGGTTGGTTTGTCCTCTTAGATCCTCTTGAAGCCTCGTTCTTGGTCTTCCTCCCATTTGAACTCTTGGTTCTTCTTGATCATTGCGGTAAGAGGTGCAGCGACCGTACTGAAGTCTTTCACGAACCATCGGTAGAAGCTGGCGAGTCCATGAAATGACCGTATGTGGGAGATGCTGGTTGGCGTGGGCCATTCCTCTATGGCTCGGATCTTCTCGCCATCTACCTTAAGTCCCTGTTCACTAAACCTAGGAAGACTAGTTCATTAGCAGGAAAGACGCATTTTTTCAAGTTGGCGTACAGTTGCTCTTCGCGGAGAGTGTTTAAAACATGTTCTAGATGCTTGACATGATCAGATAGGCAAGAACTATAAACAAGGATATCATCAAAGTAAACTACCACAAACTTGTTGATATAGGCTCTCAAAACATGGTTCATCAATCGCATGAAAGTAGATGGTGCGTTAGATAAACTGAATGGCATGACCAACGATTTGTACAAACCTTGCTTGGTTTTGAATGCGGTCTTTCATTCGTCCCCTTCCTTCATCCTCACTTGGTGGTATCCACTCTTGAGGTCGATCTTAGAGAAAATGCTCGAACCACTCAACTCGTCCAGCATGTCATCAAGTCTCAGTATCGGGTGCCGGTACTTTATCGTAATGTTGTTCATGGCTCGGCAGTCAACGCACATATGTCAGGTCCCGTCTTTCTTTGGTACGAGTAGGACAGGGACGGCACACGGACTGAGGCTTTCTAAAACATAGCCTTGGGACATGAGTTCGACTACTTGTCGCTCCAATTCCTTGGCTTCCTCCAGATTGATTCGGTACGCAGGACGGTTCGATAACTGGGCTCCAGGAACCAGATCGATCTGATGTTCAATTTCTCGGATTGGTGGTAATCCTTTGGGCAGCTCATCCGGGAACACGTCCGCATATCACCGAAGAACGTCTTGGATAGCGTCCGGTAGTGCATCCATCAAACTTTCAATCCCTTCAACCAACAAATCTCTAAAGACCATCAATAAAACTTGGTTGGAGTCCTTAAGGGACTTTCTAATATCACTAGATTGAATTAGGAAGTTTATTTTAGGGTTCTAGTCCTTAGACAGTTTTGAACTGATACGTTTGTTATCGTGTACAAACGTATACTGGTTTGTGCGACCGCAATGGGAGGTTCCCTTATCAAACTGCCATGGTCTTCCCAATAAGAGGTGGCTAGCTTGAATCAGTACTACATCGCATAGGACTTGGTCCTGTACGGTCCAACACTGAATGGGACGAGGACTTGGTCCTTTGTCCTTATCACGGTCTTATCGTCCAACCACTTAAGTTTATAGGGTCTAGGGTGGCATGTGGTTGGTAAAGAAAGTTTCTTGACCATGTAGGAGCTTGCCACATTCATTCAGGAGCCCCCGCCACACACCTTCCCGCTTACCGTGCATCGCGTGTGGAAGATGTTGTCACGCTGGTTGGAGTCGTCCGTCTCCAGGCTGGGGTTGAGGATGCGTCGGATCATCAAGAGTTCTCCGTCCTCCGGTTCTGCTACGGCCTCCCCCATGTCCGCTTTGGCCTGATCGTTCTCTTCGGCCATCTCTCCTTCAGACTCGAGCTCTCCGGACTCGGTAATGATCATATTCCGGGCGTTTGGGCAATCTCGGGCATAATGTCCTCGGCTTTGGCACTTGTATCAAATGATATCCCGGCTTCTTACGTCATTGGTCGTCCTTCGTGGATCTTGTTGGTTGTCACTGGCCGGTTCCTTGGGCTTGAACCTCGAGTCAACAATGGCCGCTTTCGGTTTCTCTCTTGGCCGGTTGGAGGGTGAGGTGTTAGGTGACCAGTTAGGCACTCCTTGAGCTCTGGTTCGGCTTGTAGTGGCGACCTTCTTCTTGATTTGGGCTTCGATTTGCACCAGTAGGTGCAATAGTTCCTCGAACCCTTGTTATGGTTGACGCTCGACCTTTCGTGCGATCCGGTCTAGTAAGCCATCAAGGAATTGAGCCATGAAGGACTCTTCGGTGTCTTCTATTTGAAGTCAGTTGCTTAGGTGTTCGAACTCCTCGTAATATTCCTCCACAGTTCGCTGTCTTTGGGTGAGCCTCCTAAATTTCTTTTGGAGCTCACGATGGAAGAATGGTGGAACATATCGTCGTCTTATGACGGTTTTCATGACATCCCAAGTAGCAATCGGCTGATCATGGTTTTCGCGTTGCTCGGCAACTAACCGATCCCACCACGTAAGTGCATAGTCGGTAAATTGGGCCACGGCGTAAGAGATCTTGCGTATCTCCGGATAATTATAGCAGGAGTAAATATGGTCCATCTGGCTCTCCCAGTCGAGGTAAGCCTCGGGGTCAGATTTGCCGACAAAAGTTTGGGCCACCATTTTGTGTCCTAGTTCGATCGGTCGTGGTGCTTCTTCGTACCGATCATCGCGTCGGTGCCATTGCCTCGGACGCGGTTCATATATTTCGTCGGACTGGTCGCTTGGTTTCGGATCTTGTCGATGACGTCGCATGGGCAGTGGATCTTCCCTCGGAGGGTTAGCAAGTTCGAGACGCGTTATTCATTAGGCTAGACGTCCTATGCCGTTGCGAAGGGCCGTCAAAGTGGCGCCAATCTCCTGTGGAGGTAAAGGGATTTTCGGTGGGTGTTGTTTGACCATGGTATCCGCGGTGTGGTCTGTGGTTGTACGGACGCTCAATGGTGACGTGGCTTGGTCTGTACGTGTTACGCTGTCCGATCAATTTCCAAACCTCGTTAAAATAAAACGAATATCCGTGAGTATATTACATTCAAAAGGTAATGGATAAGATATTTCTTTGGGACAGTCAATGATTGAAGACAACAATGCAAAACGACAACCTATGACTAAACAAAAAGCAACTACACGTGCCTAAAAGCAAACACACGCACAACAAGACAAACCTTTGGGACCACAACACAAATAAAAAGCAAATCACACTACTTTATGGATATAACGAGTCCTAGGCAAGAACAATGATGAACAGCAATGGAAACACGATAACAAAAGAAATCACAAACGACTTAACAACAATGCTAAGCATAAATTAAACTAAACGACCTAAACAAGGGAAAGAAGAGAAAAACGAATACTACTGGAAACAACTCAAAGATTAAGGTTTAAACAGATAAAGGAAAGATCTGGGTTTCATAAAGATACAACCTTTGGTAGAACCTTTTAGCTCTGATACCAGCTGATGTGAGCACCGGTCAGCTCGCGGTACAGATGGAACGTCGGATCCTCGGGACGATCAATGTAATGATAACTTTCCTCAAACCAAACGATGGGGAATGAAAGTAGTGATGAAACGAACGATGGAAACGAGTTCTGGTGGTGAACGAACAAGAGGAACACGAGGTGGTACGATGGTTGCGGCTTCGAACGTACGGACAGTTCGATGCGGTAGCGGTACGGAACGAATTGTCGGAAACAGGCAGCGGCTAGCGAACCAAGTAATGGTTTTCCTAGAAGAGATGGAAGCGAGGGTGGATCGAATGACGACACACGAGTGATGGCTCGACTCGTGATACGGCCGAACTAGGAGATTACGAACCCGGTTCGTGAATCTGCTAGGGTTTCTCAAGAGCTAGTCTCGGACTAAGGCTAAAGAGAGAGATGAGACAAGAAAAAAAGATTTACTCTTTGAGAAAATAATTTCATTCAAGTCTAAAGGGTTCTAGCTAGGAGATAGAGAGGTTTATATAGTGTGAGGGTTTAGGGGGAACCTGGGACACGTGGACTCGCTATGGTCCGCACACATTTTCCCTTGACGTGTTTCCTTTGATGGAGAACATGTCGCCCTCTATGCGGTTTAAACAGGACCACACACGTCACACTATTCTACCGTTGCAAAGGAAGGATCTAGATAAAGTTCAAAACGCAGCACTTAAACAAAAAGATAAAGATAACACGTCATTAGGCTTTGACGCGAGAACCACATCATAGGCTTCAAAACGTGGCGGTTTGCGTTAGGACTCGTCGCCTCATTAAAACCTTCTCCGGTTAACCTCGTGGGACAATCCAGGAGTAAGGAAAAAGAGTACGGGTCATGATCCTAACGAATTGGTCGCCTTCATTCTTGGGTAAGGATGAAGGTCGTGCGAACAGTCTCCACTTGGGTTGCCTTGGCCGGATTGCCCTCTTGGTCTTCTCGAACAAAGGCTTGCACAAATCGGTTGATCCTTTGTCTTGAGGTCTTATACGAGCTCTTTGAACGTGTAGTAGCTCCTGGAGTGATCCTTGGTGCATTGGCTTGATGTTGTCCTGCGGGTGATGCGAATGTCTCGGCAGCGTCCTGGGCGTCCTGGTCCGGTACAAGCATTTGTGGTCGTGTTTCCGGTTCCGTGCTCACATCATTGAGGATGAACCTCGATGCTCTCCCAGGATATTTTGAGAATCTCACTATTGCTGAGCTCATGTCACACTACCGAGCCACGGATGAAGACCCATCCGGTCCGCAAGCCCACTCGCTGCACGGTTCACGCATTGGTCACTCTCGACCAGCCGATGCACCACCTCTTAGGCGCCCTTGTTGCCGTTCTTTTACTCACCCATCTGAAGTCCGAGTACCACTGGGACCAGCTTACTGCCCAGCTGACCATTCTTACACGCCGTACCATGCTTTGCAACGGACCAGTAACTTGATCCGCAAGAAGTCATGAATGTCGATGTCAATGAAACCTTTTTTTATGACACTCGAAAACCTATCACTTCAAGGAGCTCTTACACTGAAGACAAGCTTATGAAGATGATGGAAGAACTTATATCAAGTCAAGAGGAGGCTGATAAAGTTTTAAATGCTTAATTGGATAAGATGAGTATCGAATTTGGAGCTAAACTCGAGATTATCACCAAGGACGTTACCCGCTTGGAGGAACAAATCAATGCCATCAACAACCAATTTTTAAACCACTTTGAAGATTTACAAGATCATGGAACAAAGCTTATCAACATGGGGTATACCATTGACACCATCGAGCTGCCTAGAGTGGAAGGTTGAAGCTTTACAAACCTTATTCAACAACACGGACGAACACAACAACTGGAGTTATGATAAAGTCTTTAAACCTACTGATGCTGAAGAAGGATATGGAGCCTCACTTGAGTATCCAACCGATCCTAACAAGTCCAAGGAGTGGACTAAAGAAGAACACTACCAAACCAATGAAGGAGATGCTTACTTTGAAGAAAATACTAAGCAGAACCATTATGAAGATTTGCCAAGAGAGAATGATGAGACCTATGATCTATCATCTACTAAAGAAGATGGAGAAGAAGAGCTCAAAGACTTCTACTGTTGCATGACATATTGGGTCCCTAATGAAGAAATCCATGAAAGCAACAAATTTAGAAAATTTCAAAACCAAGAAGAAGCTTTCTACCGAGGCAACCCTAGAATCCGACCATTTCCCACACCATATGATATTTATGAAGATTGGGAACCTGTCCCAAGTCACCGTCCATCACATTTTCAAAGATTTTATCCAAGGAGAGCCGGAGCCAATTTAAACCCCTCATACAAATACCAATATCCTTTCCGACTTCCCCAATTTTCGTGTGTCTACTCAACACAGAGCTGAGGAAGAAAAGATGCTGAACCTAATAAGTCAGTTAGCTGATCTTCAAGATGAGACTTTGAAGATGCTGCATGAGAAGCTTGACAAAATCGATTCTGATCTTTCAAGCAAAATGGACGGCATTGTTGTTAAAGTTAAAAGAATAGAGGATCAAAGATCTAAAGATGCTGAAGCCATGGAGAAGAAGCTCCATTGTTTTGAAGAAGAACAAGATAGACATCTCAAGAGTGCTCAAGACAATGCTATCAACATTAGAGACTTGGCCAATGAAGTTTCTGACTTAACAAAGGACCATGAGTCCAAGTATGGAGTTTTGTTCAACAATTATTTAAGCACAAGGAAGCATTTGGAGAAGCTTGAGAACCGAGCCTATGAATCTGAAAGGAAGATGTTTGATCTCGGTTTTGAACAAAAACGATTTGGAGAAGTCTTATCCGAAAAGTTTACATTCACGAAGGAGAGCCACAAGCTACTTAAGGAGATTGAATTGGAAATAAAAGAGAAGAACCAAGATATTGCTGATAAGATTGAGGATCTCACCTCACGTGTTGCTGGACACAAGGAAGAAGAAGTTCGACCCGACGAGGAGGAAGGAGAAGAAAAGGAAACCCTTGACAAAAAAGGAAAACATTCATGTAGTGAATGTCCATCCTTCTGCCACATGTCCATCATTCTTTATGTTTGTTGACTGATCCTATGGTTTTCCCTTGGTTGATTTTCATAGTAACTGCTACTTCGACCCTTTTCGCCTTCCCTTGCTTTGATTTTTGTAGTAACTGCTCCTTTATAATATCTCTCACATCCTGTTGTTTTTTTTGTAGTGAACAAAGATGTGGAAGATGAAGGTCAACTATAGAGAAATGAGAACTTGAAGATCAAGCATATTCAGAGAGTACTCTTTTGAAGAAATCACCAACGAGACTTGGCTTTAGAATATAAATTAGAATGCAGAAAATAGCAGAGGACTGAACTTCCTATAGTAAGAAAATTCTCTTATACTGATGTTAAGACAATCTTAATATCATCTAAAAATTGTCTAATTGGAAATGATTAGTATGCTTATTGTT